>NW_020954571.1:21591093-21635508 GCF_900497805.2 Vombatus ursinus | reverse complement strand
TCTCTCTCTCTCTCTCTCTCTCTCTCTCTCTCTCTCTCTCTCTCTCTTTTTCTCTCTCTCTCAGCAAAATATATCAGCTCCAAGGGCCTCAAATGGAAAGTAGTATTCAATAAGATGAGTTCTAATCCCATTCGCACTGGTGGTCCCCCTCCTGTTCTCCCTACAAAAGGATATCATAAGATATGTTATATCAAAGATATATCATAAGATACATATGATTCACAGAATATCACAATCAGAATAGCTTGGTTAGGAGTCTGGTTCTGCAGGTAATGTTTGTGACAAATTCCAATCTCCTAACCTCTGGTGGCTTAGAATCAGCTGCCATATGACTTTCAGAGGAAGAAGACGCAGCCAGTAGAGTGTCCCACTCTTAAATAAGGAGATACTAAAACAGAGAATATTTGGCTCAGGTTCCTAAGGTAGTCTGGGGGCTGATGTCAGCACTTTTAGGCCCTGATGCTGCAGAAAGGGTGCTCAGCAGGTGTGTTCAAGCTGCCAGGGCTGCACCCTGCCTGAAGTATGTCACAGGTCGACTGTGTTAATCAAAGGTAGTGGCTGCCAGCCCACTCAGCAGCAGAGAGTATAAATAAACAAAGGGAAGGTCTCCTTGCTGACAGTTATGGTCTCCTCTATATTTCTCCCCTTACCCCTCTACTCCTTCATCAGCCTGATGACTGGCTTCCCAGTGTGCTGCACTGAACTGGGGACTGTGACTAATGGTGATGGGGTTCTACATTGTGGTTGTGTCGTTGTGTCATAGCTGGTGTGGCTATCTGATGTCCTGCCCTGCTTTATTCCTGTGTGTGAGTCTGTGTACCCTTCAGGGACCTGGGTGGCTTTCCTTGTCCCTTGGAGAGCAAGATTTCCTAGCATGATGCTGGGAAAGTAAGCCTACCTATGACATTTTTTTTCATTAGCAAAACCAACTAATTCACTGTAAGTGATTGATGCTGAGACTTCTTTTAGGTTTGTGACAGAGACATGAACAATTTTGTGATTTCATTTTGCCCAGAAGGAGGGTATTCTCTGGTGCGCTGTTATACTTGAGTTAGGAAGAGTAAAAGTTTCTGATCTAAATCTTAAGGTATAAGGTGAAGAGTAGAAAAGAGGGCCTTATACTTAAGCAGAAGACACATCAACTGTATCTGGTGCTTTGGGGGGATTCTTTCCTCCAAACCTCTCTGTTGCTCAACTGTCATAGAACTATGATTTTCTCCTATGTGGACTGAAATTTCTACCATTAAAGTCACTCCTTGGGGGGCAAATAACAAAAGCTGGGGTGTTGTCTCTAGATGGCCACTATAAAAATTCGAATTACCTGGTATAGCAGGGCACCTGCTGTGTTATCCAGTCAGGGTGCCTGTCGCAAGACTAAGAAAGTCTCTCAGGAGCTAAGTAGGAACTGACCTGGTCAGAAGCTAGATGGAAGTGTGCACTCACCATCAAATGAACTTCCTTAAAAGGCTCGGCTACATTCTTGTTATCTGTACTCCATTTCTCCTGCCTCTTTGATCCTGGATTTCAGCTGCTCAGCTGAAATTTTCCAGCAAATGGCCTGAACTATTTCCACCATTTAGCATAAAGTCTTCATTCATTAGGATGCTCTACAAACACATTCCATTGTGTTCTTTCAGGCTGCCTTCCTTTGAATGCCAGAGCACAGTGCAAAGGGCACTGTGGATTTATATACTGTATTACCTGTATTAGGACGAACGCTGTGAAGCTTCTATCATCCGCCAGCCCCGAAAGCTTTATCATATACAAATGATTCACTCTCGACTTAAAAGTTGAAGTAGATTGAGTATCTTTTTTAACCTGAGGGAGAGAGAGTTCCTTAATGTGGCAGGAGCTTTATGGCAGAAAGTTGTATTAATGACCAGACTTCAGTGCTTATCAGGAATAGGTCATATAATCCCTTCCCGGAATTACATGCTGGCCAGTTCAGATAAATAAAGCAGATCTGTGCCATTCATAATCCGAAATGTTAACAATTAATTTTCCAGCTCAATCCTGAAAGGCACTAGAAACCTAAATCACTAGACCCAGACAGGCCTTGCTTGCTCTGTGGATTTCTCATGAGTCAAAATTTAAACCTCAGAACTTGTAACTAACTCTTGTCAAGACACAGCTGACTTAGACAATCAAGATAACAATATTCAGCAATAGCCTGCGAGAAACATACTCAGAGTATGAATTAATAAGTCAGCTGACACCAGGCCCCAGATGTTTCTCACTCTGGCAATGTGCCCTAAGTGATGATAAGCAGATTTACATACTTAACTAATATGTTTATTTAAAGGAAATTTCCCAATCCAAAATAACATCCAGATTTCTTATTTGGCATCAGATCAAAAGACATCCTATCAAAAAGGACAGGATCCAGGATAAACCTTTTCAACATCTGCTTAAAACTAAACAACAGATTTGATGGTTTTGGTAAAACTTAATTGCAGACAAATTTCACTGCCTTCTATATAAATATATTTCTTCATGTCCCTAGGGTGGCTTTGACCTCATCAATTTGCATGTTCACATGGCACGGTGTTGTTCCCACATTGGTCCTAACAGTTCAGACCAAAAAGAGCATTTCAGGTCTAAGGAATTCCCCCTTCTGCATCCATGGAGTGTGTCAAAGACTTTTTTAAGTTTTCTTGGTGAAACATCTAGTTGAAAGAAGCAAGATATGATCCATTTCAAGAAGATGTAGAAAAGGAAAATTCATTTGTCTGCTAGGAAGTAGCTTGGTCTTTCACTTTAAAGCATATTATTGATGTTTTTTTTTTCTAAATATTTAGTCATAAATAGTCATTCCCAAGTATGGATAACACACACCACCACCCCCTTCACTAAAACTATGCCTTCTTTTGGAACAAAATAGTCATGGGAAAACAATTCATATATTGACTTTATCTGACAATGGATGCAATATACGGTACGCATAATTTCCAGGACAGCACTCAATAAATTCAGGAACATAAACTTCCAGGGAAAGAACTACCTATTTTGTAAGAATTGCTAGGAAAACCAAAAAGCAATTTAGTGGAAATTGGAGTTAGACCAGCATCTTATACCACATGTCACAATAAGATTCAAATGGCTAGAAGACCTAAATATAAAAGATTGTATCCTAAAGGAGACTGGAGGCAGCTGGGTGACTCGTGGATAGAGCACTGAGCCCAGATTCATCCCTAGTTCAAATCCGGCCTCAGATACTCACCAGCAATGTGACCCTGTGCAAGTCATTTAATCTCTGTTTGCCTAATCCACTGGAGAAAGAAATGGCAAACCACTCCAGTATCTTTGCAAAGAAAACCCCATGTGAAGAGTTGGACGTAGCTGAATGACTGAAAAACAAAAACATAGGAAAATGGAAGAAGGTACCATTCACAGCTTAAAGAAGTTCATTTAATGGTGAGTATACACTTCCATCTAGCATCCAAAACTAAATCTATCATCCTAAATAAAAATAAAGTCCAGTACAGATGTATAATTATCCCCATTTTACAGTTGAGGAAACTGAGGGACCAAGAAGTTAAATGACTTAAGTGCTCATGGTTACACAACCAGTAAATAGCAGTCAGAATTTAAATGTAGGTCTCAGGCTACTTTAAATCTAATACCAATTATTCCTATTATACTAGGCTGCCTCTAATTAAAACAGCAGCTCATATGTATATGGCGCTTTACCATTTACGAAGCCTTTAACATCCATTATCTCACTTGATCCTCACACGCCCATGAAATAGATAATGCAGACATTTACAGATAAGGAAAATGAGAAGTTATGAAGCTCCATCAAGTGACCATAGAAGAATAATAGCACATTTCTTTTGGCAGCTAGGTGGCACAGTGGATAGAGCGCTGGACTGGGAGTCAGGCTGACTTGTCTCCAGACACTAGATCTGTGACTCTGGGCAAGTCACTTAATCTCAGCCCTCAGCTTCTTCATCTTTGAAATGGGGATAAGAATAGTGCCTATCTCATGAGTTTGTTGTGAGAATCAAATGCAATGATGTATGGATAGTGCTTATAATATTAGCTATTATCATTCCTCAGCAACAACTCTGTGAGATAGATAGTAGAAATATCAGTACTCCTGTTTTATAGGTGAGGAAACTGAAGTTTTGAGAGTTTAAATTACTTTCCTGTGGCCACACAGAGTCTACAATGGAACTGGAACTCAGGCCTATCAATTCAAGTTTCACCATGATGCCTGTCATCATGGAAAGTTCTGAAGAGAGGTGCTAGGGGAATCAAGACAAGGAAATATCATCAGATAATGGGATTTTTCTTATTTCCTTGATTATCCTTGTGTCTTGTCTGCTTCTATCTGCTAATAATCGTCCCCCCCCCCCCCCCCAGTGGAGCCAGACAGCCTAGTACTCAAGACAGTAGGGGAGGTTCTGGAGAAGAGTGGTAAGTATATATGATGTGTGTGGAAACTCTAACTGAGTTTCATTTTGTGATTTAACTGCTTCTATCTGGTAAATAAATTAAGCCCACTGCAATCCCCATAACACAAGCATGCGAACGCACACACACGTAGCAAGGTGAAATGAAACAGGGGGGTCTCGTTATATTTATCTCACAAGGAAGAAGTTTGTTGCAGAAATTAGTCATAAAAGTTGGCCAAGAGAGCAATTCACCCCCCAAAAAAAGACAAAGTTTAATGGAACTTCCTTTAAGTAAGTATTGAGGGGAAGGAGAATTCTGAGTTGTGAAAATCCAGTTATCTGATGACATTTGCTTGTCTTGATTGCCCTTTTTTCTTCTCTCCAGAACCTTCCTTGACAGGCATCATGGTAAAGTGGATGAACCATTGGACTTTGAATTCAGAGGCCTGAGTTCCAATTCCATTTGCAGACACTAACTGTGTGACTGTAGGAAGATAATTGAAACTCTCAGAACTTCAGTTTCCTCACCTATAAAATGGGAATACTGATACTTTTACTACCCACCTCACAGGCAGGTAAGAATATCATTATTGAAAATAATAATAATAATAATAATAACCAGAGAACATGTCATTTGTGTTCTTGCCAGTACTACATAATCTCTAACAAAGCACAAGTTGGTCTACATCCTAGAGGAGAAAGTGAAAGAGCTATAGTAATGTGTATTCCCTCAGGTTAGGGAGAAAAGAGTGATTAAAAAAAAAAAGAAAGAAGAACCCAAGTGCTACAAAGAAGAAACAAAGCAGAAAGGTGATGTAAAGAGGTAAAAGGATAGTCTCTACAAACATGTCAGGCAGTTTTAAAGAGAAAGTATGGCACAGAGAAAGAAAGGAAGAAGGCTCACCTGACCTTTGGAGCTATAGAAGAGGAATCTGTTTCTTCCTAGAAGAAGAAAATGACCATCTGTGAAGGAAACAACTTCTTGGTTTCCAAACAACAATGATGTGGCTTCACAGGTTCCATCAAGGGAGAAATCATCCCATAATTGTCAGAGGAAGATGAGGCAAATAGTGATGATTGGTGACTCCCTGCTGAAAGGTACCAAGACATCTATCTGAAGGCCTAACAAAAACAACAGAAAAGTCTGCTTCCTTACAAGGATATGATGGCATGACACAGAGCCTCCCGAGAAGTGTTAAATCTGACAACCACTATCCAATTGCGGTGATTCATGTGAGGACAAGTGATACCAGTAGAAGAAACCAAGAAAGAGCTATTAAAGCTTATAAAGTTCTTGAGGGAGAAAAATAAAATTGAAGACCTTGGAGGCATAGGCAGCTAGGTGACATGGTGGATAAAGCACTGGACTCGAAGTCAAGAAGGCCTGAGTCCAAATCCAGCCTCAGACCCTTACTACTTGTATATCCTCATCTGTAAAATAGGAATGAAAATAATAGCACTGACTTCCCAAGATTGTTCTGAGGGTCAATCAAATGAGATAATGTATATTAAGCCCTTTGTAAAACTTAAAAGCATTATATAAATATCAGTTACTATTATCATCATTAATTCTGGAGGGGGCAGGGGAAGCAAAAGAGGTAATTTTCCTAAAACATAGGTCTAGCCATATGACTCAATAAACTTCAGTGGCTCCCTGTTACCTTCAAAATCAAACATGAAATATTCTATTTGGCATCCAGAGCTCTTCTTAGTTTGGCCCCTCCCGATCTTTCCCATCTTCTTCAGGTGCTCTATGATCCTGAGACGTGGGCTTCCTTAGTGTTCCTTGCACTTGATATTCTATCTACCACCTCATTGGACTTTCACTGGCTACTTAAAATGTTTTTCCTTCTTCCTCCCGTTCCCTTCCATATCCTGCCTTCCCAGGATTCCTTTAAGACTTAGCTCAAATCCCACCTTCTGCAGGAGGTCTTTCCCATAGTAATATACTACTTCCTCTCAAATATCTATAATCATCTTGAGGTTGAGTGCAGTGAAAGTCAAAAGAAAGTCCAAAAAGAGTAATGGGATAGAAGGAAAGGACTAAAAATGGGCTGCTAGGTGGTGCAGTGAAATGAGTGCCAGCCCTGGAGTCAGAAAGTCCTGAATTCAAATCCAGATTAATCAGCCATATGACCCTAGGCAAGTCACTTAACCCTGTTTGCTTCAGTTTCCTCATTTGTAAAATGTGCTAGAGAAGAAAATGATAAACCACCCTAGTATCTTTGCCAAGAAAACCCTAAATGGAGTCACAAAGAATTGGACACAACTAATAGACTAAACGACAACAAAAAATGGATGTTTGTGTCACATTTCCATCAATGGTCCAAGGCTATGACTGAGTTCAGTTCTAATTTAGGAGTTCTGTTCTAATTTAGGCATTACCAATGGCATCTTCTCTACTGCCCCTGTCCAGGGTCAGGTTTAGGAATAGCTGATCAATCTTATGGCAGCAGTGGAGGAGAATGGGAGAATAGATGTATCCATTCTTCTACTTCCTAAACCTTAAAGGAAAATTGAATGTCCTTCTGAAAGTCAAGAAAATGTGAAGGACAGGCTAGTGAGGAACAGGAGGGAGAATTAAGAACATCTAAATTTAAATCCCAGATTATTCTCTGGTGTTTTGCTGGATGATTGTTCCTATTCCATTACTTTGTTGATGCCTACTTCTCTCACTGGTCCAATAAGCTATTTCCTGCCAGCTGGAGCTATGGAATGGACTCAGGAAGAAGAGACATCAGAAAGCACTTGGAAGATAAGAAGTAAAACTAAATTTCCCCCCCAAGGCTCAAACAGCTTGAGTGTCAGACGATTTTCCGGGAATCATGTGAAGGTGAGTATCTTGATCCAACATAGGATGCCATGACTTTCAAAGCACATTTTAATGTCCTCTGGGATTGATACTGGCAGCAAACATTTTTTTTTTTCATTTGCAACTAACAAAATTCTTGTCTAGCTGTGATTTAGCAGGGGCTGTTACATTTCTATGCTATGAATAAAACAAAAAATATGTCTCTCAACTTTATTAGGAAATGTAATGTATATAAAATAGAAGAACTTGGCTTCCCAAGATTTAGAGTCAGAGGTAGGGTTAACAACAAGGGATGGACAGTTACCATGTCGTGTCTACTCAGGAATGTTACTAAGGGCAGCCACGTAAGTTAACACATGGCCAGAAGACTTTGTGTAAATTCTGACTATCCTTTCTAACCAGTTTTCATAGAACTATACCTTGGGAAATAATGAGTTTGTTTGGGTGGAAGATGGAACAGCTGCTGTGAATGTAATAACAACAATAACAATAACTAGTAGCATTTACATAACAACTTAATATCTGCAATGTGATTTAGAAATATGACCTTCATTTATCCTCACAACAACCCTGGAAAGTAGGTGATTATGAGAAAACTGAGAGAGATAGTAAGTGGCTTGCCTAGGGTTCAGATTTGAACTCAGGTCTTCCTGACTCCAGGTCTAACACTCTACAGACTGGAACATCCAGTGGCTTCTATAGGACTTATTGATTAATATCAGATAAGGATTGGATATGAAAATACACAAACAAATATCAGAAACCTATAATACCAACAGCCATTCCCATTAGATAAGTTTTCAAAGGATATAAACAAACAATTCTCCAAAGAATTATAAACTATTAACTATATAGAAGAATGCACAAATCACCAGTAAGAGTAATGCAAATTAGAACAGCCTTGAGGTTTCATCTCATACCTAGCAAATTGGCAGAAGTGACAAAAAATGGTAATGGTCAGTGTCGTTGGAGTTACTGAAAAGATGATGATACTAATGTGTTGTTGGTAGAACTGTGAATAGGTCCAAACATTTTAGAAAGTAATTTGGGATTATGCAAATAAAGTAGCTAAAGTACCTATACCCTTTGACCCAGAGATTTCTTTTTTTTGGGGGGGGGGGCTAGGCAATGGTGTTAAGTGACTTGCCCAGGGTCACACAGCTAGTAAATGTTATATATCTGAGGCCAGATTTGAACTCAGGTCCTCCTGAATCCAGGGCCAGTGCTCTATCCACTGCATCACCTAGCTGCTCCAGACCCAGAGATTTCACTGGTAGATATATACTCCAAGGAGGTCATTGAAAAGAAAGAAAGGCACCAGATAAAGTGAAATACTTATAGTAGAACTTTTTATGTTGGCAAAGAACTGGAAACAAAATGGATACCCATTGTTTGGAGAATAGTTAAACAGTGATTAGCAAATGTAATTGAATATTACAGTGCTATAAGAAACAATAGACATGATAACCACAAAGAAGCATGGAGAGATTTACATGAAATGATGCAGAGTAAAGTTAGCAGAACAAGAAAAACCATATACATAGTGGCTACAATAATGTAAATGGAAACACTGATAATAGAAACTAATGCCATGAAACAATAATGATCATGCTTGACTTTCCTCCTTTCTCCTCTCATTTGCAGAGGTGTGAGTTCATGGGTATGGAATACTGTACATAATGTCAGATCATGATCTGTTTATGATGTCTTTGAAGAATTGCTAAAGCTGCAAAAATTCATTACCTCTACCAACCCAGTAAAGAGCCTTACACACCATATCTAGGCTGGTCCTTGGAGGATAAGCATACTATCCAAAGTCCTTCTAACTTGTCAGAGCTTATACTCTGCTGCTTCAAAAACCCAAGGACAATGCCATGCCATCATGAAGCCCTTTACAAATGAGAAACCAGGACCCACAGAAATAAAGTGACTTACCCAAGGTCACACAACTGGTGAGTGTCTGAGTCAGAACTTGAACCCAGGACTCCAAGTGTAATCCTCTTTCCATCACCACTATACTGACAACTCAATCTTATCACTGCCAGTTTTTAGACACTAAAAATTTCTTGTTCTCTCTCCCTCAAGAATTTTTATAGGATTCTCATAGCCTTCAGGATAAAATAAAAGTTCCTCAAGCAGATTTTGAAGGCCTTCCACAAGCTGGCACTTACAGCTTGGTACAGTGGAAAAGGTACTGATTAAGAGTTAGAAAATCTGGGTTCCAATCCCAACTATCACTTACTGCCTGCCTCTCTGTCTGGAGAAAAAATAAGACAGAAGACTCAGTGCTTCCACCGTTCTTTCCCTGGGCCATTTCCTTCTCCAATGGATTAAAGCAAACAGAGGTTAAGTGACTTGCCCAGGATCACACAACTAGTAAGTGTCTGAGGCCAGCTTTGAACTCAGGTCTTCCTGACTCCAGGCCCAGAGCTGTATTCACTGAGCTATCTAGCCACTATTTTTCCCACCTGTAATCAATTCCCATTTTCCACCTACTTAGATCCTATTCATTTTTAAATAGCCATCTCCAGTGTCCATGAATCCCTCCCCAGACAACATTTCTAGCTTTCCTAATCTTCTGTACCCCACCATGTAATTTAACCTTTAATTCAACTCTGCCTTCTATTGCCATTTGAATATTTCCTGACTATAATCTCTCTGCTCATCTAGATTATACTTTCCTTGTGGGCAGAATTAATGACTTCTGTTTCTACTCTCCCAAAGCACTTAGCACAGTACGTGGCACATGGGAGGTATTCATGCTGAGTTGAATTGAAGAAAACCAGCCTTAGTTTTCTTATCTGCCATTAAGAAGAATTCTTGCCCTGCCTACTACAATGTCCCATTAGAAGAATCAAAGGAAATAATGACTATAAGGGTGTTCTGAAAATTAGGAAAGCTCTGCATCCACATAATGTATTCTTTTACAGATGCTTACATACCAGAGAAATACAGACCAATATTACAAGTTGCACATTTTATTAAGAGAATATGCAAATATCTGTTCCCTTTCCCTCCCCCACATACCCATACACCTTTTTTGCACTGATGTTATCTCCTGCCCCCGTTCCTGGTCAGTGAAGAAACGTCATCTGCCAGAACTCAGAATAATTGCAATGACCAATCTTGGTTCCAGAGAACAGATAGTGAGATACTTCTCTCCTCTAGGTAAAGAGGTAGAGCATAGGAGCACAATGCTACCTATATGGTCAGACATCCTTGTTTGGCCAGATGTTTTGACAAAACTATTTTTCTTTGTTACAAGAGAGGCTTCTATTGGGTGGGGGAACGTATCAAGAAATCACTATAGTGTAAAATTCAAAATCCATCAATAAAACTTTAACAAGAAAAAAAGAAAATTTTCATCTCTGATTTAATCATAGGGGAAGAAAACCAATAACTGCTGACAATGTCCATTAAACTGATTTTCTGGGTCTTGGCAGTGCACCTTTTGCTCAGAAAGTTGTGAGAGACTCAGACAAATTCTCAGTCATAACATGTCCTGATCTCCATTATCTATTGACTTAAAGCTCATCATCCAGATTGCTTCTGTGCCACTGTCTTCTTAATCATGGTTGTCTTAAAAGGAGGTGGTCACCTTAACAGGTGTTACTTCATTATGGGTTATTAAAGGTATCTCAGAAAAGTCAGGATGATCCTCAAAAGTTAGAGCAGAAACCAATTCTTCATCATTCAAGATGATTATATTTTTCTGATTGCATTTCTTTAAATCCAGATGAACTTCTTTCTCTATCCCTTGGGAAAAAAAAATTCACATGTATATAAAACTCTACATCAGAAGAAATATCACCCTGGTTATTCCTAGTTCTTACATTAATTCAAGAAATATTTCTTAGGGATTATTTTTTACAGGGCCTTGAGCTAGACATTAGGGAACATATAAAAATTGGATAAGACATAGTCCCTGTCCTCTGGATGCTTACAGTCTAGTAGGGAAATAAGACAGAAATATAGATAGTTGTTCTATGCAATAATTCATGATAAGTGAATTACAGGGGTTGAAAAGAAAGTGGTCTCTGAGGTCTGAAGAAAATGTTCATTATAGACCAGGGATCAAGGAAGCTTTTGTAGAAGAGGTAGAATCTGAATTTGACTTTAAAGAATTGGGAGGAATTCAAAAGGTCCTACCCACTATTGGGTAGGACTTAAATATACCATGGCTCCCAATTCACAGAATCTCAGTGTTGGAAGGAACCTTATTGATCATGCAGTCCTACCATTAAGGATCCTTTCTTTTAGATAGGTCTCTAGGGGCACAGATTCCATGACTCTTCCCTTTGCAAAGAAAACTGGGAACCAAGCACACACTTCACTGTTAGAGAATGAATGCCACCATGCTAGGTGCCGTTATGGCAAAGTAAATTCTAGGCTCCCTTCTACCTACATGGTGATATCATCAAAATAGACTGACCAATGATTAAGAAGCTATGTATGGCAGAAGAGGAGTATGCTCAAAGAACAAAGTTTGAAGGATAATAGCTGGATATTCCTGTTTTGTATGAGCTTTGTTGTAGGTAGTATCTTGGGTTGTGTGGTAGAGGACACTAACTTTGGATTTGGCTGTAGGCTTGGAGAACATCTGTACCATATCTTTGTGTACACACACACACAAACACACACACACATGCATGCACACACACACACATATAATTCAATTAAATTCAATTCAACAAACATTTTTTAAGGAATTGCCGTTCTAGAAATACAGACAAAAAAAGATAGTCTCTACCTTCAATTCACTTTAACAAACATATTATTAAGCATGTGCAAGACAATATATTACGTCCTGATGATTCCAGAAATCTGTATTCAAGTAGTTTGGGAGGGGATATACCAAGCACATAGAAAATTACAACACAAGGTAGAGTTGTGATGGGAACAAAAGCATGATTCAGACAAAATTTGAGCTAAAGAATACTCAGGGAAGGCTGGACAGAACAAGCAATACCTAAGTGGAGGCTTACAGGAAGAGAAGGATTCTGAAAGTGGAGGTGACCAAAAAAAAAAAATACATTCCAGGGAAGGATGGGATATAGTGTGTGCTGAGGCATAGACATGAGAGATGCACACAAACACACATACACGCACACAAACACACATACACATACACACACACACGCATGCCCGAGTGCACATACTTCTATTTAATCATGACAATTAAAGTATAGCATAGAGATTTAGTAGCATCCCAGCTATACAGACTGACTGGAAGAAGACTATGCCACATTTATTTCCACCACTCCACACTTCAATCTTCTTGCCCAAATTTTCAGCCTCCAGTGATAAAAGAACCTACTCAACACAGAGCATTCTATTTTAGTTTTGAAATCTAATTCTTCTACCTGCCTTTCATAACTGATACCCCAAACCATGAGCTTCAGCCCAGAACCTGGGGCCTCATACTCCACAGAGCATAAGCCCTTTGTATGGCAAAGCACTGAAAGTGGGACATTCCAAGGGCTACCAAGTCCCAGGCTGGAACTACATTGGGATCCCAGGATGTCTAAGTGTGTTCCTGATATAAAAGAGCTAAGTTAGAGCTGCCAGTGTAGAGACAGGGAGCAGAGGGAGTGAGAAGAACCCTTTTTCAGGAGATGGCTCCAGAAGTAACCTCTCCTGTGATTGGCACCTTTGTTTAATGAAACTGGCACCAGGGCCGGGAGCAGGCAGGCTGCCATGTTGACAGATGGGCATGTGGGTAGATAGCCAACAGATAATGTATGAGCATCAAATGTGTTTGTTGAGGGCAGTTTTCCCAGGCAGGAGCATCAGAATGGGGGCCCATCCAGAGTCTCAGCACCTGTGCTCAGACTCATTCTCAAAGTGGAGTAGGGGCTGCAGCCCAGAACATTGGGGTATGGGTGGGCCAAGCAGGGGAAGGCTAAAGGAGATGGGATCCACTTGCTTTGCAAAAGAGAAGAATGATAGGGAAGACGTAGGGAGAGGGTGGATGGACACAATCTCTAAGCTTAACATCATAGGGTTATTGTATGGGTAGTGGTATGAGAAACAGGCAGTCATCATTTTCTTTTCCTTCCTCCCTTCCTTCCATCCCTAATTGCTACCTTCCTTCCTTTGTTCCTGCCTTCCTTCCTTCCTTTCTTTCTTCTTTCCTTCCTTTCTTTCCTTCTTTCTTCTTTCCTTTCTTTCTTTCTTTCATTCTTTCTTTCTTCCTGACTAGACCTATGATTTCATTGGTATAGGCAACTCCTACTGAAGAAACTTACCTATCAAGGCAGATCAGCAACTGATGTGCTTACAGAGTAACCTGTGACACAGAGAGGGGAAGTGACTTTCCCAGGGTCATACAGCAAAAGAAGGAGGACTTGAACCCAGGTCTTTCTTTCACTAAGGCAGTGCTCCAGCCTATACAACATTGCCTCACAAAATACATCATTTTCACTGAAGGCAGCATTAGAAAAAATAGAAGGAAAGATACATAATACATAGCAAAGTGAAAAATGCTCTAGATTTTGAGTTCAAGGCCCTAGATACTCACCTCCACCTCAAAGAATTCCTCTCTTCCTTCAAGATATTGCTCAAGCACCACCTTCTACGCAATTCCTTTCATGATCCTCCAGCTGCTAATGCCCAAATACATAATATCTCTTTATATTTATTCCATTCACATATGTTTGTGTGTATACATACATATGTGTGCATACATACACATGTACATCTTGTCTCCCCACTAGAATGTAAAATCTTTGAAGGTAGGAATTGTATTGTATTTATGTTCCCAATTCTTAGCACAGTATCTGGTATATTATAGGTGTTTAATAAATACTTGTTTATTGATTGATACTTTCTGCCCCTGTGAACTTTCACAAGTCACTTAAAAATCTCCATGTGCCTCAGTTTCCTCATCTGTAAAATAAACAGGTCAGAATGTTTCATCTATAAGGTCCCTCCCACCTCTAAATCTATGATTATAGAAGCTATGGTGCAACATGAAGAAATGAGGCTAGACACAAAGAACTGCTCATGCTGAAATTCTCTTTCAAAAAGCATTCCAAGAGACTGAAAGAGTCATAGTTAACTTGGAAATGAAAAGAAAATTTTAAAAATCTTGAATAAGTTTTATGGCTTTTGTTACTTGGTGGTTAGGTGGCACAGTGGATAGAGTGCCAAGCCTGGAGTCAGGAAGACTCCTCTTCCTGAGTTCAAATCTGGCCTCTGACATTTACTAGCTGTGTGACCCTGGGCAAGTCACTTAACCCTATTTGCCTCAGTTTCCTCATCTGTAAAATGGAGTGGAGAAGGAAATAGCAAACTGCTTCTGATCTTTGTCAAGAAAACCCCAAATAGGGTCATGAAGAGTTGGACATGACTGAAAATGACTAAACAACAATTTGGTTAATACTAAACACTTCATGAAAGTATTCATTATGAATATATAGGAAGAATAAAATGGCAGTGTCAAGAGGTCAAGAGACTTGGATTATAAGCCTGGTTCCAGGAAGGGACACATACACAACTACCTAATCTACTTTCAGCCAAAGATCCACAGGCACCTCTTTTCATCAATTTCCACTTCCTTACAATAGGGCATGTTCCTTGATGTGGAATCTTGATGTGGAATCTAAATGTTGGTGAAACCTATTTCAGTTGAAAAATATCAATGGTACTACTTGGTCCTGAATGCTATTTAATAATATGCATATTCATCACTGAGCAAGGCCAATCATTCTTCACCTGCATAACATAATCTCAATGCTGTTGGAGACATCTTAGGAAAAACTAGAAGAGTTTCCAAAAATTCTAAGCACTTATGATTAAGGCAGAATGGTGCAAGGGGAAGAGAATTTGCCTGGGACTAAGAACTGAGCTCTAGCTGTCTAGCTGCAGCTACTCTAGCTATCTGTGTGACCTTGGCTAGGTCACTTCCCTTTTTTTGGGCCTCTGTTTCATCATCTGGAAAATGAGTGAAAATATTACTTTCCTCATAGGATTACAGTGAAGATCATATGAAATTAGATATATCCACTGCTCTATAAAACTTAAAGTGCTATATGATAATTAATTATATGATGGTGATAATATTCTATAGTTCTATGAGGATTTTCAAGTAGCTCCAATAGACAGTGAAGGGAATTTTCTGAGAAAGCAATTTTACTATGTTGAATAGCCCAGTATTACACACATTTAACACTACTTCTGATGGTTTAATCACTACAATATTTGAAAATGCCTAAATTTGGCATTGTTGTCCACCATATGGCCTAAATAGGGTCTTAATTACTGTAATCAATGACAAGAAGTAGCACTACTGATGTTTTTCAACCTATCCAGGTTTCACCGACATAGAAATTCCCTATCAAGGAGCATGTTTGTAGTAAGGAAATGGAAACTGGTAACAAATAGTAACACTCAGTCCAAGGGAGAAATCTGATAGAGCCCTGATGATAGAATCAAATGGGAAGCCCTTAGGAATACAATTCTATTTTGGCTTCTGGTACACTAAGAATGATAGTGTAGACTTTGTTTACTGCCATTCACTTCCCAACTGTGCTTCTGACTTTCTGGAATTGAATATAACACCTCAGTTGCAATCTTAGCATGTCAGAGGGATGTTCCAAGGTAAGAAGGTCCCAGGAATCTCCCTCCTGAGGCCTTTTCACCTTGGAATATCCCTCCAAAATGCTGGCCCCCTTCTCCCATTGGTAAGTTTCCCCCAATACCTCCATTTTGGACAGGGGCAGCTTTCATTCTCCTCCTGGCTGGGTAATCAATCAATTAATCCATCAACAATTATTTATTAAGTGCCAGACAGTATGCTAGGTGCTGGGGATATAAATACAATAAATTAAATCTCTACTTGTAAGGAGCTTACTGAGGAAGACAAAAAGTTAATATGCATTTACAAAATAAATATAAAAGGAATAAATACAAAGTAGTTGAATATAAGGTAGTATGGAGAGGAAAACATCAGTACTTCAGGGGATCAGGAAAGGCTACATATAGAAAGTGGTGTTTGAGCTACAACTCAAAGGAACAAAGGGATTCATTGAGATGGAAGTGAGGAGGGAGTGCATTCCAGACATGAGGAATATCCAGGGCAAAGTCTTGGAGATGGGAGATAGAGTGTCATGTGTGAGGATCAGAGAAAAAGGCTGGTTTGACTGGATCATGGAACCTTAGCACCTCACATAATCTTAGTCCACATGGCCTTACAAAGGCCATCTCTTCTATTCATGGGAGTTTATTAGATTTTGGAGCTAGAAAAGTCCTTAGAAATCATCTGGTCTAACTCTCATTACTTTATACAAGAGGAAATTGAAGCCTAAGAGAAGGAGATGACTTATTCATAGTCATATAGGGAGATCCTATATTTGAACTCAAGACCTCTCACTCCATATCCAGTGTTGCTAAATTCAATTTAACCAGCATTTGGTGACCACTTATTATATGTCTAGCAAGGTACTATGCCCCTTCTCCCCTTCCCCCCATTCCTGCCTCCACCCACTGTATGGGGTACATAATTGAAAACATAAAACAGGATCCTTCTCCTCAAAGAGTTTACCCAGCAGAGACTTTCTACCTTGAGAGAAATTATTATTAACAATCAATGATTTGGGGAGACTTCCCCCTCTTTCTTTTATCTTCATTTCAAGACTTCAGTCTCTGAAGATTGAGCTAATGCTCTGTTCTATCTAGACACCACCCAGGTTGGGTTCTAATCAGGGTTGGGTGGGGATAAATTCTTTGAATAGATTGTCCAAGGTGGGGGGTGTGGAGGGGGTGGTGGTGGTAACTTAAGAAGTAAATGACATAATCAAAATTCAGGTCCAGCCCCTCATTGTAATATTCATTCTCTCTCTTTAATTGTTAACCAATCAGAGTTGATTGCCACCCTCAGGAATACTCTTCTTCCAATGAGCATAAAAGCCTGAGCCTGATCGCCATGATTGTCTTTGGTCTAGAGATAGAGAGGGCCAAATGACCATCCTTTTCTTAAAATGCTGGCATTATTTTTTTAAAAAATATTAAATTACCCAGAAATTATGTCTCTCAAACCTTCTTAAATGCCACAACCTCTAAGTATGACATCCAAAGTCACAATTCAGAGAGTCCTACTCCTGGCCCAAACATCCATCCTTGTAGGTTCTCATACAGAGGAGCATGCATAGCTCACAGTATCCCCAGAGGGCCAGTAAAAACAGTATGGACAGTTTCCTCTCCATCCCAAGGCCTTAAATGCCTTCTGTTTTGTTTTATTTTGTTTATTTTGTTTTCTTTTAAGTAACCATTGAGCCTGAGGGAGAGAATGGCTGGATTTCTCTTTTGCTTGCATATTGGAACAGCTCCCTGTTTTCTTAAGGCTAAAGGAAGAGTAAGCGGTAATCAATAGTGGTATCTGCTTGACTCTCGGCTGCTTGATCAAGGTGCTTTTGAAACACATCACAGAGCCTGATTTTCTGTTATTTAGCGCCAGGAGTTATTACCTCAGCAGCAGTGAGGTGTCTAATTTATACCAAATTGTTAGCTGAAATCTATTAAAGTTTATTAGTGCTGTCTCAGAATACAGTAGCATCTCGCTGGTTCTGCTCTTGTTTAAAATTGACCAGCTGGTTTAACTCTATTAGCTCTGAAGTTGAGATAAACTGGAGTCTGCGGGAGCCATCTACAGCGTGGGGGGAAATGAATACAAATGAAGCTTCTGTGTATTTGGGGTGTTAGCAGCTACCAAATTGCTGCTGGGTTCATTTCTCTCAATGAATCTCTGACCCCGTTATCCCATTACCAACCTGATGGGGAACTGTCCTCACAATTACAGAAAGCCATTGTCAAGATGATGAAGTCTCTAGCAGACAAAGGTATTCCTGGTTCTTCAGGGCTCTAGCCCATGACAACAAGCTGGTGTGACTCTGATTGTCTAAAAGGGGAACCTGGGTTTTTTTTTTCAGGCCTTTCCTGATCTACCCCACCCCTCACACATTGCCCTGCCCCAACCCCCAAGTTGCTAATGCCCTTCTCCTTGAAATGATTTTGCATTTCCTTGGTATTTATTTTGCATGTACTTTTATCTGCTTATATACTGTTTTGCCCAATAGAATACAAACTCTTTGAGGGCGGGGACAAATTTATTTGTGTCTATATTCCCGGTGCCTATCACATTTTATGTCCTTAATAAATATTTGTTGAATTTAGCTGAATTATTGAATTCATCAGGAAAATTTTACTAGCTTTCCAGTGAGACTCTGGGCAGAGGTGGGGAACCAGCAGCCTCAAGGCTACATATGGCCCTCTAGATCCTCAAGTGCAGCCCTTTGACTGAATCCAAACTTCATAGAACAAATCCCCTTAATAAAAGGATTTGTTTTGTGAAACTTGGACTCAATCAAAAGGCTGCACCAAGGACCTAGAATGCCACGTGTGGCCTCAGAGGCTGCAGTTCCTCGCCCCTGCAGAAGTTAGAGTGTCCACTGCCTTTAGGATAAACTACAAAGACCTCTGTTTGGTATATAAAGTCCTACACAGCTTGATTCCAGCTCATCTTTGCATGCTAATTACAAATTATTTTCTTCATGTACTAATCACTGTGCCCACATATGCTATTCCCCATACATGACATTCCCTCTCCTTTCTCTGTATCTTTGCACGGGTGTCTGCCATACCTGGAATTCTCTCTCTCTCTCTCTCTCTCTCTCTCTCTCTCTCTCTCTCTCTCTCTCTCTGTCTTCACCTCTTGAATATTTAGTATCCTTCAAGCCTCAGCTCCTGCCACCTTTTTCAAGAAGCCTTTCCTGATTTCTCCCCCCACCCATTTTAGTCTCACTCCTAATCACTGTGTAATTCCTTTGTACAAAGGCTGCTTTAGTCATCTGTGAACGTGATGCCTCCTCCCAGTAAAGCATAGGCTCCCTGAGGATAGGGACTATCACTTTGTATTATTATCTAGCACAGGGCACAGTGCTTAATACATAGCAGGCTCCTATACTATAAAAACAAATAACAGTCCCTGCCATTATGGAGATTATATGATATGTACACAGATAACCAAAATCTGGGCTAGGTTAAGACAATTACAAGGTCAAGATACAAAGATCTCATGAAAAATTTAGGTGGGAGAGAATAACAGCTAGGAGGATCAGGGAAACTAAACCTGGAGAAAAGAAACCTTTTAATAGATTTGAGATGAAGAGGGAGGAAAGGAAGGT
This sequence comes from Vombatus ursinus, assembly GCF_900497805.2. NCBI lineage: Eukaryota > Metazoa > Chordata > Mammalia > Diprotodontia > Vombatidae > Vombatus > Vombatus ursinus. Next base: position 21,616,117 of record NW_020954571.1, on the reverse strand, counting down.
GCTGGCTGTGGGTGACAGGCTGCACAAATGCACAAAGGCAGGAGATAACAGAGAAACTCCTAGTCTTGTCTGGTTGGAATATAATTTCATAAAACTAGTTATGCTAACAAGATGTAATAGCAGCAATGAGGAATTCAAATAAAATGTGGAATGAAATAATTCCACCAAAGAAACTAGATAAAAATCAGTATTAATTATGAGGGGCAGTGTGCCATAGTATATAGAGATCTGGCTGTGGAACCAGGAAGACCTGGATTTTCAGTCTTGCCGTTGATACACTTTGGCTGTGTGATCCTGAACAAATCAAAACCTCTCAGGGATCTAATGATACAGATGATAATTTGTATCTTAGTGATAGAAATGATACAAATATTAATGATACAAATTGAGGAGAAGATACAGGCCTGCATAGGTATAGGGGATTTCCTCACTTTTGAGCTCCCTATACTAACAAGCTCACAAATTCAGTCCCTAACCTAAAAGTGATTACTCTGATTAATACAAAAATGTTATTGATTTATGGCCTAGTATTGACTAGTGTCTTGTCTATCTTTCAATAAAGTAGCTAAAAATTTACATGCCTGGCTAACTACATGAGTAAAATTAACTGAATAAAAATAATTACTATTAATAAACCTGCAAAATCTACTAGGATACACAGGGCTTCTAAAAAAAAATAATGCATATTTAATTGCATGGTTCTCCCTAAAAAAAATTATATTTTAATGAAAGCAAAAAGATTTTTGCATCATTAATAAATAAAACATTTTAAAATTATTTATTTTATATTATTTCCTTTTAATATTTATTTTGTATATATTTTATGATATAAGATATTAGTACAGTAGAGGATGCATATAATTTATTAATAAACAATTTTTTTTTACTGATGGGAATATACTGACAAAATTGTTTGGAGAACACTGACTTAGGGCATTGAGAGTTTACATGACTTGCCCATGTATTTGTCACGCAGATAGCATAGTCAGACAACCAGCTCATTCTAAGCCTAGCTGCCTTTCAATAGATTCTTATACTAAGCTGAAATCTACCTCCATCCTTGCAGATTATAACCACTACTTCTAGTCTCCCCTTCTGAAGTAACAGACAATTTTAAAAGTGTATTTCCAAATCCAAATTCACTGTCTCTTAGGTTTCAAAGGTAATGATTGAGATGTCTAGTCTAGGTGGAACAATGGAGAGAATGCTGACCTTGTAGTCAGGAAGACCTAAGTCTGAATCTTGCCCCAAATATATTGGCTGCTTGACCCTGGCAAGTCACCTAACCCTTTTCATCTTCTGTGTCAAATGGGGATAATAATAGCATCCAATCATCCAGGCTGTCATGAGGATTAAAAGAAAAAAGCATAGGTAAAGTGCTTTTCAAACCTTAAAACAGTATGTAAATACTAGCTATTGTTTTGTTACTATTATTCTATGGCCAATGCATAATTGATTCCATGCCATGGTGTTTCCAGGTGGAAAGGAAAGAGGTTTGGTCATTTTTCTCCTCACATAGACCTTTTTGAATCTTGAAGAAGTTCCCTTCCATTGCTTCCTGGGACAGAGGTGGCTTCGAAGCCAAGGCAGCCCCTAGGCTCCAAGGACTACTAAAAAATAATGCCAAGTAAAGGCCTGCGACCTAGTCTCCAGCATAAGCTGCTGTTCCGTGGCTCTGCTCTTTATCCTTACACCCAGGGAACACTCTTGGGGGGCCTGAGCCCAATCCAGCCTGGCTAGAGAGTTTGGGACAGTGAGGTATTCCTCTCCCCTCCCCCCACCCTTACCTCAAGCTCCTGCAGAAGACCATGGTTGTTGAAGGCAAATTGAATCTGCCCTGAAAAGCCTAAATTGCTCATCCTGCTGGACCTTGGAGTGATGGACCACAATTGCAGAGATGAACTTGTCATGTGCACAGATATAGCAACGAGCCACTTTAGCTCTTTTTTGGGAGTTTTTCTCTTACTGCCTTACTCTTTCACTTGCTACGGGATCATATATATACCCTCTCCGTACCACATGATTCCAGACAATTGACTGGCTTAATTTAGGTATATTTAGATGTTCATATTTCCCGTGCAATATATCCCGTACAAATAAGGTAATGTTTGCTTGGTTATACAGACCATTTATAATTGTTTTGTTTTCCTCTGCATATTTAAATTTTATCTCAACAATTTTTGTGGGCAGGATGAGTGGAGTCCTCCAAAGCAGTGGCATCAAACTCCAACAGAAATGGGAGCCATTAAACCATACATAAGGATCCAGGAGCCTTATGGACTGGATATTGACTTAGAAAATTATATACTTATATCTTTCTCTTTTTATTAATACATCAAAACATTGAAATCAGATAGAAACTACATTTTAATCTCGTTTGGGCCACACTCAGGAGTGCTGTGGTCTTCCTGGGGTTGCAGAAATTGTGTTTGATACCTCAGGTCCAAAAGGCAGCTCTAAAGACAAAGTACTGACTGGATCAAGGGTCATCTAGCCTTTCTTTCAAGATCCCTAAGAACAGAGGACTCACCACCGGTGCAGGCAGCCCACTTCCCTTTTGAACAGCCATCAATTAATAAAGAGTTTGACATCAAGCCTAAAATTGCCTCTTTGGGGCCAAACAGAACAAGTTCAATTAATCTTCCATGTGACAATCTTTCAATTATTAGAACATAATTATTACATCCCCTAGTTAAGTTAATGACCCCCAGGCTAACCATGCCCAGTCCTTTCAATAGATTTTTACATGATATGGACACAAGGCCCTTCCACATCTTGCTTGCCTTCCTCTAGACATATTAAAACTTATCGATAGTAGTAAACCAAGGCATTGAAAACTAAATGCAATGTCCAGACAATGTGTAACAGAAACTGAGGACAGTGATTCTTGCCTCTCTATTTGTGGAATCTCTGCCCCTCTTAATGCAGCCCAAGATGGCATCATTAGTTTTTTTTGGCTGCCATATCACAGCACTGATTCACATTAAGCTTGTAGTCCACTAAAACCCTCAGATTTTCTTCAGAACAACTTCTATTTAATCATGGCCTCCCTCATTTTGTATTTGTGAAATGTGCTCAAGTGGAAGACTTTATATTTAACCTTATTAGTTGTTATGGTTGTTGTTCCGTCATTTTCAGTCATGTCTGACTCTTCATGACCCCATTTGGGGTTTTCTTGGAAAAGATACAGGAGTTTGCCACTTCCTTCTCCAGCTCATTTTATGGATAAGGAAACTGAGGCAAACAGGGTTAAATGACTTGCTCAGGGTCACACAGCTAGTAAGTGTCTGAGCCTGGATTTGAACTCAGGTCTTCCTTCCTCCAGGCCCATGTACTATCCATTGTGCCACCTAGCTGCCCTTTATTAAATTTAATCTTGTTAAATTTGGCCCAGTGCTAGCCTGCCAATCTTCTTTTGGATCATCCAGGATGCTAGCAATCCCTTCCAGCTTTGTGTCATCTCTAGATCTGATAAGTATGCTGCCTATGCCCTTAGCCAAGTCATCAGAGAAAGTGCTTCACAGTATAGAGTCAAGCACAGATCCCTGAGGTACTCCACTAGGGACCTGCTTTGGCATTAAACCATTTACAACCATTCTTTTCCTCTAGTCATCTAATGCATTTTGAATTGATCTAACCGTATTCTCATCTAATTTATATCTTTCTGTCTCCACAAAATGGTATGAGATACAATCAAAAAGCTTTGGTAAAATCTTTTGTTGTTCAATCATGTCCACCTCTTCATGACCCCTTCTTGGGGTTTTCTTGGTAAAGATACCGGAGTGATTTGCCATTTCCTTCTCCACCTTATTTTACAGATGAAGAAACTGAGGCAAACAGGGTTAAGTGACTTACCCAGGGTCACACAGCTAGTACGTGTCTGAGGCCAAATTTGAACTCAGGACAAGGAATCTTTCTGACTCCAGGCCCAGCACTCTATCCACTGTGCCACCTAATTGCCCTTGCTAAAATCTAGATAAATGATATCCACAGCATTTTCCCCATCTATTAATATATTAATGCTATCAAAAAAAAATCAATGAGTCAATAAACAAGCATTTATTAAGTACTTAATATATGCCAGGCCTTAAGCTAAGTGCTGGGAATACAAATAGAAGCTGCCCTCAAAAAGCTTACATTCTAATGGAGGAAGACAATACATAATAGAGAGCTGAAAAGGGACTGGAGAGAAGAAGGTACCCAGTGAGATCATGATAGAAAAAGTCCTATGGAAATGAGTCAGCAGTGTAGCCTAAAGAAGGATGGAAACCTCTTTAGCCTGGGCTTCCTCCTTAAACTGGAGGTTCTGGGAGGAACTAGCCAATTAGAAGGTGAGGCCTCAGGGAAAGAGAGGATGTCCAATGTGATATGAGGTCAGGCTGGCATGACTTGTATTTGATGATGCCATACTGGCTCTTTGTAATCACCCTTTCCCTTTCTACATTTTTTCTAAGCATCTCTTCAACTATATACAAAGATATAACTGGCCCTAGACCATTGGTCAGGGCCATAAGTGGCGCAGTAGATATTATGCCAGGCCTGAAGTCAGGAAGATTCATCTTTATGAGTTCAAATCTGGCTTCAGACACTAGCTGGGTGACCCTGGCCAAGTCACTTAACCCTCTTTGCCTCAGTTTCCTCATCTATAAAAATAAGCTGGAGAAGGAAATGGCAAATCACTCTAGGATCTTTGCCAAGGAAACCCCAAATGGGGTCATGAATAGATCAAAATGGCTGAACAACAACAAAAAACCATTGGTAGGACTAGAATTCAGATCTCTCGCTGTTCAGCCCAACACTGCATTCCTCTAGACTAGAATTTTGAGGTTTCCAAATTTTGATCACACAGAAACTTTATATGTAAATAGATCATAAAATTCATAGAGCTTTGTTGAAATAGACAATCTATTATTCATTTTCTGTTATAGTCTTTGTACTTGGGGGGAACTATACAGGTGGAGATGAATATAATTGGGGGCAGAATTTAATTCAACAATTGACTCTTATGCACCTACTATGTATAAAGCACTGTACTCGGTCCTCAATGGAGATAAAAGAGACAGGAAGTGTATTCTGCAATGATATTCTCACTCATACTTCAGAGCTTCAAGGGATCCTTGATCAGATTGCTGCAGGTCCTCCTTCCACTGGCACAGATTATGGTCCCTTCATGCTTTGTCACCTTCAGAGATTTGTGTCTGTGTCATTTGAAACATGCCCTGAAAAAGAGCAAACCAACACACTGGAGACTTTGTCTCAGAATAGCACATGGTCTCAATGCTTTTTCTGGTCACACATTTCCTTACATCATCAACTCTTAAGTGGATCTGTGATCATATCCATGTGGGTACATCATTCATTCTAGAAGATCTCAACCCATTCATGTCTTTGCATCCTGTGTAATTACTATCTATGAACTTCCATAAATTTCCCCAAAAAGATCCATTCAATGCACTGGAGATCTTAATCTAGGTCCTCACATACTATGATCCAGTGGCACTGCCTCCCTCCCTCACACACACACACACACACACACACACACACACACACACACCCCTTAGGAGTAGGTAGGTGGTACAGTGGAGCCTGTGCTGAGAATGGAGTCAGAAAGACCTGAGTTCAAATCCAGTCTCAGCCACATACTAGCTGTGTGACCCTGGGCAAGTCACTTAACCTCTCTCTGCCTCTATTTCCTCAACTGTCAAATGGGATAAACAAGAGCACCTACCTCCCCCAGTTGTTGTGACAATCAAATGAGATAATATTTGTAAAGTGCTTAGCACAGTGCCTGGCATATAGTAGGTGTTCAACAAATGTTTATTCTCTTTCCCTTCTTCCCCCTCCTTGCTGTTCCTTACCCACTCCATATCCTGTTTTCACCAGCTTCCTTCAAGTTTCAGCTAAAGTCTCACATTCTGCAAGGATACTTTCCCAGTTTTCTCTAATCTTAGTGTCTTCCCTCTGGAAGTAACCCCAATTGTATGTGCACATGAACACACATATACATATACACATATGTGTGTATATGTATATGTATATGTATATGTATATACATATATAAGCTTACAGTCTAACAGAGGAGACAATATGGAAACAATTATGTATATAGGGGTGTGTGTGTGTGTGTGTGTGTACACACATATACAGAGAGAGAGAGAGAGAGAGAGAGAGAGAGAGAGAGAGAGAGAGATTTGTTTTTTGTCTGCCCAGTGCCTGGAATGTAGAAAAGTTTCATATATAATGTGTGTGTGTGTGTGTGTGTGTGTGTGTGTGTGTATCTGTGTGTGTATGTGTAGAAAATGTTTAACATATAATATATTATATATATATTTATTTATTTATATATGTGTGTGTGCGTGTGTTTGTATATATGTGTATATATATATATATATATATATATACTACCTGACTAGTATTGCTCTCTTTAGTCACATGGCTGGAACAATTCTTTTTCTTATCACACATTTCCTGGATGATATCTTTATCACTTTTAGGCCCCTACCCTCAAAGTTCTTGGGAGGAGGAGATAAATTTTCTGATATAATTGGATTAATTATGACACTTACACCTTGTTCCTTTATCCAGAAGCAGCCTGGCATTCATAGACTTGAAGTCAGTAAACCTGAGTTCTACTTCTGCCTGACTCTGACACTTGTTAGCTATTCTATTGCACTATGAACAATTCATTTAAGTGAGCCTCAGTTTTCTTACCAGTAAAATGGGGCTAACACTTCTTATGTCTTACAAGGCTGTTACAAGGCAAGTACTTTGTAAACCTTAAAGCACTATAGAAGGATAAATTATTTGTATTTTGAGGGAACAACAAATTCCTTATCCATAACCATTTCTAGCCCACTTCTATTATGACCTGAATTCCACATGGAATAAAGGATTCGGTGGTCAGGGGAGGGGGAGAAAGAGATTCTGTAATATTCCTCCACTAATTACCTTATACATAAAACTTGATACTTTCCAAAGACCTTTCACATCTTTCCTCCCCAATTCAACAAATATTTACTAAGCATCTACTTCACGTAAGACACTGTGCCAGCTAATGAAGAAAACACAAAGATGGGAGAAAAAACCTCACAATCCTTGCCCTTATGGAACTTACTGTTTAATAATAGAGGAGATATGTCATGTATACAGATAAATAAAATACAGGACAAGAATGTGCTTGTGGCAAAGTCATGATCAAAGCAAAATATTCTAGGAAAATCTCAAAAGAGAATCATTCCTTTTGACAAGGGGACAATAGAGAAGGCCTCATGGAGATGGCAGTATCTGAGCTGAGCCTTCAAGAATGAGAAAGTGTGTTCCAGGGTTATGGGACTTCCTTAGCAAATCCACTGAACCATGACAGTACAGGGCAAGATCAGCAACCAACTAGAAGTCCAGTTGGACTAGAACATAGGAGGCAAGTCACGTGAAAACTCCTTTGAGTCTCACTGTAAACCTAGGAAGTATGGCATTTTCATGTTACATATAAGAAAAATGAGACTCAGTGACGTTAAAGGAATTGTTCTGTGATCACAAGACAAATTAGCGGTAGAGCTGAGACATCTACTTAGTACACCCAGTACTTCTGACCAAGAAGCCTATCCAACACCCTTCTTCCCACCATGCACCACAGGTATACTTGGCCAGCCTACCATAAAATACTCATAACCACTTGGACTCTATGAGGATCAGTAGTTTCCATACTTAATCCCAAGGCTGACCTTTGAGTGAGGTTTCAGAGCCATAACTAGAAGAAAGCACGTGGTTCAAAATTTGGAGGATGCTAATAGAATGTGTAATCCTTCAACAAGATAGAAACAGCAGAACTTTGTGTGTAGTTAGCAAGAATAAGAAGAAATAAATAGGAAACTACCAGATCATGATCTGGGGTAGGCTCCTCTCCTGTAGCAGCCATGCACAGAAGGCCTTTGTCTTGTTCCTTCATGAGCATTTTGATGAGGAAGAGGCCACAGGGAAATGAGGGCATTACAAGACAGCCCTAAGCATTCAAGAAGAAGCATAAAGTCAAGGAATGAGAGTTGAAAGTAACTTTAGAAACCAACCAATCCAACCAAGCACTTAGTGCAGTTCCTGGCACATAGTAGGTGCTTAATAAATACTTAATAACTGACTCCACCACCTACAGGAAGGTGTTCCACATCACCTTCAAGTGAATATGTTTCACATTGCTTGCCCCAGGTATACAAATCTCTAATTCTGTCTACTTGAGGATTCCCAGCCAAAGTAGCAATGATGAATGAAATTTCATTCTAAACGAAGATACCACCATCCCCTCTTCCAGTAGAAATGGAGAATAAAGGAGAAAAGGTGTTGAGTGATAAGGGACAAAGCAGCAAGGTAACAGAGAGATTCAGGGTCTTGAGAGTCTAATAAATATTTGACAAAGATCATTAAACCAGTGTGTATAAATTAACCTCTATTCTCACTAAAAGGCAGAGTAAACAAGTAGAGCTGTAGGAGACAAGAGCATCACCCAAAGTGTCCCATATGAAAGAGAAACAGAGAGAAAGGTGGCAGGTGTAAGCAACTCTATGATGGGGAGACTGGGTCCTATAGAGCTCTCTCTCTTTAAACATATGCTTTCCGCGTGTATTATCTCGTGCCATCATCACAGTAACCCTATAGAGTAAAGCAAATTAGTTACCCCTTTTTAAAAAAAATTAGGGGATTAAAGCCTACAGAGATCAAGTCATTTGCTTATAGCCACCATCTCCTGCCCCTAACTTTCCACCTCTTGCTCTGGGGACAGTAATCAAGCCAATCTTAATAATCCTGGAAATAATGTTTGAAACAAATGCTAGAAGACTTTATTCACCCTCCCTGTGCCTTCCCAGAACAAACAATACATCCCATCCCAGGACTGTTGTTGATCAGTCATTTCAGTTGTGTCCAACTCTTTGTGACACCATTTGGAGTTTTCTTGGTGAAGATACTGGAGTGGTTTGTCATTTAGTCTCCAGATCATTTTACAGATGAGGAAACTGAGGCAAACAGGGTTAAGTGACTTGCCCAGGGTCACACAGCTAGTAAGTGTCTGAGGATGGATTTGAACTCAGGAAGGCGAATCTTCCTGACTCCATGCTTTGTGCTCTATCCTCTCCTTACATACATTGTCTTCTACTAGAATATAAGCTCTGTGAGGGAAGGGATTGTCTTACTTTTGGTATTTGGTATTTGTATCCCCACATGTTACCATAGTACCTAGCATATAGAAAAGGCTTTATAAATGTTTTTTAATCATTTTCTCTACTAGACCACAGGATCCTTGAGGATAGGGACAGATGTGTCAGCAGCACCTAATAAAATGCCTTGAACCTAAGAGGAATTTAATAAATATTTATTGAATTGAATACAAAGAGGTCACACTGGTAAATGTTGATGAGGAAGAGGCCATCAGGGTCATGATAGCATTGGAAGAGGATCCCAGGCAATCAAGAGGAAACATGAAGACATAGAATGAGAGTCAAAAGGAACCTTGGAAGCCAACCAGTAACTGTTCAAGAGTCCCCTTCACAGTATCATTTAGCTTCTCTTTGAAGACCTCTTATGAGGAGGAACTTACCACCTTCTAAAGCAGCACATTCCACTTTTCGATAGCTCAAAATAAGTTTTGATATTATCTCTATATAAGAAGTAGACTTTTTCTTTTCTCCAGCCAACAACAATGCTGCCATTGCTATTGTTCCACTCTCCAGACCAGACTTCTAGAGACTAGGCTGGTGAGGAGCCAAACCATCCAGTTTCCAACTCCCACCCTGGGCCATGCTTCTTTACCCCAGTCAGCTTCCATCCTACCACCATGAGCCTTCTTCCCACCCACCCCCAACTCCCAGACTCACCAATCTTTGCTGCCATGGCTTAGCTGCTTTCTCACCTTGAAACTTGCCTCAACCAAACCAGTCCTTTCTTCCATTAGGGAATTCTTTCCAGGGCCTCCATTTTGGGGATAAACCCAGGTCAGGCATACACCATAGCCCTCTCAACTGTGCTTCTGACTCCTATCTTTGGCCAACAGATCCCCAGGGGATACTTTCTCCCTCTTCTCCTTGATTTTTCACCTCCCCTTTATGTGTTGTCTTCTCCCATTAGGTTATAAGCTCCCTGAGGGCAGAAATAGTCTTCCTTTTTGCTACTATTTATCCCCAGTGCTGAGCACAATGTCTAATATAATAAGTGTTTAATAAATGTTTGTTCTTGCTTGCTTGCCCCACATCCCTGGCCTTTCCCACCTCTTGCTCTGGAAACCACAATCAAATCAACACTACTGTTGCTTTCAGAAAGGCCATGATAATCAACTGCCATTTTGTTTGTTTCACCACCTCTGTGATTTCATAGACCAAAACACCTTTTCTTCCCCTGGCCACCACTCATATATATATGTTGTCTTCCCAGTTAAAATATAAGCTCCATGAGGGTAGGGACAGTCTTGCTTTTGCTTCTGTCATTATATCCTCAACACTGAGCACAGTGCCTGGTGCATAGCAGAACTTAATAAATGCCTTTATTCAAGCAAGTCAACACCATGTTCAAGCATCTGTGGCAAGGCTGAGACTAGCTAGCTAATTCAATGAGGTGGCTGACTGTAGCAGAACCATTGAATTGTGCTACTGTTATGGCAACACAAATGTCATCTGGAAAACCAAGATATTTAAGGAGGAAGAATGGATGTGACCAGTGCCAGTGGATTATATTGGGTTTATTGACTTTTGTGCCTTTAGGCAGTTTGAATTATTCAAAACATACGACCCAGGCCACTTCACCGCATTGGGCCTCAGTTTCCTCATCTATAAAATGAAAAATTGAACTAAATGAAGTCTCAAGTCCTTTCCAGCCCTAGATCTATGATACTAGAGCCAAGGAAGAATATACCTGCACTGCCTGCTTTCCTGAGGACAAAATCTCTATGCTGGTGTTGCTCTATGTTTTTGACCTGGTATATTAACTGATACAAAGGCAGTCAGAGGAGAGACAGACAGACAGATAGAGACAGGAGAACATATGTCCCTCTCCTGGCAGTCCGATGTCTTATGACTCTTTGTTATTATCCCCACATGGTAAACCATCAATGTTCCAGTAAGAATACCATCTTTCAGAGACAGCTTTGGCTGCTTTTCTGAAATAGAACTAATTCTGTGACTCTGACCTCTATTGTGAGTCATCATCTCTATTGAGGACCAAAACATTGGGGTAAGATTTGGGGTGTTTCTGAAAGAAAGCTGCACAAGCCACAAAGAGACACTTGTTCAACTTCTTAAGTTTACCAAGGGCCAACCCTGAGTAGTAGCCATTTGACAGCTGGCTAATCAGAATGAGAAGCCAGCTCCATAAAAAAAAAAAATCAAATTGACTGGAGTGAGTGAAAATTGACCAATGGAGAAAAGTAAGTGCTGGTGTCATGCTAATAATTGCAACTTCCCACCAGAATCCAGGATGACATCAATGAGCTATCCAAAAGTGAAATGGGCTGCCTTAGGAAGCAATGACTTCTCTTTGATTGGAAATCTTCCAGCAAAGGCTGACTGGCTACTTGTTAGCATTATTGTGGAGAGAATTCTTTCTCTGGTACAGATCAGACTGGATGATATCTGGGGTTCCTTCCAACTCTGTCCAGGCTGAGGGTGAAAATAAAGTCTAGGTAGCAAGCTGGGGCACTTCTCTTGGTCCTCTCTTACATCAATGGCCTCCATCATTTTCCATGTCCAAGTCACACAATGTATATTCGTGCTCTGTTGTCTTTTAGGCAAACATTAAATAGTACTAACCATGGAGACCAGTCAGACTGTTGGATAATTCATCAGTGGCAAACCTGAGTGTTTTCAGGCAAAGCGAACTGCTTTGGCTTACCACACAGCTCCTGTCTATTTCAAGCACTGTTGGTAAATAGCCTTCCTTGGAATTAATATCAAGTATTCATTTAACGACATTAATTTATGACATGTGTGATTCCACTTTACATCATGCAACATGACTTATTCAAGGGACTGGCCCTTTGGTAGATGGTGTTTATTCATTCTAATGACTGCACTTGCCTGAGATTTCTAGGTTAATGGAGCAGAATTTGGAAAAGATTATGTTTGCAGGTTGTTTGCACAGATATCATTCATAAAGAAATCTGCATTTTCAAACACTTTCTGAAACAACTGTATTCCCTTGCCTCACTGCAGCACAGGCTCACCAGATCTATGTGTTGCTGAAATGGCCTCAAGAAATTAGAAGTATATGTTGTCTCCCTCTGTAGAATTTAGAATCCTTATGGCGGGCATTGTTTCATTTGTAACACTGTATTTCCAATGCCTTTAATAGTGCCAGGCACATAGTAGGTATTTAATAGATGCTTGTTGATTCATGAATTAGGCATATTCTGGGTATGAAGTATTCTAATAGGCCTTTCAGGGGATACAATATGTTTTATTATTCAAAGTGCATAATATGTATTACAGGTTATAATGCATTTTCCTCACCACCATTCTGTTAAGTAGGTGTTTGTGGATCCTACTTCCATAAAGTTTTCAATCTCCTTGTGGAGCAAAGAATAATACCCATTTAAAAATGATTTAGCAATGACTAGAGTTTTAAAAATCCTTACCAGTGAGAAGTGACTTAAGATCATTTGTCAATAATTAAAGTCTCAGAAACTTTTAGGAATGATCGAGGGCTTGTGAATATTTACAAATGAGGGACATGTTAGTCTAGCAGCCAGAGTCTTGGGGTGAGACTTTATGTAAAGCCTCCTTTGTTTTTGTTATTCCATTTGGGTTTTTCTTGGCAAAGATACTGGAGTGGTTTGCCATTTCTTTCTCCAGCTCATTTTACAGATGAAGAAACTGAGGCAAATAGGGTTAAGTGACTTGTCCAGAAGGGTTACACAGCTATAAAGTGTCTGAGGCTGGATTTGAACTCAGGAAGAATCTTCCTGACTCCGGGCCCCGCCCTCTATCCACTGCATCATCTAGCTACCCCTCCTTTCCTTAGTTTCCCTCTAATCTTGTGAAGAAATTGGTCTAAGAGTGCTTAAAAATATGTGATTCTGAACTCCGTGGGCACAGCAAAGGAAGCATACTAAAGTCATAAAGAGCTAGGGACTTAGTGTGAAGACATGCCCTCTATCTCCTTGTGGCCATAACTGAGCCAATTAACCTCTTTAGATCTCAGTTTCCTCACTTGTGAAATGGGGGAAATAATTCCTACTCAAACCTATCTCATAGGGTTGCTTTGAAGATATAGCCTGATAGCATGGGAGTTGACTATGAAAATTTTCACTTACTATACAAAAGATATTATAATAATAGCTTATGTTAATATGGGAATTTGTATAGGTTATTTCATCTGATCTTTACAACTACTCTATGAAGTATGGAAGGCAAGCATTATTGTACTTCTTTTGCAGATAAGGTAATTGAGGTCCAGGAGGTCAAAAGACTCTCCAAAGAGCACAAGCAAAGGTGGCTAACAGTAATCATGCAGGGAATTGAACATATGTGAAAAGAAGAATGTAAGTGTGAGATGAATAAAATATAGAAATAGATATAGATATATTGTGATATATGTATACATATATGTATATGCATATAATAGCTGTCATTTACATAACACTTTAGGGTTTTCAAAATGCTCTACAAAAATGATCTCATTTGATCCTCAAAACAACCCTGAGAGGTAGGTGCTATTAGTATCCCCATTTTACAGATGAAGGAAGTAAGGCAGACAGAGATTAAGTGACTCACCCAGAGTCACACAGATAGTAAGTGTTTGAGGCTAGACTTGAATCAGGTCTTCCTAACTCCAAATCCAGCTTTCTATTCATTGCACCACTTAACTGCCATGTGTACACATACAAGAAAGCAAGGAATTAATGTAAATTCACAAAAACCATCTCTCATATTCAATTGTAAACTCTTCAAGGTCCAAGTTTAAGGTCTAATCTATCCTTCAAGGTCTATATCACCTGGTGGTATCTTTCACACACATTCACTCAAGCACCATCATCAATAAATATTAAGCATCTGCTATGCATTGGACATTGTGTTTGGCTCATTATAAGGAGCCAAAGATGTAAGTTGCTTGAAAGACAAAAATGAAGCAGTCTCTGCCATCAAGGAGCTTACATTCTATCATGGGCTTGGGGAGCAGGGGTGGGGAACAACATGTGATCATAGAATCAAGTAGATTTTGTTGTTGTTGTTATTTCTGTTCAAGGTCAATAGAAGGCAGTTTCCAGTAAGTACCATTAATAACTATAGAGATCAGGAAAGGCCTCAAGTAGAAGGTGGAGCCTAAGCTGAACTTTTAAGGAAGATAGGGATTCTAAGTGACAGAGGTGAAGAAGGAAGGCATTCAAGTATGGAGGTTCGCCAGTGCAAAGGCACGGGATGGGAGATGGAGTGTTCTATGTGAAGAACAGTAAGAAGGCCCTTTTGAATGGATTATAGAGCGTGGGTAAGGAAATCAGGTGTCCTAAGGTTGAAAAGGTGGTTTGAAGCCAGGTTGTGAAGGACTTTCAATGCCAAATGAAGTAGTTTGTATTTGTTCTAGGGGCAATAGGGAACTGCTAACTTTTTTAAGGAGAGGAATAGCTTGGTCAGAACCGTGCTTTCGGAATGTTACTTTGGAAGCTGTGTGGAGGATGGATTGAAGAAAAGAAGACTTTTAAGGCAGGGAAAGCTTTTAAGAGACTTTTAAAATAGTCCATGCAAGAGGCAACGAAGTCCTGATCTAGGGTAGTGGTTTTGTAAGTGGAAAGAAGGAGGTAGAGGTGTGGAATATTGTGGACAAAGAAAGAACAAGACTTAGAAAATGACTGGATATGGAGTATGAGAGAGACTCTTCCACTTTCTTCCATTAAAAAATGTCAGTAAAGTCATCCTTTGGGGCAGGAAATTAAAGAAATGAAGAAATATTAGGGCTGAGAGTTGGAAGAGACCTTAGAGGTCATTCAGTCAAACCCTTTTGTTTAACTGAAATGGAAACCCAAGCACCAGAGAAGGCAAGTGGTTTGCCCAGTGTCACCCAGATAATAAATATCATAGACAGGACTTGACAAGGAGCCCTAACTCTACCCATTCATTACTGTCCAATGGAAAAAGGCACTGACAATAGTCAGAGGACCTGGGATGAAATCCCATCTCCTGATGGTTACTATGTGGCCTTGGACAAATCACTTAACCTCCCTGTACCTCAGTTTCTTCATCTGTAAGGCAAAGAGGTTTAACTAGATGGCCTTTGAGGTTCTTTCTGGCTCTACAAGCCTATGTCGATTTTACCTGAGTGTTTAAAAAACATTGTGGCTCTTACTTCTCCCTCTTATCTAAATTTTTAAGTTGAAATGGAATGAAGTGCAACCAGTAACACAACAGCTTAGTAAACAATCATTTTAACCAGAACCGTAAGTCTGAAATGGGCTTTATAAATGAATAGTCTATAAAGCTACTGAAAATCTGATTTTGTTGCAAAAGCATGATTGTAACAGATCTGTAGCTATTCCCAACCTTTTAACACTGTCTCTTGTGAGTCAAGAGATTTTTTTTTTTGATCTCATAACAAAATGGGCTCCACAGCTTGTTTACCACGCTCCTGGGTAAATTCCTTGGCATTCACTGTTCCACCAGCACCCCCAACCTTCTCTTTTGTATTCACCCAACCCCCTATTCCCATCTTCTCTAAATTGAAATGTTTTGAAAAAAATGGCATAATGCATGTCAAAATCCTGTTGTTTTGGCCCTAAATCTCACATTTCTTGGCAGGAGATGTTTCTGTTTAATCCTAACGCTAATATTTAGAAAAGTGGCAGCAGATTTAAAACAGTCATTTGCATCTTGCCAGAGATCTACAACATTCCAGGACCAGTCAATCAATTCATGGCAATCAGGACACTTTTTTTTAAAAGATAGAACATTGTAAACTGCAGAATATAACAGAAAACAATCTTATAATGAGGAACTGAGAAAACAGCCTTGATTGGTGGCAGAATGGTTGAGCTCTGGAAATGTGGTATTTTCTGGATTGAGATCTATTGTCTAAAAACACCTTGGAATGTGAGTTTTTAAAAGCTGTGGTGTCAGATTCTAGTGCCAGAACTCTAAATGAAGTTAAACCCCTAAATGTCATGCCTTCTCCTGAAAACATCTTAAAGGCTGATATCATAGAGCTAAACAAGGCATAACTAGTATGTGGTGAACCAGCCTTTGACCCAAAGCACTGATATCTAAGGGTGTGTACTTCCCCTCTGATAGATATTTACTTCTTCTCCATGGAACTGAGCTTCTTCCTTAGGGGACTAGTTTCTAAGCCAAGGGAATAGTATCCTCCCTGAAAGTTATTGCAGTGACCTCACTTCACCTGAGTATCTTCCAATAGCTGGGTAAAACTAATACCAGGCAGACCCCCCAAAGGTCTGGTGGCTGTGGTGCCCACTTTTATCCCCAGGGCCTGAGAAGTCAAAAGTCAGACTTACTGGGAAACATCTCAGTGCATCTTTCATCACAAACATACCCCTATTCAAGTCACACTGTCCCCTATGTCACCTTCTCCCCTCCTGAACTCTTCTTGCTCCACATGAAAAACTTCCTTGTTATTATCCTAAGAAATAGAAATTAATCCCAGTTTTAACTCTCAGTTAAAGAATCTCAAGCAGAACCAATTCTATTTTCCAGGCTAGGGTTAGACAGAAGGTAGCTGGGGATGATCTAAAGATTGATGGGGTAAAGAAGGAGAGGGAAAGAAGCAAGACACTGAGAGAAGAAATGAAGGGAAAAATGAGGACACACAGAGAGGCAATGTGTGCAGTAAAAAGACTGATAGATTTGGAGTTGGGGAGTCTTGGGTTCAAATGCTGCCAAAGCCCCTTACTACCTGAGTGACCCTGGACAAGTCACTTCAGATCAAGAGATGTCAGAGTCTATCTTGTTCAGGGGTGAGGAACCTGTGGCCTTCAGGCCACATGTGGCCTCAGGTTCCTCATCCCTGATCTTGTTGAATCTCTTCGTTTTTGCAGATAAGTGAATGAGGAAACTGAGGCCCAGGAATGTTATATGATCTGCTGAAGGTCACATAGGTAAACATCAAATTTCAACCATGGCCCTGATGTCCTCTAATTCTATAGAATCAGGGTTCTTGCTCCTATTCACTGCCTCACTATACCATGCTACCTTAACTTCTCTGGGTCTCCATTTCCTCCTTTCCTCAACTAATATACAACTAGGTGGCACATTGGATTAAGTGCTGGACCTGGAGTCAATAAGACCTGAGTTCAAACATGACCTCAGATGCTTACTAAGTGTATGATCCTAGGCAAAGTCATTTCATTTTTGCCTGCCTCGGTTTCCTCATCTGTAAAATGGGGATAATAATAGTGCCTACCTCCCAGGATTGTTGTGAGAATAAAATAAAATAATATTTGTAAAGTGCTTTGCAAACTTAAAGTGGTATATGAATGTCAGCTGTTATCTGTAACATAAAAGCATTTGAGAAAATTATTTCTAAAGTCTCTCTCAGCTCTGTGATTCTATGAATAAAAAGAGACTAGCCTCTAGAGAGACGCAAAAGAAGTATTCTAAAGTCTGCCTGCTGGCGGAGAGAAAAGACAACTTTAAAAACTGATTAAGCACCTAAGCAATCCAAACATTATCCAATACTAGCACCCATATTTGCGGCAGGGGCAGCTGGGTGGCACAGTCAATAAAGTGCTGGCCCTGAAGTCAGGAAGACCTGAGTTCAAATGTGAGCTCAGATACTTACTAGCTGTGTGACTTTGGGTAAGTCACTTATCCCTGTTTGCCTCAGTTTCCTCATTTGTAAAGTGAGCTGGAGCAGGATGTGGCAAACCACTCCAGTATCTTTGCCAAGAAAACCCCAAATAGGGTCATGAACAGTCAGACATGACCGAAAAACAACTGAACAACAACAACAACAACAAAGCCTGATTTGTTCCGTCTTGTCTTTACCTTGTAAACACACATTTTGTATTTCTGGATTAGGAATGACAAACAATTCCCAACAGAGATGAAACCAATGATACTATTTTGGTTAGAAAAACAGCAGTCATATTAAAGCTTCATTAGAAATAGAAACAAACCCTCTGCCAGCCACTTTACTAAAGAAGTAAATGCAACATCTAGAAAATGAAGTGACTGTCACCAGCCAAATGAGACTCTGTGTACGTATTGTGGAGATGTCAGGAGACATATCCTGCCGTCATCAAAGCTTTAATTCACTTAAAGTAATTAAGTTCGACTCAGTGTTCATTTCAGTATATGGCATCGAATAGCAATCAACAATCCTATGGTTTTTTCCTCTTTCTGCTAATGTCTGTGCTCCTTGGCTGTCTGCGACTTAGCTGTCTGCGACTTAGCTGTGAAGGAAGCTTGGGAGATAGGAGGCACACGGTCCTTCTATGTATACAATGGCTGCAGTCTGAGTGAGGGCCACACCCATGTCTCCTTCCCTGACGCCACCCCAATTCCTGACCGCATATAGGCTCAAGTTCTATCTCCCTCTCTACGTTTTTTACAGGCTCTTTGCCTAAACCTCTTCTTTGCATTTATCTCACACAAAAAGGTTGTTTTCCTGGAAAGAGAGCTCCAGAATCAGAAGAGTACATCCAAATACTACCTCTGAAATTTATTCTCTATGTGACTCAAAGCAAATAATTTAATTGCCCTCAGCCTCAGTTTCCTCATCTGTAAAGTGAGAGGGTTGGACTAGATGGCCTTTGGGGTCCCTGGGAGCTCTAAATCTATGATTTTATAATCCTTGGTATTATTGTTTCTTATGAACTTGTCCATCAGATTGTAAGCTCCTTGAGAGAGCAGAGTCTGTGTTCTATCTTATCTTTGATTGCCCAGTATTTAGTATTGTGTCATATAATAAAAACAATAACAATAGATCACATCAATCAGTCAGGCAATTATTGATTGATGCCTTAAAATAATAAGAAGAAGAACAATAATAGCTAACATTGATATAATGTTTCCTATGAGCCAGGCAGTGAGGTGGCAAAGTAGATAGAGCGCCAGGCCTAGAGTCAGGAAGACTCAACTTCTCGAGTTCAAATCTGGCCTCAGACACTTATTAGCTGTGCAACCCTAGGACAAGTCACTTAACCTTCTTTGCTGCAATTTCCTCATCTGTAAAATGAGCTGGAGAAAGAAATGGCAAACCACTCCAGTATCTTTGCCAAGAAAACTCCAAATGGGCTCACAAACAGTTGCACACAACTGAAATAACTAAACAACAATAACAAAAGTGCCAGGCACTGTGCTAAGCATTAGCACTTTATAAATGTTAGCTCCTTTGATTCACAACAATTCTGGGAGGTAGGTGCTATTATTATCCTTATTTTACAGTTGAGGCAACTGAGGCAAACTGAGGTTAAGTGAATTGTCCAAGGTCACACAGCTACTAAGTATCTGGGGCTAGATTAGAACTCAAGTCTTCCTGAAGGTAGTTCCAGTGTTCTACCTATTGTGCCACTTAGACACTGTTTTTGCTGTTCCAGACCATGGTTTAGTCTAGAAAAGAGGTTTCCCTGATGAAGAACTCCTCTGCCAAAGCAGACTGGCAAGTTCTCTGCAACTTATATTCTGAGAGAAGTACCTGAGGGCACTGAGAAGGTAAGTGACCAAGGATGTGGCCAAGGTCACAGAACCAGTAGGAGGCAGAAAAGGGGCTTGAACCCAGCTTTCAAGGCCAGTTCTCTGTCCACTACCATACCACACTGCCCCTTCTAAATATTTACTAACTTTAAATAAATAAACAGAATCTAACTACAATGATAGATTTCAAGTTAGAAGGGATCCCACAGATCAAATTGTCTTATCTAACCTTCTTGTTCTAGAATTGAGGAAACTAACGAGATGAGTGACCTGCCCAAGGTCACTCAAGATACTCTGTGGTAGAGCCAAGATTCAGTCTTAAATCCTGACTCCAAACCCATCAACCTTTCCTTCTGGACAGAAATAGCATCATAGCATCACAGATTTAGTGGTGGGAGGGATTTTGGAGGTCCCTTTATTTTATACCTGAGGAAACTGAGACCCTGAGAGGCTATCAGAGGATAATATCAAAATACATTGTTGGTGTTTTTTGACTGAATTGCAAAGGTTGAAGAGCCTAGGCTGTGAGTTTCTGAACATCTCAGAACTCCTCTCAGTTGGATACAAAGGGCTTCTAATTTTTTTAATCCATTTTTCTTTTGATTTAGATCCATATTTCTCCCCCCAAAAAATGTGGAGTGACATTCACAGTTAACCCTCCTTAAAGTCCCCCACCAATCACCAATACATATATTTAAAAATGCTCTTCCCGACTTTATAATCTCAGAGGTACAAGACCTCTAAATTTAATTTCACCCCAAACCCTAATTTGTCCCCATCTGTCACTTTTAGAGATTCTACTAAAAAAGGGTAATGAGATGATTTTGGGGTGAAAGAGTCTCTAGATAGCAATCATCTCCAAACCCATCAGTTTGCAGATTAAGAAACTGAGCTCAGAGAGGTTGCATGCCTTGCCCAAAAACAATTAG
This sequence comes from Vombatus ursinus, assembly GCF_900497805.2. Lineage (NCBI taxonomy): Eukaryota > Metazoa > Chordata > Mammalia > Diprotodontia > Vombatidae > Vombatus > Vombatus ursinus. The sequence goes on along the minus strand of NW_020954571.1, from coordinate 21,595,578 downwards.
ATAATAAGCAGCTGAGGTAAGATTTGAACCCAGATCCTCTGACTTGTTCAGTGCCCTTTCCACTATACCCCACTGAGGAATGAGTACATAAAAAGCACCTTGCTGGGGGCCCTGTTGTTTCCACATATACATCTCAGGTTTTAGAATTACATATTTATTATGTGTATGAGTGTATTGTCTCTCTTGATAGAATAAGCTCTTTGATAACACATGCAGGAAAGTCCAATGAGATAAATCGTTGTTTGACCAATGCCTGTTGATCTCTTTCTTGGCATGTTCTCCCCAGAGCCATGCTGACTTCCCCCAGATTTAAACCACTGCTATAAATTTCCTTTTTTTATAATAGTTATATAATTAATAATAATAATCATAACAGCTAGATTTTATAGAGAATTTTAAGGTTTGCAAAGAGCTTTACAAATGCTATCCCATTTCATCCCCACCACAAGCCCACATCACAGATGTGAATGTTATTATTATCCCCATTTTACAGAGGACAAGTGACCTGCCCAGAGTCACCCAGCTAATGTATCTGAGGCTAGATTTGAAGCCCAGGTCTTTCCTGAGTCCAGTCCAACACCAACCTGTCTAGCCCTACGATTTCATTACTGGACCTCTGTCTTGATACTGGGCTCTTAGGCCACACCCTTCCCTGCCACCCCACTCCACCCCCTTCCAAGAGGGTTCTTTCCCTTTTGGCATGTTAACTGCCTAGCAATCCCCAGCATGGGTCATTGATTGCCCCTCCTGTAGCAGTAGTGATTAGTTATCTACCTGCAGTAGAGGTTCATGGGAACAGATGTAGGGTCTTCACACCAGGCTTCTAGAGAGTTTTAGAATAGAAATTCCTCCAGTTCTCTTACTGTACAAAAAGTAAGAGAAGGGACTCTTGGAGTTATAGCCTCTTCTGTCTCTCCTTTACTGTTCTCAGAGTCAGGACCAATTTCTTCATGTGGGCCAGACCTGGGAGACCTGGGGAGGCCTGGGAGAGCCAGAGACTATAAGGGACCCTCCCCACAACCCAACCCCTGAAAGGCAGAGCATAAACAAAAACCCAGTTCAATTCAAAAAGGATTTACCCAATACATATTGTGGGCCCAGACCTGTGCCCTGTTGTCAAGGCATTTGGGGGAGAGGAGACCAACTCATCTGGGTACATTTGTGCCAGGGGAGAGATGGGCCACAGTGACAGGACTTTTGGGGAGAACACGAAGGAGACAGGGAAACACTGGCACAAGGTCAAACAAAGATAATTTCTCTATATGGCTCAGGGAAAGCAAAGCCCCATGAAATGATGGGCAAAGGGCCTCTGGACCACCAAGAAGAAGTATGTGCCCAGCATGCTAGATAATCCAGCTCAGGAGCCAGCATATCTCCCCACCATTGGTGTAGCTCTGAGAATAAAGAAAGCAGTATATGACCAAGGGCTGGAGTGTGTGGTTCAGGAGACTGAGAAAGCAGAGAAATCATTGTGAATTAGACTAGCCAGGGAAGGTTTCCTGAGAGAATTGGAATTGGAATTAAGCCACAAAGGTTGAAAAGAACAAACTGGGGAAGAAACAGAAAATAAGAAAAAGAAAGTTTCTGAGGGAAATTGTAAGTTTTCCAGAATATGAGGCTGAGAAAGTTAAAAAAAAAAAAGAGCTAAGGCCTGAAAGAAAACCCAAGACTGAAAGAGGTGATAATAAAGCAGTGGCCTTCACGTCTCCACAAGCTGGGCATGTAGGGAAAGGGCACAACGTCCTTGGATCATTGGATTTAGAGCTGAAATGAACCTTTGAGGTCATCTAGTCCAGGCCACTCATTTTATAGATGAGAAAACTGAGGCCCAAATAAATTAAGTGACCAGCTCGATGTCACACAGCTAGTTAGAAGAAGAGCTAGATTTCAAACCCAACTCTTCTGGTTCCGAAGACAGCGCTCCTTCTACTATCACACAACATCAGAAACCTGAGGAGCAAGTGAAAGAAAGGGGCTAGAGTACTTTTGGCTTTTTGATTACTCTCCTCAGAGCCAGGAGGGCTGAGACATTCAGAAGTGGGTTTGCCAATTCTTCCCGAACTCCATCCTCTACAGCTCAAACCATGCATCACTGTCAACAGCACTAATTTGAGCTTAATGCAAGTTCCCCCTTGTGATGATGCTAAGAGGAGGGGAGGTGCCAGCTGAGAAATTAACTGATCTCTGGCACTTAGGGAGGAATTTCTGAGGGTATCTGTTGGAAGTCTATTAGTCTGGCCGTGTACCTGGCTCTCCTAACTTCAACATCAATGTCACTGGAAGAAGGAGAATCCCAAAGGACTGGAGTCCAAAGACCATTTCTGTCAGGCTGAAAAATCATTCAGCAATCCCCTTCCCCAGTTATCATCTCCTAGGGCTGAGGCAGGAGTCTCGTTTAGCTTGAGCTGAAAGGATATAGCATACTTCAAATATTCTGTATTTGTACAGCAAAAGCCTTTTCTTCCACTTTCCAGTAGGAGATGACCACTGTAGAGATGGAAGGGATCTTGGAGGCCCCCTAGTTCAACATCCACATTTTATAGATATGGAAACTGAGGCTTTGGAATGTTCAGTGAATTGCCTAAGATCATACAAATAGCAAACAACAGAGGTGGAATTTAAACCTGGGTCCTCTGACTCCAGAGCCAGGGCCCTTTTGACTGAATTATGACTCTCAGCAGGCGGCCATGTTTTATTCTCCTGCACTCACCAACATAGGCAGGCATGCGATCTACCTGTGGATCCTTGGCAGCTGGATCTTTCAACCTCCACTGTAATGGAGCACATTGAACTTAGAGCTAAGTAGCACAATTCGATTTGGTGGACAACCCCCATCCCACCTGTCACCAACACCGCCACCAAGCTGATCAATGACGCTGGAGTTATGAGAAATGACTGATGGCGCCTGAGAGATCTCTCATTTGAATTAAGTCAAAGCCTTGAAATATTGATGAAGGCCTGGTGCCCAAGATACAGGGTATTTGCCTTACATATACATATAGACTATTGAAACATGGGCCTAACCCATCCAGCATTGACTGCTCATCTGCAGAACACATTTTGTTTGTTTGTGAATGTGTGTGTGTGTGTGTGTGTGTGTGTGTGTGGTGGCTTTTTCCAAGCCTTTTACATTATGTTAAATACCCTAAGGGTTCAGTATAAAACATGACTGGAATGAATAAAGGAGGAGTGGTACCTTTCTATCTCATTAGATGGTCTGAGTTTTGAAATCTGTTCTAAAAGTGTTGTAAAGTGTGCAGTGTTGTAGATTAATGCACTGAATACATTTCTACAGTTCTTGATGTGTTTCATAAAAGGTCCATTTCAAAAGTGTGCTATATTATAGGTGAACACTCGCAGTAAATAATCTTGTTACAGAAACCTAAGCAATTTTTACAAGGCGTATTTCTGGCTGACTGAACAATTTATTCTCCAGATGTCACATTGTATTTTTCCAATATAAAATGAAACAGCGATTTTTTTTTCCTTTTAAGGCCGACTGCACGACTTTGTCTGAGCCTAGAACAAAGAGCCCCTCCTTGAGGAGATCAATCTGGTGTTAAAAGCCAATTACTTCAAAATTAACACTACACCTGGTGAGACTGGGCAAGGACCATCCTTTAATTTCATTCAGAGAAATGACACTAGCCTTCCAGGTAAGCTCTTTCCCCAGGTCACACACTTGGGCAGGTCTTCTTAACCTTTGCCTGTGTCCTGGACCCCTTTGGCAGTCCAGTGAAGCCTATGGACCCCTTCTCAGAATACTGTTTTTAAATGCATTCAATTAAATACATAGGACTCTAAGGAAAACCAATTTTGTTGAAATGTGGTTATCAAAATATTTTTTTTAAAAAACAAGGCCACAGGCACTAGGTTAAGAACTCTTGCATTAAGGAAACTCCTACTGAGCCTGTTGCATTAACATAAAATGAAAAATGTGGAGAGAAAGATGAGAGGAGACAAAAGGGGAAGAGGATGAATAGGCTGGAAAAGAGAAACAGAAGATAAAATGGATGGGAGAAAGGAGAGAGTGAAGAAAAAAAAGGAGGAAAAAATCAGTAGAAAGATGAAAAATAGAAGGCTTTTAAAAATGCATATTCTACTATTCTATAGAATTTGACATATTCTATAGAATTGATAATAATTATTGGTCTTGAAGATTTGGAATATGTTATATGGCATCATGCAAGATAGACCTGGTTCTGTCTCTAGCTCCACCATAATAAACTACTAAAAGAAAGCACGGAATGGTTTAGGATCCAGCTGAAGATGAAGTGACCTGAAATGTCAGCAATTGAAACAAATCTCCAGATTATTCACAGAAATCTGTCAGCAGATTCATTCCCTGCATGGGTAGAGAGTCTCCTGGGCATATAATTCATAGAGAGAAGAGAGATGGTGCTGATAGGGGTTAGCAAAATAAATGAATAAATAGATGGATAGATAGATAGATAGATAGATAGATAGATAGATAGATAGATAGAT
>NW_020954571.1:21525871-21591083 GCF_900497805.2 Vombatus ursinus | reverse complement strand
GATAGATAGATAGATAGATAGATAGATAGATAGATAGATAGATAGATAGATAGATAGATGGCAGATGGCTACTGCTGGTGTGACCTCTTCCTAAGAGGTCCCTCACTTTAAAACTAAAAATTTTAATTTAAAATTTTTTAAAGTCAATGAAGTTATTATCTTGAGATAATGTGAAGATCTGTTTTGCTTGGCTGGCTTTTTTGTGGAGAGGCAGTATTGATAAGAGAGATTGGTCATTTAAAAAAACAAATATTTAATAAAACTTTATTTTAAAATTAGCAAAAAGCTATGGACTAGAAAGATATTAGTAGATAAGACAGGAAAGAAGTCTGGCTTTGAACAAGTTCAGAATGTTAATAAATAAAGCTCAATACAAGAAAATCCAAATTTAACAGAAGAATTCTGGAATGATAGAATTTAGAGTTAGAAGATAGCGTGGGAATCAGCTGATTCAACCCCTTTATTTTATAGATAAGTAAACTGAAGCACAGAGAGGAAGAAATGCATTGCTCAAAGTCACAAAGGTAACAATTAGCAAAACTTGAATTTGTGTACTCATCTTTGACTACAAATTCGCTCTTTTGGAATACAGAAGGATTCTTTCTTTGCTTTACAAATCAATTTGCCAAGTAGGTTCCTTTGAACTCTCCTATTGCATTTAAAATATTATTTTTTTTACCACATGTTATCAAGACCATACAATCTACTCCATTAAATGAGATGCATCCATATTGAAAACAGACCACTGGGAGTGGGGGGCAAATCTTTGCATCAAATATCTATGATAAAGATCTAATACTCATATAGGAAACTAACATAAGTATATAATCATTCCTCAATAGATATAAATTCTCTAAAGAAGAAATGCAAACAATTAACAATATGAAATATTGCTTCAAATCACTAATAATAAGAGAACTGCACATCAAAACAACTCTAAGGTTTTACTTTACACCCAGAAAATTGGCAAAGGTGACAAAAGATGGAAATAGTGTTGGAAAGGCTGTGGAAAGAAAGACTCACTGCTAGGGATTGATAAATTGGTCCAACCACTCTGGAAAGCATTTGAGATTTATGCTAAGAAACTAAAATATCCCTGGCCTTTGATCCAAAGACATAATTGTGAAGCATATACTCCAAGAGGTCAAAGAAGAAAGATCCTACGTATACCAGAAGAGCACAGCTTTAGATCAGAAGGGATTATTAGAGGTCAAGTCTAACCCTCTGATTTTACAGATGAGGAAACTGATTCATAGATGACTTAAATGACTTGACTAGCCAGGTTTAGACAGCTAGTATATGTTTGAAGAAAAATTTAAAATCAAGTCTTCATGATTCCAATATATTTATAGCAACATTTTTGTGGTAGCAAAAAACTGGCAGCTAGGTGATGCAGGGGATAGATTGCAGGATCTGGAGTTAGGAAGACTCATCGCCTTGAGTTCAAATCCAGCCTCAGACAATTACTAGCTGTGTGACCCTAGGCAAGTAACTTAACTCTGTTTGCCTCAGTTGCCTCATCTGTAAAATGAGCTGAAGAAGGAAATGGCCAACCATTCCAGTATCTTCACCAAAAAAAAAAAAAAAATTCAAATGGGCTCACAAAGAGTTGCATGACTGAAAAACAAATGAAAAAGAACTGGATGCAAAGACTCCCACCAATCAAAGAAGAGTTAAACAAATTATGGAACATCCATGTAATAGAAATATTACTATTCCATAAGAAATGATGACTTTAAGGAATTCAGAGAAACATGAGAAGACTTCAGTGAAATGATGAAGAGTAAAGTAAGCAGAATCAGGAAAACAAACTACATGAAGATGACAACAATATAAATGGAAAAAACAAAGCAAAAGAAAAAGTCATCTGTATGATCTCTTAAGTGCCCTTAAAATCTAAAACTCAGTGATTCTTGATGGCTAGTAATCATATCTATTTATTCATATTTATTCTCTTCGTATTTACTTTACATGTGCTTATGTATGGACTTGTCTCCCCCATTAGAATGAGAATGTGGATTTTTTTCATTCTATGCATTTGCACCTCCTAGTCCCTAACAAAGTGTCTGACACATTGTAGGTGCTTCACAAATTCTTGTTCATTGACTAATTGATCATATCCCCCACTTCTCATTTCCTTAAGACATCCATAAGAAGCACTTAAATGCAACAAGTCATGAAATTAGTCAGGAGAAAATTTGGACAAAGCCATTTCTCTGGATTTTCTGTGTCTCAGTCTCTTGCCCCAAAAGGAGGGGGATATAAATGAGAAGGTTGGACTATGTGACCTCTAAGGTCATTGAAACTTTAAATTTATGATCCTATGATCCTACATCATGCTGGGAGAATATTTACCTCTCACCATGAACTGTCATTTTCTTTAGGAAGAAACCAACCCCTTATGCTAGAGCCTGACACATAAGTGATGGGACTAAACTTTAAAAAAAAAAAAAAACAACTTACACATATATAAATAACTTACTCTTACATATAAATACGTGTACAACTTATACTTATATATAAATCAGACACAGTCCCTTAAAAGTAGTTTCCTTAGAGATCTAAACATTCCTTTAAAAGACGGTGCCATTGACAAATCATTTTTGGAACAATTCATTGGAAATTTCTTCAGAGATTACAGAGTTATCTTTTGAATATCATTAGTGGTAGCAAATTTTCATGCTTTGATGATGCCTTTGATATTTGAAAATAATAAAAATCTATTCAATGACAAATGTGGTGAATGAGGAGCAAGATCAAGCTGGGGAATTCTCATTTTGAGCCAAGTAAGGTGTGACTAAAGTTTTGTTTTGTTTTGTTTTGTTTTGTTTTGTCTTACCATATTTGTGATTCCATTGGCATCAAGAGTCTCCACTGTGTAGCTTCTACCTAATGCAAACCAGTGCTTTCTTTACATCTAGTCTGAGAGAATTGCCTGAGGGCACTAAGAGGTTAAGCAACTTGCCTAGGGTTACAGCCAGAATGCCGTAGAGAAAGGACTTGAATCCAGATTTTCACTTCCAGGCTAGCTCTCTGTCCACTATACCATATTACCTCAACATTAATAAGACCATTATTCAAATTAGGGCAGTTACGTGGCATACTGGATAGAGTGTTAGGACTAGAGTTAGGTAGAGTCATCTTCCTGAACTCAAATCTGGTCTCAGACACTTACTAGCTGTGTGACCCTGGGCAAGTCACTTAACCCTGGTTGCCTCAGTTTCCTCAACTGTAAAATGAGCTGGAGAAGGAAACGGCAAACCACTCCAGTATTTCTGCCAAGAAAACTCCAAATGGCATCATGAAGAGTCGTACATGACTGAAAAATGACTGAATAGCAAAATATTCATATTATTTGCTCTGAGCAACTACATCATTGGGCCAAGTGAATAGCATCCCAAGGTGACTGCCTTGCAAAACATTTATTTGGATATCCAAATTCTATTGTTTGTTTAAAAACATTTTTAATATTATTGTTTGTAGCCAGATTTCAAATGTGAAGATGACAATACTGATCCACCATTGGTGGAATGTGTATTTCAAGTCAATCTTTCAATTGTGGGAACAAATTACGCTGAGCCCTAGTCTACAAAGACTTATCTATAAGATATCTGACTGGAATCTGGAGTCCAATGAGTAGCCATGTTGAATTACTGAATGAAACATTGAATCCTCTGGCCTGTGTCAATTAGCACAATGCTCTAACCCACTGAACTAACTAATCACAGACACCCCTATCACTCAGAGTTGGTTCCATGGGCAAACTGCCTTATGTTCAGCTAGGCTCAAGCTTTGTCAAATCCCCCTTGACATCGTTATTTAGGGCAGTGTAGGCACACCCTGTGCTGCCTATTTCTCTGTTCTTGGGTCTTCTGCACCTTTTTTTTTTTGGTCTTTCAGACCATTTAGTCAATGCCATTAATCAAAATCCTATAGCAGAAAATGCATGCATAAGTCCAACACACTTATTGCCATGGCAACAATTCAGGCTCTTGTTCATATGTCAAGCTCTATCAGTGGAGATAAATTCTATTGTTTTCACAGTGACAGTTCTCTCTATGTTGGACTTAATCCATGGAAAAATATAGCCTTTCTCCTTATTTAAGAGAGAGCAAGAAAGAGAGTGAGAGAAAGAGAGAGCCCACAGTTGTCCTCCTAGTGCATTCAGGTCCCTAACTAAATTATTTTTAAGCAAGGGAAGCCACACGCTTATTTATGGAATTATCACACTGGCCAAATTGTAAGTGATGTCCTGGTCATTCAGATGCCAAATTTGGGAACCTGAAGTGCTATAAGGGGAAAAAAAAAAAACCTTTCTGAACAAAACTAAGAAGTCACCCTAGAACGCCCTGGTTTCTGTTGCTTCAGCACATAGCATTTGCCAGCGGCTGGGGCACACTGGATTCAGTCTGATGCCTCGGCAAACACAATTTGTAAATAGAAATGGGCTTTTTCAAAATGAAAAGTTCTCCCTGATGAATAGCAGCCCCCACCCAGAGGATGGAGGATGCTTCATCTATTTTATGGAGATAAGAGAAGGATCTTTTCTGTATATTGCTAATAGGAATGTTCCCTCACAAATTAGAATAAGGAAAAAAGAGATAAGTACATATTTAAGGATAGGGACTGGACATGTGATTTAATTGATATAGCACTTGGAGGAAGCACTCCCTCTACCAATGCACATTGGACACAGCACATATTTATTGGTGATGAATACATTATTGTCAGTCAATAAGAATTTATTAAATATCTACTATGTGCCAAACACTGTGCTAAGTACAAAGAAAGACAAAAGATAGTCCCTGATCTCAAGGAACTCACAGTCTAATGGGGGAAACAACATGTAAACAACTATGTAAAAAATAAGATATGTACAGGATAAATGGGTGATAAACAACAGAGGAAAGGCACCAGCATTAAGGGGGAGTAGGAAAGTCTTGCAGAAGGTGGGACTTTAGCTGGGCCTTGAAGGAAGCCAAGGGGACTAGGGGCAGAGAAAAGGACGAAGATCATTCCAGGCATAGGGGATAGAGTGTTGTATGAAATCAAGCATTTCTGGAGTTTCCCCTCCTCATTCTAATCTTTGTCTCAACACAAATTAATTGAGCACCCAAAATGGGACCAGACCCCGTCAAACTCCAAGAAGATAGCCTAGTGAAGTTTAAAGACCACTGCTTTTAGAATAAGAGGGCCCAGGTTTGAATTCCTTCTTTGCTACTTGGGAAATGTCATTTAACTTCTCTAGGGCTATTTCTTTAGCTATAAAATGAAAGGTTGGGTTTAAACTATATGATCTAAGGTCCTTTCCAAAGAGAAATCCGTGAAATGATCTCTATACTCAAGGAGTTTGGTCTAGTTAGGGAAGCAAGTATGACGCAGATTTGGAATGATCCTAGAATAATTTGGTATAGTATATAATTAAATTGTGGTTTTTGTAGTACAGATAGCAAGACGATAACCTAGTGGAAAAAGAAACCGCTGTGGGCTAAGGTGGTCAGGAAAGGCTACACTGGAGTTGGGAGATTTAGCTGGGCCTAGAGAATGGGCATATATCTATGCTCTTAGGCTACAGCATGCCCACAGTGTGACAGCAGGACAGGAGCACCACCAACCCATAAGAAACCCAGTTTCCATTTGACCCTAGAGGTCAAAGTGGCTACTGCTCTCCCCATTGGGGTACACGGATTAGTGATTAGAATAAACTTCAGTCAAGTTCATTTCCCAATTATATTCAGAACAACATCTGTTCTAGCCTCTCTTTAACCCAAGGTGCTGGTGTCAAAGTAGATGAAGACAACCATCTTGTTGATGTCTTCTCAGTACCAGCTTCTGGCCCTTACCCATTGTCTCTAATGGGAAGGTCCTTCTTGTCCTTCCTCTTCTTTTATTTATTTTTCATCCCTATTTAAGAAGAGGATGAAGGGGGTGGGGAGGGGAATTATGGGGTGGGTGTTTTGTGTAATTAGTGACTATCCTGGGAACATCATCCATATTAATGAAGTAGTGATTACTCTTCTCTAGATTTATCTTTTTCCATGCAAATCACATTAACTCATCAGGCACTGGGGCCCCAGCCAGTCCTGGGAGGCAATGGTGTGTTGTCCAGTGTGTTGTCTAGGGCTCTGATGACAGAGACTCCTTTCAGCTCATGGTTCTACTTGTTCCTAGCCCTGGAAAAGTTAGTGGAAGGGACTGTAAGAGCTTTGGTAGTTTTTCAACCAGTGACCTAGGCAACAGAACCAAAGGACAGAAAGGAAATCCACACCAGGGATAAAGTAGGTTCAGGGAGAAAAGACTGGTAATCATAGAAAGGGATTAGGTATCTTTGCAATGATTTTTTTTTTTAACCCTGAAAGTCTCTCTCCATGAATTATGGAATAGAGGTGACATTTAAATGTAGTGTTTTCAGTACCACAGCAGAGCATGAAAGGAGACACAGTGAATATGAGAAGGAAAGCCAGGGATAGGAAGGAGTTGGGGAGTTCTGGACCTAGGAAGGGAGTGAGAGGAGCAGCAGTCACGGATGTCAGGGGAAAGTTGAACAGGGCCAGGGAGACAGCTTGGATGGACTGAAGCCAAAATTGAGGGGAAAAACAGATTGCTGAGGTCTGATGGTTGGAATAAGGAGAAGTAGGGATGGGAAACATCAGAATCTTAAATAGATTTAGGAAGGAGGTAAGTCTGGTAACCAGAGACAATTACAATATCCAATAATAGTAATTATATTTTAGAGCTGGAGGGGGGGGCAATAATGACCATCTAGTCACCTATTCACTGAGTATAAAGGGATCTTAGAAATCATTTAGTCCTAAATCTTCATTTTTATAGACGAAGAAACTGATTAAAAAGGTTAGGTGACTCACCTACTGTCACATAGCAAGTGGCAGAACAAAGGCCCAAACCCAGGTCTCCTGACTCTGTTTTCCCTATAGCATTCTCACTCAATGGGTTTGTTGATGCCAATTTCAGCCATTTGTATGAAAGGAAATCAAAATTTATGCTGAGATAATCTTACACTCTTAATTAGTGTTCTATAGAGAACAGACCCTTCATTAATAGGATACTTAGAAATCTAATCAAGGTTCAACAGATCCCCAGTTAGTTGAATCTGCCCTTAGACCAGGGAAAGTATCATAGCATAATAGGTTTAAAGCTAGAAGGGACCTGGGGGATCATTTGGTCCAAACTCCTCATTTTACAGATGAAAAGACTGACTTCAGGCCAGAGATGTTAAGTCATTTTCCCAAGATTGCACAGGTAACAACTGCCAGAATAAGGATTCAAATCCAGGCCCTCTGATTGCCCTTCCCTTCCTACAGTCCCCTCAGACACTAAGCCAGGTTTAGCACCAAATTTGGAGTCAGAAAACCTGGGTTCAAATCCTGACTCTGCTATTTATTTCTTGTATGACTGTGAGCAAATAATCTCTCTTCTCTAAAACTCAATTTTTTTCATCCATAAAATGAAGATGTCTTAAAGACTCTTCCAGCTCTAGACGCTATGTTCTTATGTTTTAAATAATTCGTCACAAGGAAACAAAAGGTATATGACATAAAGAATAGTCACAAGGGATCTTGTCTATGTTGTGTGGATGGGGCTGAAAGGTCTGATGGGGCAGCGGATGAGCATCACTTAGAGTAGGGTTACGGTAAACAGATAAGAGTAGGGGACAGACATCGCTGTTACAAGAAGAGAGGAGGAAAGCCACTGTTTGGCAAAAGTCACAGTTTGTGGGGATGGGGAGGGTCAGAGAGTCAGCACTCCTCTATAGTCTGCTGTAATTGAGAGCCAAAGGATAAATGAACTCCCCAAACTCATTCTGTGATCATCTGCTATTCATCAGAATTATGTCGCAGGCACGTCTCAGGCTTATTGCTTTGCTTAATAACGTATTTAATGTGAATTTAATGCTAAAGACCCATGATACCGGCAGCCATAGGGCCATCAAACCCATGCTCCATGCTTCACTTTCCTGGCTTTGAGCTAATAAACTAATGCTCACTTTGTTCTTGGTCCATCACCACATCCTTTATGTAGTTGGGGAGTAACTGAAATCTAATGGTGGCTTTTTTTTTTTTAGTTAAGGGTCAGATCACTCCAGCCACAGATCATAGTTGTAAACAGTCCTTCTCAACTCTCTGAGTAGCCCTGGCAAACAACTGTTTAGTCAGTTTAGCACACTATTGCAGCAAGTTTGCGTTTGCTTTAGCAGGAGCTTCCGAATGTAGATTTATTTTTCTTTAAGTGAAATCCTTCATAAAGATGAGGATATATTTGGATAAAACTCGGTATCCTTTCTTTAGAACACTTAGGGTTGTTGTAAGAAACTTTTATCATCATTCAATAAATATCTATTAAGCACCTATTATGTGTAAAATCCAATGCTGGGCAGCCAGGAAGATAAAAAGATAAATCTTATAAATGCCTCCTACCTCAAATCCGTTTGGAAAGTTGGATTTGTGTTGAGAGGTTTTAGTTTTGTTTTGTAAATGAAAAATACAACCTGTTCTTTTTCACCATAATGAGGATTTGAAGTTCAGTGTGCTCTGCATTAATTCAATTCAACAAAACAGTAAATGCCTACTACATGCCAGTTACTGTAATTGATGCTGGGAGTACAAAGACAAAAATGAGACTATTCTGGCCCTTGGGGAGCTTACATTTATAGAGATATCCCGAAAGGCTGGAAGGATTATTATCTTATTATCTAAGATAACACTTATTACCAAGAAAAGAATTACACTTTCAGTTTAGAAAACAACTTGGCAATACAGGATAGAAGAGGCCTACCTCTCATTATAATAATCATTTTCTCATTAATTGTTAACCAATCAGAATTGATTTCTGCCTATTGGAAACACCCACTCTTCCAAGGGTATTTAAGCATTCAGCAGAGCCCAAGGTACATCTTTGGTTTCTAAGTGGGCCACTGACCTCATTTTATTGATTATTTGCTAGCCATAATTAATATATTGATTATTAATTATCTAGAAATTATGTCTCTCAGGTCTTTCATTCATCACAGGATCAAATGATATGATATTTACAAAGTACTTAGCATAGAGCCTGACACATAGTAGGTACTTAATAAATATTTGTTTCCTACCTTCCTTCTTTTTTAGTACTTGAAATTCTATCTTAAACTTCATGCCTTTTGCACAAGCTGTCTTCTCTGTCTGGAATGCACTTCTTCCTCATTTCTGCCTCTTAAAATACCTAATTTCCTTCAAGGCTCAGCTCAAGTGCCACTTTTCCTAATCATCCTAGTTATTGGTGCCTTCCCCACACAGAGGAAACTATTTTGTATATTTTTTGTACCTATTTTTATGTGTTCATGTTGTCTTTATTCCCTCCCCCCAATAGAATGTAAGCTTCTTGAGGGCAGGAACTGTCCTGTTTTTGTCTCTATATCTACAGTAGCTAGCACAGTGTCTGCCCCATTGTAGAGGCTTAATAAATTTTTGATGAGTGAATAAGAATTCTGGGACATACATAAATGGATTCACACAGTTGCCTACGGTCATATAGCTAATTCGTGATAGATCTGGGGCTATCCTTATATCTCCTGACTACCAAACCAATGCTGCTTCCACCATACCACATATATTTAGAAGAATAGGAACAATGAACAATAGGATAATAAACAAAAGGAGAATGAATAAACACAGCTACAAATGCAATTTTTAAAAAAATTAAGCCTGGACAAGCCCTTAGGCCTCAGGTTGGGAAACAGGAGAGGAGAGAGTAGAAAAGACTAGAAGAATCAAGAATGTGGTGGTGTTGTTTTTTTTCCTAAGGCACAATAAATAGGAGGCTAGTGTATCCAAGTCAAGGGATCTATGATTGATTTATTACATTAGAGTTCATTAAAAATATTCCATTGCAGTTTTAAAGCTATCCAGTCATTAAAAAATCTTTTCGGAATAGTCTCTGCCATCATTAGAAGAGATTCTTGACAACTTATCATTTTTAATGGTACTATTATAAAGAAGGCTCATAATGGTTTTGTTTAGTGTGGGACTGAGTTGGGAGCCAATGGAAAACAGACTATAAACATGCATTGGTATCTTTCCTAGGGCACAGAGCCCTAGTGAAAAAGCTGAGTGCAAAGTTAATATGAGAAGAATAATTGAAGAACTTTGGTTTTGGAGAGTGAAGCTGACAGCACATTTGTAAATGGGTTAGAATGCCAGATAGACAACAAACAATCTTTTTATAGGAAAGACAAGGAAAAATGACTGAAGCATGGGGCTGTCCTAAATAGTGATTATGTGCAGGCCAAATTAGAGAAGGGGACGTTGGGTCTCCAGCTGACTGAAGTAAAAATGCTAATTTTTCTAATCATCACAAACTGATATGGACTCCAAGCAGCGTTGAACAATGCCCCCAAGAAGAATGGGCAACTCTCCAGGGGCCCAGGTTACAAAGTTTCCTTGGATTGAGACCACTTTATGCCCCATCCCTACCTCCAGGAAAGTTGCCAAATACAGGAAGCAGGGCAAATGTGCCTTTATGTGGCCCCAGCTCAAAGTATCTATCAAATCTTTAAAGGAGACACCAGAATAGCTACTGCCTATGAAATGTATGTTCTTGGGAAGATACAATTGGAAGATGATCTGGAGAGGATCTTTCTAAATACATTTTGCCAGCATCATCAATCAATTCAGTTCAATTTAATTTGAAAAACATTTACTAAGCATGAACTATGTGCAAGACTCTATGACAGGTACTGGCACTACAAAGACAAAAATGGAAGTGTCCTGGCAACCAAGGAGCAATGTGCATGGCACTCCACAAAACTAAAACTGATATTAGCATCTTCTTTCCAAACCCCGTCCCTTCTCTTAACTTTCATATTCTTGTTGCTGGTATCACCATCCTCCTAGTTATCCTGATTTAAACCTCTGTATCTTTTTTTATTTTTCCCTCTCTGTCAGCTACATCTCCCCTACTTCTATCACTTGCCAAGTCTTACTCATTCTACTTCTGTAAGATCTTTTGCATCTATACCTTCTTTTTCCACTTACGTGGCCACTACCCTAGTCCAACAACATCCTGCCTCTCCCCTACACTACTATGACAATCTCCTCACTGGTCTCCCTGAATCGAGTCTCATGTCTCCAATCCATCCTTCAGTCAACACAATACCCATATAGACCTGTGATCTCATCCATGTGTATATTCAACCAATGATGCAGATGACAGACTACCCATGTCTCCCCATCCTGCAGGACTCTGGGCCATATTCTTTTATAAATATTTTACAAATGGTTCTTCTCCAATGTTCTAGGAACCACTCTTGATTTCTCTTGACATCATAAGGATGTCAGTAGAGCACCCAACATGGGACTAGCCCATTTTCTTTTTCACTTGTATGTATTTATTGATGGCATCCTTTACTAGGCTTCTTCTTAATTCCTTGTTTATAAAATGTTGCAGACTGTTCTTGCCTGCCATGTGTCTCTCTATTACCCTTTGCTTGACCCTCATTTTTCAGTTTTTCAGAGATCATGGTGTTATATTCAACATTTCAATACTGAATACTCAGCCATTCAACAATCGCCAAAAATAATCTGCCTAAGGCAAAAAATCACAGATTTTGAAAGTTGGAAGGGACCTAAGCATCTTTCTAGTTCAACCCACAAAGAAAAGGATTCTCCACTATAACATAACAGACAAGTACTCATCCAGAAAGGGGAAGCCACAACCTCCCATGACACCCCATTCCACTTTGGGGTAGCTATAAATGATAAGAAGTATTTCTTGACATCAAATCTATATTTTACTCTTTGCAACTTTCACCCCTCACTCCTGTTTCTGCTTCTGGGGACAAGCAGAATAAGTCTAATCCTTTCTTTAAATGACAGCTTGTATACCTCTCCTGAATCTTATATTCTTCAAGATAAACATTCCTAGTTTTCCTCAACCTACCCTCTTGTGATATGGATTCAAGATCCTTCACCATCCTGGTTGTTCTTCTCTGCAAACTCTTCAGTTTATCAATGTTGTGACCAGAATTAAATACAATACTCCAGATAACGTCTTCTAAGGGCAGTGTTCAATGAGAAAATTACCTCCTTATTCCTGGAAAGTTGTGTCTCTCTGCCCAAGGTTTCATTAATTTTTTTAGTTTCACATTGCTGACTTCTATTGAGCTTGTAGCCCACTGAAATTCCCAGATCTTCTTCAGAAAAATTATTGTCTATCTTTGATTCCTTCATCTTGTACTTGTGACATTTATTTTTTCTACCTATGTTTAAGATTTTACATTTATTACTACTGAATTTCATCTTATTAGATTTCGTCCATTGTTCTAGTTTGTTGATACCTTTTTGGATCCTGACTCAGTCATTCATTGTGCTAGTTATCCCTACAGATTTATATCAAGTTCAAATTTGACAAGCATGCCATTTATGCCTTTATTCAAGAAATTTAAAAATATTAGCTAGCAGAGGACTAAACATAGATACCTGGGATGCTACACAGGATACCTCCTACCATGGTGACATTAGTAATTAGTCATCAGGTCCAGCAATCCAACCAAGTCCAAATCCATCTAATTAAATTATTGTCTAATCCACATTTCTCCAACTTCTCCGTAAGAGTAACATAAGATACTTTATCAAAAGCTTTGCTAAAACCTGATTAAACTATATATAATGCCATCCTCTCATCTATAAGCTTAGGAACCCTTTCAAAAAAGGAACTTATATTATTCTGAGATGACCTTTCCTTGATGAAGTTTTGTAATCTTTGTTATCACTACTTCCCCTTTCCTGTTGTTCACTGGCTATCTCTTTAATGATCCATTCTAGAATTTTCCCAGGTATCAAAGTCAAGCTCACTGTCCTAAAGAGTTTGAAGGCTCTTTTCTTTTCTCTCTCTCTCTCTCTCCCTCTCTCTCTCTCTCTCTCTCTCTCTCTCCCTCTCTCTCAACAAGACTTTCCTTTCTCCAGTCTTGAGGTAGCTCTTCTATTTTCCATGATCAAATATTACTGACAGTGATTCAGTAAACACATGTAAGTTCTTCCTGTACCCAAGGAGGCAATAGGCCAGCAACTGCTTTGAATTCATCAAGGACAACAAGGCATTATTATCTCTTTCCTTATCTTGGATATTAACTCCCTGTTAGCCTTTTTTTTTCTCTTGTCATCTCCAATGCAAAGGCCTTTCTTCTCAGCAGAGAAAATGGGAACAAAATGAATCAGAGTAGCTCTGCTTTCTCTTTGTTGTCAGTTATCATCTCATTTACCCTGAAGCAAAGATCCTATCTCTTCTCTGATTCCTTTTCCCCTCCAATAGAGCTAAAACAAACAAACAGATGAACAAACAAACAAATAAATAAATCCATATTTTACTTAGCTTCTCTTGCCAATCTCAGCTCATTCAGTGCTTTAGCTCTCACTCCTATTCCCGTTTTTACTGTATCATGCCACCCTCTTGTATTCATCTACCCTCAGTTACTCAGCCTTATTTTTATCTTGTTTCTTTCTATTTCTTTTTAAAATGTTATATATTTTATTTATATATATTATGCATATATAAAATATATATTCTTTTATATATTTCTTTTTAAAATCTAAACTAGTTGATGAGTTCCCTGTATATCTTCACTGAGACCAATGCAAATGCACAGGAAACTCACCAAATGCCATGTTTCCTCCTTGTTGGCCCTGTTTCCCTTTGTGTCATCAGAAATTCATTCTTGAGCATCTCCCATCCCTCTCAGGCTGACTTTCCCTATAGAATTTAGTTTCTGGAATCCTACCCAGCTTACCTCTGAAATTGACTTTACCACAATCTAAGGGACACGTTACACTATGCCCAGGTTTACTCTCCTCTATCACAAACTCTTAGAGATAGTGGTCATTTCCTCTACTCCGTCCCCACAAGTGCCATCATTTCCACCCTGGCAATCATTTCCTCCTTGTTGTGAGAATCATATCCAGAATGAAAGTTACCCTTACGGGTTTCTCCACCTTGTTATATAAACTACCATTGATCTGGCCACATCATTCCTCTACTCAAAAACATCCTTAACTCTCCATGTCCTATAAATAGGGATCAGCAAACAATGGCCCAGGGATGTATAGGATAAAATACAGGCTGTCTGACATTCAACACCTACCACAATTTGGCTCCAACTTCTCTTCCCAGATTTATTTCTCAAGCAGTGGTGTCAAACTCAAATAGAAAAAATGGTCACTAAACCATACATAAAGATATCAACAATAGCTATATTCTATGGTATTTTTATATCTCTTAAAAATATTTTCCAATTATATTTTAATCTGGTTCAACACCGTTACCTTCCACAATGTGGCCTGCAGGGTGCATGTTTGACTCCTCTGCCTTTAATCCATTCTATATTCCAACCAAATTAGACTATTAGCCTTACCCACTGATTTTATAAATGAATTCTTTGAGAACAGGGACCTCTTGCTTTTCTATATGTATCTCTAATACTTAGCATAGTGCTTTACACATATTAAGCACTTAATAAATATTCTTTTCTTGTTTGCATTCATTCATTCATTCATTCATTCCTAGCTCTTCTCCTAACTGTGTGACTTTGAGCAAACCCTTTCCTATCTCTGGGCCTGATTCTTCAGTTTGTAAAATGAAACAATTGGATTGGATGATCTCAAGGTCCCTATTAGCTCTCACACGCTAGGATTTGAATTATATTACAAGAAAAAAACCAACATTCTTATTTGCCACCCATCTCTGAATCATGAAATTGTTAGTTGTTTGCTCCTTTAACAGTAGAATGTTCAGCATTGGGGAATCTGGGGATAAGGAGAGATATTAGGGTAGGGGAGCCTTGAGAGCTCTGGTACCTCTCAGGTTCCATCAGGCAAGTGATCACCTATACCACCTAGTTTCTTCCCTTCCCTCTCTTTCCACCCCCAAAGTTGTCTAGATGAACATTTAAGAATAGTAGTATCTCTTTGTAATAACAAGAGGGCATGAATCAGCTCTGAGGGATTCAAAGGCAATTGAAACACAATCCCACAAAAGGGATAAATTACAAAACCTTCAAGGCTTCCACTCACAGAGAAAATCACTGGTTTTCCTTCCTCTTTTTTTGTGTTGAAGATGAATTTTGTGAACATTTCATAAATAGACATTTGAAAACTTCCCATATAGCAAATTGTGGTGAAACCCAATGTGTAGCCTTCTAGTGTATACAAAAGGAGGGAGGGAGGTCCTTGGTATGTATGGGAACATCCTCCATATATAGGTATTTACACACATTCTGCATATGGAATGACCTTCAGCCACCTCCGTCCTTCACCAGCAATGGTAACATTTACTGTAGATTTTTATTACAAAAGTCTCAAAATGAAATTCTAATCAATAATAGTTTGTGAATTGGTAGGGGGGAAGAAAGGGAAAAGAATCGACTACATTCATAGGTAAAAGATGTTATTATCTCAGTTCAGTAACTATGAAAGAGAAATAGATGAAAAAATCTGGGTTTTATATTAAAAACCAGCACAGCTGTACAGTTACATAATAAAGTATTGCTTGTATCCATGGCGATGGGGAGTAATTGATGCGCCACGAGTTATTTTTATAAACCCAAACAAAAAAATTCAATCAGAAATGTCTTTCCCAGTTTGGGGGGCATTGTATATTTTGTATCTGTACATAATGCACATACTTAGAGTGTGAATGCTTTCATTATTGATCAGCCATGTTGAATAGGACATGCTGTTTCCCCTGAATATTCAAGATTAGATTCCCTGGGTCTAGCTATTCCTCTTTCTTGAAAGACTTCTGAGTAAAATGTGCCTGGTTTTATCAGTCAGGCAGTGCCAACTTGAAGAAGAAAAAAAAAACATAAAGACTTCGCCATATTTTTGAGGGGTGGGTTATTTGTTAATGAAATCTAGATATTTCACCAATTTGGTACATCCTCCTCTCCCACAGTGCAAGACACACACCAAAAGTGCCTCTTATGGCACCATTGAGCACATAAGAGTAAGAAAATGGGGAATAAACTGGGGTTTTGGTGGGCCGCAAAATAATATGATAAAAATCATGAGATTTTGATCTATATTAAGAGAGGCATTACACCCAGGACCTAGGAGATCACCGATATAAGTTCATAGACTTAGAACTGAGAGGGATCTTAGGTCCATCTGGTCCAAACTTCTCATTTTAAAGATGAAGATATTGAGGCCCGGTGTGGATAATAATTTGTCCAAGATCATATAGGTGTCAGCCGACAGAGGAAATATGCAGGTGATCCCAGGTCCTCTGATTATCGTACAATGGTTCTCTCCTCCTCCATTCCAGCTACATCTGGAGCAGTGTGTTCAATCTTGCTGCCACAATTAAGAATGACTTGGGTAAACTAGAGAGCTCCGAGGGAGCGACTAGGAAGCCAAAGGACCTCCTGGTTATGTCTATGAGCATAAATTAGAGAAAATAAGATATTCAGCCTAGAGAAGACTTAAATGGATATTACCTAATTCTCTTTCAGGTATTTGAAGGACTGTCATGTGAAAGAAAGATCAGACTTGTCCTACTTTATCTAGAAGGCAGAACTAGGAGCAATGTCTCAGCTACAGGTGACCTAAAAGAATCAATTGACCTCTATACACTGTGCTTCAGTTTCCTGATCTGTCAAATAGATAATAATAGTCTTACTATCTATCTCACAGGGTTATAACAGAATGACTTTGTAAACAGTAAAGCACCAAAGAAATATGAATTATCTATATATACTCACCAAATAAGCTTAAGTTGAACTGAACCGAGTAGGGAAGAAAGTAAAGACATGTGAAGAGGGAGGGGGCGTTCATTGCACGGAATCAGTTCATGCCTGCTAATTAATCCCTGGCCTTCCTATTATCTCCAACCTCCTTCAAATCTTCCCCAAACAAATTAAGTAACTATTATGCATGTCACCTTCTGAGCTAAAGCCACAGTGCTACACATTAAACTTTGTATTTGTTCGTTATTTGGATCTGAGAGGTGGCTAACTACAACTTGGAGGGAAGAAGAGGAAACTAGCCCCCACAGCTATGACAATCCTGCCTCAGTCTCCAACATTGTCTAGGGCAGCTGGTAGCCCTCCCCCTCCCCCAAGCTAATCCGCACACAGGACACAATGCTAAAGATTATCCATTTTTGTATGGTGTGGTCTTTTCTCATCCTCATAGTTGTTAGAGTCCATCCCTTACCCAGATATCACTTTGTATATACTCATTTTTCTTCCCCCAGGAGAATGTAACCTCACAGAAGGCAGGGGCAGTTTTTGGTTTTTGTCTTTCTCTTTGTAATGCCTGGCACAGGCAGCTGGAACAATGCAGGTGCTTACTAAATGCTCTATCCATCCATCCATCCATCCATCCGTATGTCTGTCTATTTGTTTATTAATTTATGTTAATTTCTTTATTTAGTTTTTGTTTACCTATTTGCTTATTCATTCACTTGTTTGTTTATTTATACGAAGCCAGGGGTGCCCGCCTTTTTAAATGAATTGCTTCATCAGACAAGTGGAGCTCTTTTTTGTATCTGCTCAGTTAGGTGCTACAGGGGCATAAAATCAATACATGATTGTGCTCCTTATTCATGATTAGATGACCTGGACTATTGGACTAGATTATCTTTCCAGTTCTGAATGTGTAGTCTTATCCTTTGTCAAGGTTCAATTCCCCATCTGAAAAAATTAGGGATGATACTGGCTCTTTTTACTTAGATGTCATAAATATTTTTAAATGAAATGATATATGCAAATGTTTTAAAATTGTAACATTCTATAAAATTGCAAGGTAATGTTAATTATTATTTTGTCTGAACCTGTGATTTCATCAATAATAGGGAATCTCCTTTAAAAGAGGCACATTGTCACCGTTTCTATAACTCACAGTTTCAGAGAGCTGCCCGAAGAACTGAGAAGTTAAGTCAGTCAAAAGTCAACAAGCATTTATTAAGCACTTAACCACATGCCAGGCACTGTGTGAAGCAGTGGGCATACAAATACAAGCAAAGAGAGAGTCCCTCCCCTCAAGTATTACATTCTAGTGGGGGAAAACAACATAAAAGGTAGCTACAAAAAGCAGGAGGGAAGATACCCAAGAGGGCATAGTAAAGGAAGTTGGGAGACTCAGGAATGAAACTTTAAGAGAGAAATGAAGACATTGCTGGCCTGAATGTTCTCCTTAAAATGGAGGTTCTAGAAAGAACTAGCCAACCAGAGGAAAGGGATGCAGGGGTGTAGTATACTTCCAGTGTAAGAAGACAAGGAATGGAGTGAACTTTCAGGACAAGGAGGCTTCTGTGGCATGGTAGAGAAAGTTCAAAGAATTGGGAATAGATCCTGTTGAGGAAAGTGACTTTTGAGGGTAACACAATTAAATTTTTAAGAGACAACACTTAAACCCAAGTCTTCTTGATTCCAAAGGCAACCCTCTTTCCATTGTTCCATATTTACATCATCATCATCATCACCACCACCACCACTACTATATTTTCATTCTTATATTTAATGCAGTTTATGTAGAAATAATTTGGGGCACTTATTCTACTATTGTTTTATGTTGGGTACTTGTCAGACTATATATCATAAAATGATAACTTTCACTAGCTGAATAACAGTGTTGGGAGGTAGGCTTATCTTCTATAAGTTTATTGAAAGCATCTTCAGGAAAGCTCCAAAATCAGACAGGATAACAGGCATAAAATATATTTTATCCTACTCCCACATAATTTTAATGTCTTCTGTTAAGTCTCTGTATTTTGAGGTCTTTTCATTTCATATAGTTTGGAGGTTGTGAGTATTCAATATGGTGACCTCTATTTCAAATATTCTTGAAAAAGTGCTGGTCAGTGCCATTTGTCAATTATGCACAATGGCTTTGTCTAAAATAATGCTCTGGTGCCAGTGATTTATTTGGTGAATTCTCAAGGATATGTGTGGGCTTGTATTTGTAGGAAGGGGAGTTCTCATCTATTAGATTATAAGGAATTGTGTATTTCTGTTCTTCAGTAGGAATTAAATTTTTGCAGCTAGGTGGTGCAGTGGATAAAGTGATGACCCTAGAGTCTGGAGGACCTGACTTCAAATATGACCTCAGATACTTACTAGCTGTGTGACCCTAGGCAAGTCCTTTAACTGTGCTTGCCTCAGTTTCCTCATCTGTAAAATGAGCGGGAGAAGGAAATGGCAAGTCACTTAATCCTGTTTGCCTCGGTTTCCTCATCTGTAAAATGAGCTGGAGAAGAAAATAGCAAACCACTCCATATCTTTGCCAAGTGAGGTCACAAAGAGTCAAACACAAGTGAAAAACAACTGAAAAAATTTTGTAACAATATGATATATTGAATAGTTTCTATTGTTTTCTTGCAAAAATCTGCATGAATCAATAAGTCCCAGTCTCCTAAAGGTGGTCTTTTTCTAATTTTTGATGACAGTGACATGGTATTGTATAACTATTGTTATTATTATTATTAATCTCATTCTGCTCACCTTTTTATGGAATTTAGATAGAAATTATTCTCAAACAAGTTCCTACTCAACTATTATTCCTTTCTTCAGACTATTGCATAGGTAGATAAAACAAAAGCTTTTTATGATTGAAGAATAGCATAAGGACATGAGCTTATTTTCTGTAGGCTCACTGAAAGTATCTTGGGAACAAACCCCGTAGCAGAGAGGATGATGGGAAAGATATAATACATATCCTACTCCCACATGATTTGATTTCTTCTGCTAGATCTCTATATTTCCAAAGTTTTTCACTTCATGTAGTTTGGAGATTGAGTTTTTGATGTGCCATCTATTAAGAAAATATGTTAATTTTTCATGGATTAATGCTGTGTATGAGTGATTGTGGGTTATGGTTCTGGGATAATAGTCTGGTTTCAGTATCATTTATTTGTTGCATTCTCGGGGACATTTTGAGGGTATTTGTAGTATGGGGTTTGTCATCTGTTAGTCTGTGAAAGACAGATTTACCTTTTATGTGTAATGCGAACCACTAAATCATGTCATGTCTAACTGGGTATTCAACATGATTCTTATTTTTATTATTTCTAAAAAAGTTGGATTAGCTTCCTTAAAGCTAGCCAGGCCCACCTCCAGGATAACATACCATTGGGCAAAGTGTTCAAGGAGCATAGACTACTGCTGTTTCTCTCATCTTTTCTCCCTCCCCCAAGCTTTAGAAAAGGCAAATAGTCAAAGTTCCTTCCCCAGGGGCCAAAATTAATGTTTCAGGGTGCTTTAGGTAAGACTGATCTGATTTATAAGATGTATCATCTCCTGGTTCTGTTTGTTAAACCAGAGAAATAGCTATTTTCTTTTTTCTTCTCTGTTCTTTTCCCTGAAAACCTGGCCTACAATGAAATAGAGACTTGTTTGACGATCAGAAAATCTGGCCATCTCTTCATCTCGGTGCTTTTGGTTCATGCTTTCTTGGTGTGTGGCCTCTCAGTGTATGTTTATCTGGGCACATGGGGAAGAGGGGATCTTGAAAAAGACAGGCTCTGGACTCAGAATAAAAGCAAAGCTCTAGCAGCTATCCAGATGTGGAATAGCACAGCTGGAAAGGAGAGATCACTTAGAGCCTTGGAATTCAGGTGCAGGGTAAGCCTAACAGGTTTTATTTTTTCTACCAATTGTCAAAAAACTCAAAGCCTAACACTACATTAGATCACGTCTTCCTCTTTGAACCCAGTATTACAGGAATGGCCCAATAATGAAGGCTCTCAGCCTGACACACAGGCAGCTTAATGGGCTTGGACACCTGCCTGTTCGGTTTCAGCAGTGACTTAAGGACAAGATCATAGGGTAAATACTAAACTCCACTTCACCCTAACACCGACCCAGGCTCCAACATTGTCAGCAGCCCCTCTCCTACAAACAGCCCAGCAGATGGGCTGGAGGAAGGTCACTTTTGGTAGCTCCATGGTAACAGCAGACAAAGCTCACCACGTGGAGAGAAGGAGCAGATGGGATAGAGTGGCTAGGCAGCCCCTGACAGAGGACCAGCTGAGGAGGTCTTTGGTGTGACAGGGAGTTCCCATGGCCAAAGTCAGAGAAAAAGAGGGTTCTACTCCAGACTCCACAGCTGCCCCATTATGACTTTGTTGAAAGCCAAGGCAAAGACATATTTGGGAAAAGAGTTTACTGAGGCACATAGACTAATAGTGGGAGTTGTAAGAATAAAGAGAAAGTTCCAGAACTAAGAACTCTTGGACTGGTATTGCAGGGAACCCTATGAGTAGAGTGTCCGATTGAAGACAACAGCCCTAGACCAGATTCAGGGCATGAAAGATAAGTTATGAACTGACACACTCACCACAGGTACTCAAAATAGCCCTCCATACCACATCTTTTCCTGCACAAACCAGAATAGACAGCTCTCTGTTATCTGGTCATCGCTCCATCAGGAATCTGATAAACAACAGAATAAATGTTAGAGGTTACTCCTCAGTGAAGGTCTTTAAACAGAGTCTGGGTGGCTGCTAAATGGTAGTGCTAAAGAAGTTCAGGTGGGTTGGACCAGATGGTTTCCAGGGTCCTTTCCAACTCTGTGAATTCAATATACATCTGTTAAGTGTCTGATAAGTATCAGACACTCTGCTAGGGACTGGGAATAGAAAGAAAAATAAAACAATCTCTGCCTTCAAGGAGACTTATCGGGGAAAATCTCTCTGTCTCTCTCTCTCTGTCTCTCTGAGTCTCTCTCTGTATGTGTATATATATATACACACACATAAATATATATATACATATATATGAAAATGTGTGTGTATGTATGGTTGAAGTGGTTCCAGTCTCATGTCATCCCCTGCCTCCTACACAAAGCCTTTCAAGATACCTTAAATAATTAGGTAGTGATTCCCATCCTTAACCTGCAAAAATTACTTTGTGCATATATATTTTGTATTTATTTACCTGGAAAGACAGAGAGAGAAGAAGGGGGAGGAGGATTGGAGGGAAAGGCTACATATCTAGATAGACAGATCTCTTTATAAATAAATTTATCTATATAGATTTGTTGATCTCTATATCTCTATAGATATATAGGAGGCTATATGTCTGTAGAGATTAAGATCTTTCTATACAGTATATGGATAGATAGATATATCTATGTTGGAAACTATACATATATATGTATACATATATGTATAGCTTCCAATATAGATACATCTATAGTTTATGTATATACATATGTATATATAGATAGATGAGTAAATACAAAATACATACACAAGATAATTTTTGCAGGTTAGGGATGGGATCACTGCCTAACCACTGAAAATCTGGAAAGGTCTTGTGTAGGAAGCAAGGGGCAACTGAAACCAGCTCATACAAGCTCCCCTATTGTTAAATTTTCATTGCTGGCATTGACACCTTAGAAATTGCCATAAATCAGGGCTTGATTTATTGTTTTATTGATTGTCTAGATTTAAGAAAGTGATTAAGAAAATATTAACAAAGCATATTAAACATAAAGGAGTGACTTGTATTTTTGGAGAGCTGGTTATTAAACATTTACTAATACATCCCTGGTGGAAGATGATACTGGAGCAGAGCCTTAAAGTGAACTTCAGATTCCAAGGGACAGAGGAGAGGTGTAAACAATCCTCCTATATATCTATGGTATAGGATATGCCCTCTATGGTATATTATATGGTTAATCATATGGTACATTAAAGTTGGTAATGTCCTGAGATCCTGAAGTACCTCTGAGTCTTCAAAGAAAGATAAAAGTTACAGCAATTTGAAAACAAACTTTGATAAGCTCTAGAGGGTACAGAGGAGGGCAATCAGAATAGTGAATAGGACCTTGAGTCCATGTCATGTGAGGATTAGCCTAAGTAACTGAGAACATTTAGTTTGGAGAAGAAAAATCTCATGGGGAACATTATCAAGCAATCAACAAGCACCTACTGGGTCAGATGCAGGTGGCTTTAATTACTTGAAGGGCTGTCATATTGGAAAGGCAATTAACCTTGTCCTCTTTGGACAGTTTGGCAGTGGGTAGCAGCTGCAAAGAGACAAATTCAGGCTTGATGTCAGGGAAAACTTCCTAAAAATTGAAGCTGACCAAAAGTGGTACGAACTATCTAGAGTGGCTGGGAGTTCTCCATCACTGAAAGTCTTTAAGCAAAGGCTGAATGACCATTTGTAGTGTATGTAACAGTGCGGAATCTTTTTAAATATGGATTGGACTAGATGCTACTGAAGTCCCTTTGAACCCTGAAAACTGGTAATTCTGGGGAAAAAGTTATGTTCAGACTGGTTTCAGTGGTAGACTTTTGTTATTATAGTCAAATTCTTTTGAAAGTATAAATGATACTATTGACCAGTCTGTGCACTGATCACTGCTCCCTAAAACAAAAATCTCTGCTCTAGGACTCCCGCTTCAGAGTGTGGCAGGTCACACAGGAGCCCAAACTTCCTCTCACTTTTGCTCCAGCAATGATATAAAAAGAGCACCAGAATGAATGACCAAAAAATCCAAAGAAAAACTTTAATAAGCCCCTTTATTCAGCTCAGGGCTGCACAAAAACACAGCCAGAAGCTACAGTAACAGGGAGAGAAATCTTGCTAGAGAAGCCAAAAAGAGCACAAATAAACATTTAAGAAACCCTCAGAAGAGTCATAAAAAGAAAAGCTGAAGAAAGCACCCTAATCAAGGAAGCCCCAGAGAGGGCAGAGACCACACAGAATCCTGATGAGGAAAACCTCAGGGGAGGTGGACAAAAGCAGCAATGCCATACATATCCAGAGAAGACTCAAGAGGGAATAGAACACTGCTTAGCATTGTGACTGGAGGATCCTCAAAGGGGACAGAAGACCACCCAGCACCCTAACTGAGAGAACTCCTAGGAGAGACAGAACACTAATGTTCTGATAGGAAAAATCTCAGGTCCACCCAGAGTACTTATCAAAAAAGTCCTAAAGGGGAGAGAGATCACCTAGAGTACTGATCAAGGAGTTCCTAAGGGGCAGAGAGACTGCCTAGAGATCACCCAGCACCCTGATCAAGGGAAGCCCAGGGTTGGAAGAAAGAGGAAGAGACCATCCACTTACCTAATCAAAAGACCATTTAGGGGACATAAGACCATCCAGTGTCTTGATAAAGTAAACCTCAAAGAAGACACAAGACCATTCATAGCTCTGAACAGAGCCGATGAACTACAGGGCTATGACTAGGGACTCAAGCCGTGGGTCTGTGCTCTGAGCACAGACCCACCAAGTGGAAGGCATCAGAAGGAACCCAGAATAGCAAGATCCAGGCTAAAAAGAGACTGATCCTTCCATCCAAGTGTGCAAGGGAATAAGGACTGGCCTTTACACTAAATCCCAACTGAGGGAATAAGGCTGGAAAAATAAGTAAACACTAGAAAATACCAATAACAAGGAAATTTTATGTAGCTAGAGAATAACTCCGTTTTACCTATATGCAAAGCCTCAAAGAAAACTACAGATTCACAATAAACTCCATTGGAATTCCTCAAAATATGAAGAAAAAAACTTTTAAATGATAATATAAATGAAATGAGAGTTCTAGAAGAAAGACTTAAAAAGAAAATAAACACTTTAGTACAGGAGGTTCAAAACTTTATTCAAGTAACAGACTCCTTGAAAATTAGATCACATCACATCAACGAGAGAACAAAACCAAAATCCTGAAAAAATATCAGGTAGTATAAGTATCCCATATCATTTTCCCTAGTCACATTCTACTTTTTTTTTTTTTTGGTGAGGCAATTGGGTTTAAGTGACTTGCCTAGGGTCACACAGCTAGTAAGTATCAAGTGTCTGAGGCCAAATTTGAACTCAGGTCCTCCTGATTCCAAGACCAGAGCTCTATCTACTGGGCCATCTAGCTGCCCCACATTCTACCTTTCTTCATACTTACTGTGGACATGCAATCCCTCCTACTAGATTACAAACTCCTGGTAAGCAGGGAATGTCATAGAATCATAGATTTTTATTTAGAACAGACTTTAGAGGTCATTGAGTCTAATCCCCTCACTCTCTGAGGCCCAGAGAGGTTAAGTCTAGAGTCACACAAATAGTAAGTATCTAAAGTGTGATTTGAACCCAGGTCATTTTTTGAATATACGTCATTTTTCATCCCCAATACCTAACATAGTGCTCCTACATAGTAGGTGCTTCATAAAGGTTTGTTAAATTGAAATGGGTGCTAAATCAGGTTAGTATTCTTTGTCTCAGAATTCTAGGTTGCTTTATATTCCATTTATATTGGAAAACTGCTTAGGGTTTCCTCAAAGGAAAGGCATGTTATACATACCAAGTATTTTCAATTATTACCTAACCAAGATAAACACTGTGGGTTCCCTAAAGGTTTATTTCCAAAGATTGATGTTCTCCAGATTGGTAATAATGCAATTGAAACATACTATCTGTTCTAAGTGCCCTTCCCTACCGTACCTCCAAGACCCACACTCTATTAGGAACATTATTGGGTTTTTTTAAACCATTAAGCATTTGTGGCTAGACGCAACTAGATTTTCAAGATATTTAAAGACCATTAGCAAAACAAGACTCCCTCTCTGACTGAAGTTTCTTTTGATGGAGCAAGATAAAATTCTTACATTTGCTCTCAGATTTTGATTATTTATGAGCAAATTGAAAAGCACAGGGGGAAAGGGAGTGACAAATAGAAATGAAAGATACTAACAATGTTGATGGAACATATTCCTATATTATGTACAGCATGTTCTGAAAATATTCCCCAGCCCCTTAATACAAACTTGTAAAATTCTCTCAGTGGCAATGTAGTTCATGCTCTAGAGAAAATAAAAAAATACTTAATTTCTCTGTTTTCAATACTAGGTCAAGCCTTTAATGTTTGGATTTGTTTCACAAGCATGGTTTATATGGAGAAAGGGAAAAATAAAAACACAAATAAGGAGAGATTTGTTTTAACGGGTTTCATTAAAAACAAGTCAGAAAGATACTAGCTCATGAAATGCCTCCTTTTCCTTTTTTGGAGGGGGAAAGGATTCAGTAGCACTTTTAGTGGGCCAATTTTGACCCTGAACACTACATGACTGCCTATTTTATTTTATATACAATATGCTGGGACAAGAATGTTATACAAGCTCTCAAATTCCAATGGTCTATTCTAACTCCAGTCTCTTTACCACTTGTATTCTTTGGTAATTCCAAAGTAACTTATCTAAACTACAAGTCTAACCATGTTACTCCCCTGCTCAACAAACTCTAGTGGCTCCCAAGTTTCTTTAGGATCAACTACAAATTCCTCTGCTTGACCTTTAAATCACCACTTGATTCCAACCTACACTTGCAACCTTATGAACAAATAAACAAGCATTTATTAAGAACCTACTATGTGTCAGGCGCTATGCTAAGAAGTAAACTGACTCATCACAGATTACTTACATCCACAAACACTTCAGTACAGCAACACTGGCCTTCTTCCTGCTCCTTACATGTAATGCTTCATCTCTTATCCCCATGCCTTTTCAATGATTCTTTGCCATGCATGGAATATAAATATATTCCCTCCTCACCTCCGTCCCCTAGAATCCTTAGTTTGCTTCAAGGTTCAGCTCTGGGATACCTTCTATATGAAGGTTTTCCCAGTTTCCTCAGCTGTTAATTCCTTCTCTTCTTTCCCCTCCCCAATTACCTTGTATATATTTTGCAAATATGTTGGATACATCTATATACCTATTGTCTCTTCCTGCTATATTGTAAGCTTCTTGAAAGCAAAGACTGTTTCACTCTTGTGAGGGACAGGAGGCAGCCTGTGCCAGGAAAGTCAAAGCACCATCACCCCCTTGACCACCATCTCCTTTCAGACCTTCATGGTAGTAGACAATCCAGGACCCTGAGCCCAAGAGTCTTGGGAATATAGGAGTATCTCCAAAACCACTAAACCTGCTTCTAGCCCAGTCCCTATAGCCATCATTGAGAAGAGAAAGCATTGTGGAGAAGGAGCTCACCTTTCTCACCACCACCAGTAACAGCTACTGTCCACTTGCCACCAACAGGAGGTTGATTGTGGCAGCAGCCCCTAAGCCTTCCTACCTACCCCTCACAACTACCATCTTGAGAAGCAATTCCTAAAGACCAGCCATTCCCCAAAACTGCCAACCAATTGCCACTCACAGGGTGGGCAAGACAGCCTATATAAAGCAACAAGGGCACCTGAGGGAAAGATAGGAAGCAGCATGTGGAGGCAGGTCAGGCCACCTCAACTATGGTCTATCTCCCCTCAGACCCTAATGGAACAGTCTAGGACCCTGAACCCACCAGCCTTGGAAATGGATATACTTCTACTCTAATACCATCATCTTGACAAGCAATTCCTGTGGAGATGCAGCCTGGCAACTCTCCTACAGGTAGGTGCCACAGTCTCATCTATTGAAGGCCACAAAAGAAAGTTCTTGTGGCCAAAGTTCTTGCTTGGCCCTGTCAAATGTTTCAACATCAAAAACTGACACTATTGTAATATCAGCAGAAATGACATTAAAGAAGAGGCATGACCATCTGCAGCCTAAGGACCATGGGACCTCTCCATCTGACTTGCAGGTAAAACCTGCCATATGTGTTGACTCCCCCTTTAGAATGGGTTCTTCAAGGGCAGAGACTGTCTTCCTTTTGTATTTGTATCCCCAGAGCTTTATAAATAAAAAGCACTTAATAAAGGCTTTACTCATTCATTCATTCTTGCCTTTGTATTTCTAGTGCCTGGCATGGTGCCTGGCACATAGTAGATGCTTAATAATTGCTTGCTGGTTGATTGATTGAATTCTAGAACCCTAGAGCTGAAAAGGAGATTTAAGTGATCACAAAGTCCCATCTTCTGCCTTTAGGCAATTGAATGTCTTAAGCCAGTGGTAGCCAGCTTGCATTCTTCAGGTTAGAAGGAGCTCCTTAAAACTTTAAGAGCAGCCAATGTAGCATGGCTAGAAGAGCAACAGAATTGAGAGTTCAAAAGCTTGTTCAAAAATTATTACTTTTTGTGGATTATATGATGGCTTACTTTGAGAGCCCTAGAGAGTGAACTAAAAAAATTAATTGAAACAATAACTTCAGCAAAGTTTCAGGATATAAAATAAATCCACATAAATCATCAACATTTCTGTATCTTACCAACAAAACCCAGTGGGAAGAGATAGAGAAATTCCATTTAAACTAACTACAGAATGTATAAAATACTTGAGAGACTAGCTGCCAAGACACACACAGGACTTATATGAATAGGACTGCAAGACAGTATTTATAGAAATACAGACCAAAATAATTGGAGAAATAGTCATTGTTCTTAGCTTGGCTAAGGCAATACAATAAAAATTACAATACTATCTAAATTAATTTATTCAGTGCCATACCAATCAAACTATCAAAGGAATATTTTGCAGCACAAAAAAATGTTAATAATAACAATAATGAAATTCATCTAGAGAAACAATAGGTCAAGAATCTCAAGGAAAATTATGTAAAACCAGTGGAAGGAGAGAGGTTTTGGAGTACCAAATCACAAACTATACTATAAAGTAGTATTCATCAAAATGATTTGGTACTAGCTAAAAAGTAAAGAGGTTAGATCAGTGGAAAAGATTAGATAGTCAACATACAGAAGCAAATGAACCTAGTAGCCTACTGTTCTCTAGCTTCTGAACTAACAGCTCACTATTTATT
Source organism: Vombatus ursinus (assembly GCF_900497805.2). Taxonomy (NCBI): domain Eukaryota; kingdom Metazoa; phylum Chordata; class Mammalia; order Diprotodontia; family Vombatidae; genus Vombatus; species Vombatus ursinus. The sequence continues at coordinate 21,562,408 of NW_020954571.1, read as the reverse complement.
TGACAAAGGCTACTAGGAAAGCTGGGAAGCAATCTAACAGAAATTAGGTTTAGACTTGAACCTCACATTATTCGTTAAGATTAGCTCCAAATAAATCCATGACCTAGACATAAGAGGTCACATCATAAACAAATGAAAAGAGCAAAGAAGAAATTGCCTTTCAGATCTATGGATAAGGAAAGAATCCATGCCCGAAAGAGATAGAGAAGATCACAAAAGAGAAAAGGCACAATTTTGAGGACACAAAATTTAAAAGTTTTTGCACGAACATAACTAGTTTATCTAGAAAGGAAATAGTAACTGAGAAAATATTTGCAGCAAGTTTTTCTGATAAATGTTTCATTTCCAAGATATATTAGGAACTTATTCAAATTGATAAGAATAAGAGCAATTCCCCAATTTACAAATGGTCAAAAGATATAAAGAAATAATTTTCAAGGGAAAAAATCCAAGCTATCAATAGCCATGTGAATACCCAGTTTTCTTTAAAAGGCTATTTTTATTTTGTAGCATTTTTTTTTTTGGATCTTCAATCCTTTTTGCCAATGTGCTTTCTCTGTGCATTAAATGTATTCATTATCTGACTGTTCCATTGTATTTTATTTCTCTGTGTGGATCAACATATGGAAAGAACACTAAATTCAGGAGCAATATGAGATGATAGCTATTGATATTAGCAGGAAGCTTAATTTAATGTGAGGATACATATATGTTTGGAGTTGCAAAATGTTTTAAATGGGAAAACAGCATTTTATCTTAAAATTCTTAAGATGAAAATATGTAAAGAAAATAGCCAATAACTTCTGCTGCAAAATCTTACTGTAACAAACTTCATACTGTTCTAATAGCCTTTGTTGTTTGGTTTCTCTTAGTTTGTCTCATCTTTAAGGGGTGGTTTACAAAAATTATAATTTAATAAAAAAACTACAGTTTATTTAAAAAAACTAACCAGAATATCAACTAAGTCTAGCAGGATATGCAGTATTCAACTGCTGTAGTCCCCTACATCTGCAAAAAAAGGAGGTATATTTTTATATCTATGATACTATAAGTATGAAACACTATAGACTGTCAGACTTGGTTAATGTTCAATCATTGATAATTGAAGAAATGAAAATTAAAGTAACTCTGATGTTCTACTTCACATAAATCAGATAGGCAAAGTTGACAAAAATGGAAGATGACAAATGTTGGAAGGGCTGCAGGACAACAGGCACTTTAAAAGCACTGTTGGTAGAGTGAATTGGTGTGAATTGGTCCAATTCTGGGAAAACAGTTTGGCACTATGCCCCCAAAGTTCCTAAAATGTGCATACCTCTTGACTCAAAGATATCACTATTAGGCCTTACACCACCAAAGAGATCAAAGAAAGAGGAAAAATACCTTTATGTTTAAAAATAAGTATAGTAGATCTTTTTTGTAGTGAGAAAGAACTGGAAATTAAGGTGATACCCATCCCTTAGAGAATGGTCAAACAAATCTTGGTATATGACTAGAACATTATTATGCCATAAAAATGAGGAAAGGGATGGTTTCAGAGAAATATAAAAGTCTCCTATGCACAAATTTAGAGTGAATTGAGCAGACCCAGAAGAATAATTTATACAATAACATTATAAAGAGAAACAATATTGAAAGACTTAAAAACTCTGATGAACTCAGTAACTAAATGATTCCAAGATGGATGATGAAACATCATACTCACCTCCTGATAGAGAAGTGATGGATTCAAAATGGAGAATGAGGCATACATTTTGGGACATGACTAATATGGGGATTTATTTTGCTTTGGCTATGCACATCTGTTATAAGCATTTTGTTATATTTTTGAATGGGGATATAGGAAGGAAAGAAAACAAATGCTTGTTAATTGGGAAAACAAACAATACTTTGATTCAAACTTGGCTCTGCTCTCCCTTTATGAACCTGGATAAATTTCTTCCCCTTTATGAGCCTCCGATTCCTCTTCTAATGAAAAGTTTAGACTAGAAGCAGTCTAAGATCCCTTTAGCTATAAAATCCTGTGTTATTTCTTGAAGCAAATGTGAAGGAGATAAATTGCTATGATCAACCATATCGATGATAGTTATTGAGAAATATCAGGTCCTTTGAATGACTTAAAAAGAAACAGTTTAGTGAGCTCTAATCAACTAGAAAGGAACATTTTCATAGCAACAGACTAATATAAATTAAAGATTAATGCATCTAAAAGCTATGAAATTATAATGATGAAACTTGACCCCAAGGAAGAGATAAGGGAAATTCACACCTCCTTTCCTTCTTTGCAGAAGTGGGAAATTATGGGTATGGAACACTGCATATACTGTCAGACTTGGTTGGTGTGTTGGTTAGTTTTGCTAATTTTTTTTTCCCTCCTTTTTTATTCTTTGTTTTAAGGAATGACTCCCTCGAAAAATGAAAGGGAAGAAATACTTTGGGAAGTATAAGTGATATATTTATATTATTTTTCAAAAATGATACCTAACCTAGGTATGAAAAATCCAGAATGGCTTCTGAAGATCTCCAAGCACAGGGACTTCTGAGCCCTAACTTGATATTTGATTCTAGGGCTTTCTCACCCGTGCAGCCCAGAATTAAACCAGAATTTCAGCTTTATACCTCTGTGACTGTTCCAATTAAGCTGAATCCCTCCGCATTCCCAGATTTCATCCCAACCTCTCCTTTCTCTGGGTCTTATCATATGTCTGAAGTGGATTAGTTATCTATTGACATACTTCCCTTCCTTGACAGCCCCAAGGAACTACTACTTCTTCCATGAACCTTCCCTGATTAAGATCTACTGGAAGGGACCACAGAGGCCATATAATCCAACCTCCTAATTTTGCAGATGAGGAAAGTGATTTTCACCCTTACATGTGATCCCCTCTACCTCAAATATCTCATAACCTAGAGAACAGCCACATCTCTATCACATGACTTATTGCCTCTATAAGACTGTAAACCCCTTGAGGGCAGAGACCTATCAAGTTTCATCTTTGTATCCCCAGCACTAAGCACAGTACATGGCACACTTAAACTAAACATATTTAATAAGATAAACACTTAATAAACATGTGTTGACTTGGAATGTTGTCACGGCCCTTACTTACGGTAATCAGTGGATAGTTGTTTGAGCCAAGGTGACATGAAGTCATCAGATGTGAGTGATTGATGCCAGATGCTTAGGGTGTGACGTGAAGCCAAAATGCAATTTATTTATATTAATGGGGGGAAAAAAGAATCAGTCACTGTGGCTGTCTGGTTTTACATAAACAAGTGAACCAGATAAATTGCTTTTTAAATGTAACTTAATTTAAAAAAACATGTAATTTAATTTTTTAATTTAACTTTTTAGCCCATTGTTACTGTGGCATAGTGTATATTTTTTTTTTACTTGTGTATTTTTCCAAACACATTTTTTTGTTTATTTGTTTTTTTGGCTAGGCAATGGAGTTAAATGACTTGCCCAGGGTCACACACCTAGTAAGTGTCAAGTGTCTGAGGTCAAATTTGAACTCGGGTCCTCCTGACTCCAAAGCCAGAGATCTATCCACTGAACCACCTAGCTGCCCCAAACAAATTTTTTTTTTTGGCGAGGCAGTTGGGGTTAAGTGACTCACCCAGGGTCACACAGCTAGTAAGGGTTAAGTGTCTGAGGATGGATTTGAACTCAGTTCCTCCTGACTCCAAGGCTAGAGTTCTATCCACTGCGTCACCTAGCTGCCCCTTCCAAACACGTATTTTTAACAAGTCACTTTTTGCTCTTCTAACTTTCTATACTCTTTCTGTTTCATAGGTTGAGACCAGAAACATATGTTCAAAGTATTCCTTCCTTGCTATCACAAATGTAGGTTTATATGAAAACCCAATTGAAAAGATATATGAAAAGAAAACAGAAAAAGAAAAAAAATCAGTGCCCATTTCCCATTACTCCTGTTGTCTGCTTTCCATTGGATGGATCCTGATTTCTGTTAGTCCTTGGACACGTGGGCTGGTAGCACTTTTTCTGGCTAAAATTCATCCCATTGACTAAGCAGGCTAGAAAAAAAAAAAAACACCTGCATCCCTTCCACTCTTCTGACAGAGACCTCCTTGAGACTTGAACTCAGGTCTTCCTGGCTCTGAGGCTGGCTCTCTATTTGTTATGTCATGCTGCCTTCACAACAGCTACAAGGAGGATGGATTGAAGAAGGGAGGAACTGGAAACAGAGAGACTTATTAGGAAGCTATTGTAATAGTGTGCAACAGATGATGAGAGTCTGAACAAGGGTGGTGGCCACATTAGTGCAGAAAAGGGGATGGACTGGAGAGATGGCATGGAGGAAGAATCAACAAGCCTTAACAATGGATTGGATATAATGTAGAGGGCGAGGGACAGGCACAGAGGGAGAGCACACATTGAGGATGACTCTGAGACTATTACTTGAGTAACTAGAATGATGGTGTCTTCAACAGAAACAGATTTAGGAAGTGATGTGGGTTTAGGGGCAAAAATAATGAGATCTGTTTTGTTTGTATTGTTTGATGTGCCTACAGAACATTCATTGGAAATATCTAATTGTCAATTGGTAATATAGGACTGGAACTCATTAGAGACAAGGGCTATGTATATAGATCTGACAGTTATCTACCAATAGATAGATCATTATTAGAACTTTGGGAGCCGATGAAATCACCAAACGAAAGTTACCACCTAAAGAAGCAACATGGTATAGTAGATAGAGTCTAGATTTGGACTCCAGAAGACCTGTGTCTAAATCCTACCTTGGACAATTATTAGCTATGTGACCCTGGGAAAGTCCATAAGCCTTGTTTTGAGGATTAAATGAGATCATTTACATTAAACATTGTAAGGGAGAGTCCCCAGTTAAACACAGAAGGACCAATCAATTAAAGTGGTAAACTAGGAATAATTACTTAATTGGGGAGGAATGAAACACTTTGATTATTGGATGAAGAAGATCCATGATGCCACACAGGAAATTTTTTGTAATTAATTGAAAACATCAGACATACCTCTGGGCCTATTATAACATAGCAAGCCAGTTTGGCATCTGGCATTCAACTGCAGGCCAGACTTGGGGGGTGAGGGTAGCTCTAGGCAAGCCCCAGGGACAACTTGGAGAGGAAGGAGAAAACCTCTGTCTCCTCTCTATCCACTCACCCAGCAATTGTGGGAGTTCAGGAGGTGTATCAGAGACATCAGAGTCAAACAGGTCTCACCAGCAACTGGAGCTGGTAGCAATGTCTGCATTGGGATCTGAGAGACACACTGAAGACAAATTATGCCAGCTGATGAAAGGATGCTTCAGGATCTATGAGGGCTCTGACCCTGGAAGCCTCACAGACATCAACATTTGAGGAGAATCTCATGAAGCTTCCACAAAGAGAGAAAAGGACTTTCAGGAACCCAGAGTTATAAGTTTCTCCTTTGGCTACATGAGGTTTCTTAGCTTGAACCCACTCTCCCTAGGGATGCAAGGGGTCAGTGTGCCGCAAGTTTGGGGAAATGTTTTACAGCAACTAGCCTTACTATATCACACTAGTAAATATCCCTTTCTAAAGGTCAATTAAGTCTGACTGGCTGATAATCCATGGGCAATACCCCAGATGAGGTGCTAATGAGCAGTAGTACTTAAGAATAAATAAATAAATAAATACAAAAAAAAAATCCTCAGCCCTTCAAGGTTAGCTCTAGAACCCTAAGTATATGCATTACAAGTCACCCTTTAGGGACCACAGTGCTAGCAGGAGCTAAGGAAGGGGCCTAGAGAGGGTTTCAGCACCACTCTAAGAAGCACATACTAACTTACTGTCATTCAAAAGCAGGGGTTCTTAACTTTTTTGTGTCATGGACCAAGGGCTTGACTGGCTCAGGAGAGTCAATTGTTAAATTTTCAATGGAATTATTTACAGCTTAGAAATCATCAAGCACAACATATCAGGACTTGATCTATATTGTTTTATTGATTGTCTAAACTTAAGAAAGTGAAAAGGGAAATGTCAATAATGCAGATTACACTTTAAAATGTGTCATGGGCTTTCAAAAAGCTAATTGTTAAACATTTGCCAGCACACTTCTGCCTGGACCCCCTTGGCAGTCTGCCAAATAGACCTTTTCTCAGAATAATGTTTTCAAATGTGTTCAATAAAAAACAGAATATTGAAGAAAATCTTTATATTGAGATCATCAAGTCATCAAGATTAAAAAATATACTAATAAGTTCATGGAACTCAGGTTAAGAACCTCTCCTCTAGATTTCATGGAGTCTTTTCACTATGGACTTTTTCTTAGCATTATCTTGATTACTCACCCTAAATACTAACTCTCCACCTGTTGTCCACTCAAACTACTCTCTACTCCATCATGAACACCCAGAGTCCAATTTCCTTGCATGCCTGCTCCAATGATTGCTAACATCATGGATGTACCCCAACACTTTCTTATAATCCAGGCAGGAGGGAATTGACCATTGGGAACATCTTTCAGAAAGCCATGGAAGTGGGGGAACACCCACATCCATTACTATCTGTGTTCTTCTAGGGTTTTCTGTCCTCTCGTACTGATAATTCACAGCCGAGTGGTCAATTAAAACAATAATTTTTAAGTTTTATGTGTGTGGATGGACACTGTGCTAGGTACTGGGGAAAACAAACAGAAAAAGAAAAAATATCTGCCTCCAAGAAGACCTGGGGCAATTCACCTCTGCTCTTGCCAGAGGGTCATTTCAGATACCATCTTCATACAAGATGCCTGACTAGCTGTGTCTATATAGAAAAAATGAAATAGATAGTTGGGAGCAATCATCCAGATAATGGATGAAAGGACAGAAAAGATAGAGAATGGAAATGTTCCAGAATGGGTAATTTGGTCCTAGGTTCAAAGGGTTCCTGGGATCTAACACAGTGAAGCACATTTTTGGCTTATTTACTAGTAGAGGTTTTATTGAAGTATACATAGAAATAGAGAGAACTGAGCAGTCTCTAGAAGGCCCAGAATAGGGAAGCGGGAAAGGAGGGGAATAAGCATTAATATACTGTCTATTATGTGCCAGGCACTGTGCTAAGTACTTTATGAATATTATCTCATTTGTTTCTTACAACATCTCCCATGGAGTGCTATTAACATCCCCATTTTACAGATGAGGAAAGTGAGGCAAACAGAGGTTAAGACACTTACCCAGAGTCATACAACCAGTAAATGTCTCTGGTTGTATTTGAACTCAGGACTTCAGGACTCCAGGCCCAGCAGTCTATCCACCATACCATCTAATTGCACAGTTAGACATGACTACTTTCAAGTAGTTTCTTCATTCTGATCAATTCCAAATCTTAGGGACAAAATAGCCAGTTCCAGGAGTTTGCTTTACACATATCAGATTTCTGTTGCAACTGAGAGATGCGTACCCTTTGAAAAGTAGGAGAAAAAAGGTCTATAGTTTGCCAATCAAATAGAGTTTCTAGACAAAGGAACCTTCAGGAAGAGGATTTGGCTCAGCTTTGGCCTAGCCCAGGTAATGTCTACTGTAGAAAGAGTTTTCCCCAACCTGGTATCAATTACTGGATACTTTCACCAGACCAGGGATAACATATGAAATTTCAGAGAAATTGTGATTGTATTTGGCGTATTCTTAATAACAGAAGTTTTGACAGAACTATTCAAATGAATCATCTATATGGATCAACCTACAGACTATATATAGAACAACCTATACAGATAGGTGGTGCAGTAGAGTTCTGGGACTCAAGTCAGAAAGACTCCTCTTCATGAGTTCAGATCAAGTCTCAGACACTAGCTGAGCGATCCAGGGCAAGTCACCTCACCCTGTTTGCCTCAGTTTCCACATGTGTAAAATGAGCTGGAGAAGGAAATGACAAACCCAACATGGGGTCACAAAAAGTCAGACATAACTTAAAAACAACTGAATAATAACACAGATCAAAGTCCTTATAAATACTCTGTAAGTTCAACATTGCATTTTTATTTCCATAAGAATTGTTCTGAATTCACCTTAATATGGAAAATTAAGCTCCTAGGATTTAGAGTTGCCACAAATTTTAGAGGCCATCCAGGTTAACTTCTCCCTTTTTAAAAAACTTTCATTTGTTTTTCAGTGACAAACATTTGTTTTCTTTCCCTCCCATTCCTAACAATAAGAGAAAAAAAGAAAAGGAAAACAAAACCCCAGTCACAAACATGTATAGTCAAGCAAAACAAATTATATGTCTCATTCTGTATCATCAGTCCTCTGGAATCATGATTGGTCATCACATTGATCAATGATCTTAAGTCTTTCAAGATTGTTTGTCATAACAATGTTTTTGTATAAATCATTATCCTAGGTCATCTCAATTTGAGCAACATCAGTTCTACAAGTTACCCCAGATTTCTCTGAAATCCTCACATCTTATAGCACAATAGTGGTCATGTACTCTGATTTGTTCAGTCATTCCCCAGTTGCTGTCTCCATCCTAGTTTCCAATTCTTTCACGTACACACACACACACACACACACACACACACAAACACACACACACACACAAAAGACTGCTATAAATATTTTTGATTATGTGAGTACTTTTTGATTTCTTTGGGGTATGGATTTAATAGAGATATCACTGGGTCAAAGGGTAGGTACAATTAGTGATTTTTTGTACATAGTTCCAAATTGTTTTTTTGGCTGATTTGGTTCATAGCTCCACTCACAAGCACATTAAAGTGCCTATTTTCCTACAGCCTCTCCAGCACTTGTCATTTTCCTCTGTCACCATCTTTGTCAACCTGATGGATATGAGGTAGAACCTTAGAATTGCTTTAATTTTCATTTCTCTAAGTATGAATGATTTGGACTTTGTTTTCATATGACTGTTGATAGCTTGGATATCTTCCTTTAGGAGCTACCATTCATATCCTTCAACTATTTATCATTTAGGGAATGCCTCTTGCTCTTATAAATTTGAATCAGTTGCTTATATATCTTAGAAATAAAATCTCTATCAGAAAAACTTGCAAATATGTTTGTTTCTTGGTTACCTGGGAATTCCTAATTTTAGCTGCATTGGTTTGTTTGTGCAAAATTTTTGAATCTCATATAATTAAAATTGTCCATTTTGTCTTTTGTGATCCTCTCTATCTTTTGTTTGGTCACAAATTATTATACTATCCATAGATCTAAAAGGAAATTTCTTCCTAGTTCCTTTAATTTGTATATGATGAGAACTTTTATATCTAAATCATGTGTCCATTTGGAGCTATTCTTGGTATATAGTGTGAAGTGCTGATCTAAACCTCATCTCTGACAGACTACTTAACAGTTTTCTCAGCAGTTTTTTAGGGGAATAGTGAGTCTTTACCCCAGTAGCTAGAGTCTTTGGGTTCATTGAACACTAGGCTGTTAGGACCATTTCCTTCTGTAGACATCTACTCTGTTCCACTAATCCCTATTTTTCAACCAGCACCAAAATGTTTTGATGATTATTGCTTTGTAGTACAATTTGCAATCTGACATTTCTATGTCCCCTTCTTCATCATTTTTTTTTCACTATTTCCCTTAAGATTCTTGACCTCTCCTCCAGATAAATTTTGTTAATAATTTTTCTAGCTCTATAAAGTAATCCTTTTGTAATTGGGTTAGTAGGGCATCCCTCAGTTTATAGTTTCCTAGAGAGTTTAGGTGACCAGTACAGCTAAAATTAGTGAAACACTGACTGGCTCAGTGTTCTAAGGACAAATTTTAAGAGTCAAGATTCACTAGAAGCATCCTTCATTGTATCCAAAAAAAGTATACCTAAACATCTGTGAGCAGTTTTCACATCAATTTTGATGATCATTTCAAGTGTGCATTCTTCATGAATCATAGGAAGTGCCTTCACAAATGTATGCTATGGTCTAGGCAAGATGTCCTGTTCGCCACTTCCCCGATATGACATCCCATTTTCCACTTCCATGCCTTTGCATAAGCTGTAGTACATTCCTGCAATGTACTATCTTCCCCAATTTAACCTCTTAGAATTCTTTGCTTCCTTTATGGTTTAGTTCATTCCCCAAGGTAACACAGATGGCAAGTGCCACTGATGTCCTCTCTCCCTCTGCAAATTATTAAATAAAAATGTATATTTACATGCTGTATCCCTACAGTAGCCTATAAGTGTCTTGAGGACAGAGACTGCTTTTCATTTCTTCTTCATGTGCTTAGCACCTAGCATGAGGCTATACACATAAAAGGTATTTAAATAAGCATTTGCTGGATTGGATTGGCTTGGCTTGTTAAAAAAAAGATTATAATTGTTTTATTTATTTAAAAAATGAAAATTGGAAATAACCTACATGTCTAACAATTGGAGAGCAGTCAAATAAGAGTATATTAATGTAATGGAATAATATTGCATCCTAAAAACAAATGTGAAGGATCCAAAGGAATATTTAATGACCTATACAAAGTTATTCAGAGTAAGAATAAGAACAATATTCACACTAACTACAACTGAACATTTTTTAAACAACAAAGACAACAAAACTTATACACACAGACAGACTTGAAAGGAAATGCAGAACAAGTAAATATAAGGATAAAATCATATTTTTTCCATTAAGTTGTAGATGGTGGTGGCATGGTGGATAGAAATAGCCAGCCTTGAAGCCAGAAAGACCTGTCTTTTAGTCCTGCCCCTAATACATACTGCCTGTGTGACCCTGAGCAAATCATAGCCTCTCTGTCCTTTAGGCCATTCTCTCAGATTGCAAGTGGCAAAGAAGATGGTATTGATAGAAACAGTTGCAGAGAAGATGCAGACCTACATTGGTAGGGGGAGTTTCCTTATATAGGAATGCTCTACACCAATGAAATAATAGATTCAGTTCTTATCCCTTATTTAGTCATTTATTCTCTTTTAAAATTTTATATTTATAGAGAGTTGCTAGGATTGTGAATTAAAAACAATTAAGAAATGCCCCCCCCAAAAAAATAGCTCCTAAGACTCTATAAGGTTTAAATTTTTCTATGCATCAAAATGGGCAGTTAGGTGCAAAGTGGATAGAGTGCCAAGCTTGGAGTCAGGAAGACTCCTTTTCCTTAGTTCAAATCTGACCTCAGATACTCACTAGCTGTGTGACTCTGGGCAAATCACTTAACTCTGTTTGCCTCAGTTTTTTCATCTGTAAAATGAGATGGAGAAGGAAATGGCAAATCACTACAGTATATTTGCCAAGAAAACCCCAACTGAAAAATAACTAGCGAACAATATGTCAAAATATATGCAAACACTCCACCCTTGGATATAATGATCTAAAATTGACAATTAACTATTTTAGAGAATTGTTGACAACTCCCAGGTGAATTTTCTTATCCAGATAAAAATCCTTCAAAAATGTTATTAATCCAGAACTTTCCCCACCCCCATTTATTACAAGATCACAAATTTAGAATTGGAAGGGATCTTAGAGTTCATTCAGTCTAATCCTCTTAGTTCTTATATGAGGGAATTTAAGCCCAGAAAGATTGAGTAATTTGCCCAGGATCATACATAGCTACTAAGGTCTGAATCTGAATTCAAATCCAGGTCTTCAGTTATGCTGTTAGGATTTTCACACATTGAGTTTTCTTATATTGAGTTCTACCTGCAAACTCAGTCCCCAGTTTCTGCACAGATCTCCCTACCAGATGCTATTCCATGCCTGATCTGATAGATATAAGTCACTTCAGAAAATACAAATATTGCTGCCACTATCTCTTTATTAAAGACAAGGAGGTTGCATCCCCTTTGTGCTGTGTGCCATGTGAACATAGAAGAGCAGTCCAGTATGCTGATCACATTCACCATTTAAAAACATTTAATTATGTGCAAAGATAGAGACCATGTGTCATTTATTGGCCAGGTTTGTTTGGGACTTTATTATAATACATATCACTATAGCCTATTATTCCTCAGCAGATTGGACAAGTTTCAAGGTTAATAAAAATGTTCTAGCAAATTGTTATTTTGAAAGCAATTGAAGGAAATGTCCTACTCTAAGCATATGTTTGACCTTTTGGGGGAAGAAAAAAATATAAAATGCTAGCGTAAGCCTCATGCAATTCGAGTTATTTTGACAGCTCTAAATTGTTTATAGAAAGTTGAGTGGATCTAGGGACTGCAGTACCAAGCATTTTTATCTTAGAATCTTCACCTTTAATGATGCTTCTCACCAGCAATAGCTAACAGGTCTGACTGAAAATTCACTTGGACTACTAGGAGATCTATTACAGTAGCTGTATCCAGTTTATTTCATCCATGTGGACCCCTTACTGTTTAGTTACCAAAAAAAAATCCTTCTCCCAATTCCTTTGGTTCAAGTACCACTTTGGTTTAATTCATCAAACGTGTACAAAGGGGCACTAGCCACTGGGGCCCAATCTCTAGGAATGTGCTCTAAAGTCTCTCCAAGGCAATACTATTAAACATATATTAAGTGCTTACTGAATGCAGATCTCTGCATTCACTGGGGTAATAAAAAAAAAAGTTTAGATAAGACAGATTTCTGGCCTCATGGAGCTCACAGTATAATAGGAAGAGACACATGCACAGATAACTACGATACACAATTTTATGTGAGTGTATTTGAGATGTACAAAACAAAGTCCTTTTGAAATCTTCCATCCCCACCCCCCAGCCCCCAATCATCCTCTTGCTGAATAGAAGTTATCTAAAATAAAATCTAAGGTAAAATCTAAAATCTTCCACTAAGAGAAGAATTTCTGAAATAGCTTCTCTCAAAAGGGCTCCCAACATCTTCCTTCACTTACTAACTCTTTATAGCCCCTGGATTTTGCCAAGGAGCTGACATCAGCCCTGCCCTGCTATTTCAGGGGGAAAAAACACCAAAACAAAACAACAATAACAAAAAAAAAGTATCTTTAACAGCACCTCCAGAGAGCCCCCTCTCCTCCCTACCAGTCATCCCCTTCCTCCTCAGACAATGAAACTTAGATCTAGAATTGGAAGGCATCTCAGAGATCATCTAGTCCAATTCAGTCCTCTCACTTTGCAGAGGAGGAAACTGAAGCCCAGAGAAGTTAAAATGACTTGCCCAGGATCACTGTCATAGTACATGACAGAATTAGAATTCGAACTCAGTTCCTCTAACTCCAAAACAGCAGTCTTTCCATTGCACCACATAGAACTTCCACAGTATTTTCTTTTGTGCCTTTCTTGTACATTTATCATGTGATGTTGTATATTATCTGGGTTTGTATCTTACCTACACACACACACACACACACACACACCAATCAACTCCATGAGGTTAATGACTGTCTTACGTAAATGTTTTTCTCTCTCCCAACACCTCGCAGAGCATCATGGGCACTCAGGGCACAGTAGGCACTCAGATATTTGTTGAATGAATAATGGCATTCATCATTCTTTGGTTCTTAGTTTTTCCATCTGCAAAACATGGGGATAGTACCAAGTGATCTCCAAGGTTCCTTCTGGCTTTGATGTTTTTTGGTTCTAATTCTAACCTTTCCTTGTTCGCCAATTTATTATTTTTTAAGAGTGTTTGTAACTACAAGGAGACAAAATGGGAATTGGCAAAATATCAAACCACAAATAACAAGTAAAAAGGAGAAATTACAAAACTAGCAAGTACTAAAGGCCTGTAGGGGTAGAAAGCACTGATCTTCAATAAAATATAAACAAGGCTCTAAGCCTGATCTCTCTTAGCCCACTTCCTCTTTCAAAAGCTCCTTTTTTTTTGTTTTGTTTTCTTCTCCAGAGTTAAGTCCTAGTCCTATATGGAATGGTGCTAGACCAAATTCTTGGACTTCCAGACCAAGGTAGACTCAGGTTGGCAAGATTGCTAGGATTAGCTTATCTCAGTGCCTTGCACAAAAGAACAAGCAATAAATGTGAATTAAACTGAATTAAGTTGCAGAGTTTCAAACTTGGAAATGATCTTAATGGTTATCTAGTCCAACCCATACCTTAACACAAATCCTCTCTGTGACATACCCAATAAGAGTTCATCCAGGTCTTCTTGAGAACATCCAGTGAGGGGAAACAGGCCATATATTCCACTTTTGGAAATCTCTAGGAAGTTTTTCCTTAAATGGAGCTTAAGTTCATCTCTTTGCTATTTCTACTCCACTAGGTTTTCCCTTTGGAACCAAGAAGGACAAGTCAATCACTCTTCTATATGATAACCCTTCAATTACATGAACACAGCTAACTTCTCCAGCCTAAATATCTCCACTTCCTTTAATTAGTCAATCAGCAAAGTTGTTCTCCAGCTTACTTAGCATCTTTCCTAAAATGTGGTCTTCAGAACTGGATACAATACTCTAGAAGTGATCTGATCAGATCAGGGTCCCTAATCTTAGACACTCTGTCTCTTATTACTGCCTAACATTCCATTAGCTTTCCTGTTTGCCATAACATACTTAATATCACTGAGCTTTCAGTCCACTAAAAACCCTTGATCTTGTCAGTCAAATTACTGTCTAACCATACTTCACCCCATCTTGCATGTGTGAAATTAATTTTTTCACGTAAGTGTAAGACTATTAAGTGATTAATTTTATCTCATTAAATGTGACACTATGTCAGACTGTGTTAGCTATCTCCCCCAACCAGCTTGTTATCACCTGTAAATTTGATAAATATGTCACCAATGCCTTTATCCAAAGCATTAATCAACATGTTAAACAACACAAGACATAGCATAGATCCTTGGGACTTTCCACTAGAGGCCTCCTTGTAAGTTTAAATCAAACCATTTATGACTGGATCCAACCATTCAGTCAGTTCCAACTATGCCTAAATATATTATTGTTACTATTATTAATGTATTCTGGCTTTTCCACAAGAATAACATGAGAAACTTGGTCAATTTTGTTTTTGCTAAACCCTAGAAGAATATTGTTGCATTTCTCTAGTCTAGCAACCCTGTTAAAGAAGGAAAGTACCTTACCTATTTTTTATGAAGTTGTACTGGCTTTTTGTGATTACTGTTGCCTTTTCTAGATATTCACTTGCCATCCTTTGACTAATATATTAAACATTTTTTTTTTCAAGAATCAAAGCCACGCTAACTGGACTATAGTTTATAGCCTCTACTCTCTTCCTTTTTTTTTTAAACCAGGACAATATTTGTCCTTCTCCAATCCTGTAGTATTTTTCACATTCCTCATCATCTTTTAAAGATCATTTAACAGTGATAGCAATCAAATCTGTCAATTCTTACAGTATTCAGGGATGTAGTTCATCTGAGTCTAATGACTTTAATTTATCAAGTGCAACTAGGCACTTTCATAATTTGCCTTCTTATGCAGCATGGTATAGTAAATAAAATACTAGACTTGAAGTCAAGTAGATCTGTGTTCAAATCCTACCTCTGACATTTAGTTAGCCTTATAACTATGGACAAGCCCCTTTATTTCTCAGTACCTCAGTTTCCCCAACTTAAGAGGGAAAAATGCCAGTAGCACAAACCTTACAAGATTGTTATGATGTTCAAATGAGATAAAATATGAAAAGCATTTTGCAAACTTTAAAGTGCTATGTAAATATCAGCTATTATTATCTTAAGTATCTATTCCCCATTAACCATTTTCTGTTTTTACCTTTCATGCCCAAAGATCACTGTCCCAGGCAAAGAAACCAGAAGCAAAATAAGAGCTGAGCCTTCTTTCCATAATCCTTTATCACTGTCCCATTCACCTTGAGCTGTGGTTTGATTCATTCTTTGATTCTCTCTTTTTTTTTCTTTACAAATATAGCTAAAACAACAATAACAACAAAATCAGCTTTTTATTTTCCTTAGCTTTTGTCTCCAGCTTCAACTGATTCCTAGCTTCAATATTCCTAACATTATTTTTGTTTTTTCAAAGTTTTATTATTGTCCTTTATTTTTTTCATATACACATTTTGAGATTTACCCCCACTCTGTGAGACTTCTCTAGTAACATATAGTACCAGGTTATGATTTTGGCATTCAAACTCCATTACCTGCTCTTGGTTCAATCTTGTTTACATGTTTTTGTTTTTGTTTTTGTTGTTAATCAAAATTGAACTGTGAGTTAGTTCCATGTGCATTCACAGCAGCTTCTTATGAGAATTCTCTTTTTTATTTCCAATCAGAATTGTTTCTCTTTGTCTTCAGAATTTCCTTCTAGCAAGTTTCTTGATCCTCTTGGGAATCTGGAGAATTTTAGCCTGTCTTGAACTAACCTTGCAGTTGCCTGCTTTGTTGGAATTGTGGTGGTTGTTCTTTTTAAACGTCTCTGCTCACTAGCAGTCCTATCTTGCTCCTGTTTCTTTCCATCTGCTGGGTTCTCAGGTATGACTAGAGGATCTTCCCAGCCACATGCTACCACAATCCCCCAACCCCAGCACAACAGTCCAAACCTTCAAGAAGAGCACAGCAATTAAATATCCAGCGACCTCTTTGCTCAAGAATTTTCAATGGCTCCCCATTGCCTAATCAAATTCAGATTCCTCATCCTGTATTCAAAGAATTCCATAATCTGCTTATATCTCACCCTATTCAAATTAATCTCCCCAAATTCTAATAAGTACTTTTCTGCCACCCTCCCCCATCCCCCAGTTCCATCAAAATTAATCACAACCAGTCATATCATAGAGAACTCTCCACCTGAAGGGAACTTAGGTGAAGGTAGAATGGGTACTAATGGAGCATGTCGTTTTAAACTTGAATGCAACCATGAGGGCTCTTAGTGAGACACATAGAATATGCTCTGTCTAGGTCAGCCTACTGACATAGTCTGACACTGAACCATCACAAACTGAAATTTGAGCCTGGTTTTCTGCTATCCCTACTCTCAAACCTTCTTTTGAATTTCTGATTCTGACCCTGCTTCTACTTCCAACATTGCCTCCTGTTTCTGGGCCTGCCTCCGTCATTGATTGAGCTAGAACACTCTCAGTCTTGGTGTAGTATACTGTACTCCTCATCTCCACTCATGCTAGGACTTTTCTGTAACCCCTTTCTTAGTTCCTTAGACTGGGAATGCTAAATCAGCACTATGGTTCCTATCCAACCCTAGTCCTCCCCAGATTCTAATAAGTGCCCTCCCAAAGGATATGATTAGACAGGCCAGCATTGGTTTGCTCCAGTCAAACCAATTGTCTTTTCACTACTTCCCAAATACATTGTGATTAGTATCATGTCTCCACCTGGAACTGTTTCCATATACTTTGTTAATGTTGTTGTTATTGTTCTCAAGAGGACCATGACATCATGGAGTTGATGCCACAACATGCAAATGAATTGAATTTAAGTGAGGGAGGGGAATGCAAAGTCACCAGCCTCACTTTCTCCTCTGGAGCCATCTGGGTCCAGTGGTGAGGATATAGATCAGGATGACTGGAGATGGCCCTGCCCAAATATTTTACCATCAAGACAAATATTTGATCTTAATATTCTTGGTTTATCCTTCCTCCTCCAGGAAACTTTCCTTCACTACTCTATTCTATAGCAAAGATAGTGTGGTATGTCACAAAGACGTCAGACTCAGGGGTAAAACTCATAACCCATTAAAATGTAACAGTATTTAACAAAAATAAATAAAAATACAATAAAGCATAGATAATATTAATTTGTAGTTTTTCTAAGTCAATATGCAACTTACAGAAATCCTTTTGATTTTGACACCACTGGTATGGTGGAAAGAGCACTATATTTAAAGTCGGAGAACCTAGGTTCAAATTTCTGACTGCCACTAAATACCTGTATGACCCTGAGCTAGTCACAACCACTTGAGGGTTCAGTTTCTTTCTTCCTTTGTAAAATTATAGAATTGGATAAGTTTATCTTTAAGGTCCCTTCCAGCTCTAAAACCTCTCCTTTTCTAGAGGTTCATTGACTATACCTTGAACAATGTGTTACACAATTTTGCCCGTAGCACTCATTTAAGCATTGAATATATTATTTTGTGTGGTTTGCTAATTAATGTATATCTATTATTCTTGCCTTTCCCAACTAGAGTGTAAGCTCCCTGGGGCTAGGGGACATTGTGTATCTTTTCTGGAATGTCTGGCTATAGTCTGGGTACAAAAAGATCCACAGGCCACTGTAGATTTGTGACTCTCTCCATCTGCCCCACTCATGCCTATTCACTTAGAATTCTAGGCAGGAAATAGAAAACTTCACCCTTAGAAATACTCATAAACAGTTAAGTACCCTCTATCAACAGGGGATAAAGGGGGAAAATAGCCAATAAAAATACATAATGAAACAACTACAGAACAAACAGAACTATGGCACACAGACCCTGCCAAGTTATTGCCTGGCTAGAGCACGGATTTTACAGTAATATCATTTGATTTTTCTGACTCCATGTCAATTATTTTTAAATGTCCTTTACTCCTTTTCACTGTGTATCATTGCCTCTGAAGAAAGGATATTACAAAGTCTGAGCCCTGGGGGAATAGCCCCCTTTATCCCCAACTCTTAAAAAAGAGAAAAGGAAAGGAAAAAAAGGAAAACTCCTGACCAAGGTCCTTTACATGTAGAGATGCAGATGCCAATCACCCATTCTAAGAAAGGCAAGACAGTATAGCCAAAAAAAAAAAAAAAAAAAAAACAATGGCCTTGGTGTTAGAAGACCTGGGGTAGAATTCAAGTTGTCTGACTGGGTAAGTCATTTAATATCTTTATTCCTCAATTTCCTCATGTATAAAATGAAAAATTGCGATCTTACCTATCTACTGGATATGGTAGTGATTTTCACCAACCACTAATTCCCTCCCTCCCAAACTACCTCATATTTAACTACTTTGTGCATGTGTGTCTGTATTTTTTAACTTTATATTTATCATTGTCTCCCTCGTTAGAATGAGAGTTCGTTGTAAGTGAGGATTGTTTCATTCTTTGTACCCGTACCCTCAGCTCTTAATAAAGTGCCTGGCATATAGTAGGTCCTTAATGACTACTTGTTGATTCACGGAATGCTCACTGTAACATTACTTATAAACGTGAACTGTGATGTCATCACTCCTTGTGCCTCTGTCTCACAGAGCCGAGAACATTCCTGGGAAATTGTGGAAGGTGGTGGTATCGGAGGCAGAGGAAGTAGGGCAGGCTTGGCGGGAAACTTCTCTTTCATTACATAAAAAATCTGTGATTTCATCTGTGCGGTTCCTCCCTCTGTCAATGCCGACACAAATCTGTGACTTAATAGAGTGGCTACAGAACTGTACACCTGTACCTATCAAATATTAAGAGAATTCTAGGACAGTCTCCAGTAGGTTGGGCAGACACTCTGTGGAGGGTTTATGGAAGGGCATGAATTAAGACTCACTTAGGACGAGAAGTCACGGCTGAAGGGAATAGCCGCATTGATAGACCACAGATCCACTGCGGTTCTCAGCTATATTATGGCCAGCAATCGGTCAGAGAAGGGAGAAAGAGGTTATCTGAAACAGTAAGCATCAAAGTGAAAAGATGAGAGAAAAAGTTATGGGGGTGACTTTTTAAAGGCTCTTCACTGTTCATGTTGCCCCTATAGGTGGCAACATGTATGATGCTTGTTTGGGAACTAGTGCAATCAAGCGTGCACAAGAGGGAAACCATAGAAGTGTAATCTAGAGACAGAGGAAGAGGAAAAATTGGATAACACCCTGACTTGTGCCTCAGTGAATCTATATCCTCATCAATGGAGGCACCAATAATACAGGTCCCAATCCGTCCACATTTTCTCATCCCATATAATTCTTGTCTATGTCCTTCCATAAATTATGCAAAATGGATTGTTCCAAAGGACTAGATGACTTCTTCTAGTACTTTTGACATTCACTAGATACCCCAAAAGGGCATTGAGGTAGCACAATGGATTGAGTGCTGGGCCTGGATTCAGGATGACTCATCTTTCTGAGTTCAAATCCAGCCTCAGACACTTAATAATTGAGACCTTGTGCAACTCATTTAACCCTGTTTGCCTGTTTCGTCATCTGTAAAATAAGCTGGAGAAGGAAATGGTAAACCACTCGAGTATTTTTGCCAAGAAAACTCTGAATGAGATAACGAGG
Source organism: Vombatus ursinus (assembly GCF_900497805.2). Lineage (NCBI taxonomy): Eukaryota > Metazoa > Chordata > Mammalia > Diprotodontia > Vombatidae > Vombatus > Vombatus ursinus. The sequence continues at coordinate 21,542,383 of NW_020954571.1, read as the reverse complement.
AGTTGGTCATGACTGAAACAACTGAACAACAAAGGTTCCACAAAGAGCAATGACTAGAGAACATAATGATTTTGGTGGAAAATCCCTTTTGCATTTGGACCCTGCAACACTAAAACAAGCCATCTTTAAACCTTACTCTCACTACCTGACCAGTTCGTCTCTTTCTTTCTTCTTTCTTATATTTTCTTGATTTTTAAAACCACTTCTTATACAAAAGATCTTACTGGTAATATGCTACTTATTATTTAAATATACTATATGCTTCTCCATTGCCTCAAGTAAATGGAAAATATGGCAAAACACAATATTCTTAAAAAGAATTCCTGAAGCATAAATTTGCACAACAATCTTATAGAATTAAATTTGATTCAATGCATATGTATTAAGCACTTACTATATGCAAGTCACCACAATGAATGTCTAGAAATTAAAAGATTAAAACAAAACAGTCTTTGTTTTCAAGGCATGTACCCTCAGGTAGGGCAGGATTTAACACATATATAGATAAATAAATACAAAATAAATTAAAATAATTTCAAAGAAAACAGATCATTATCAGGACAAGGCACGTGAGCAGAGTTTTGGTGTTTGATTTTAATTTTAATTTTTATTATTATTTTATTTTCAGTTCCAAATTCTCTTTCTTTTTCAACCACCTACCCCACCCATTGAGAAGGCAATAAATGTGATGTCCATTATATATAAGAAGTCATGTAAAACATATTAGCCATGTTGCCAAAAACAACAACAAGAAAAACAGGAAAAATATGCTTCATTCTGTACTCAGAGTCTTTGGAGTTGGATAGCCTTTTTCATAAGGTGTCCTTTGGAATTGTCATGGATCATTGTATCTATCAGAGTAGCTGATTATTTTACGATGTTGTTGCTATGTACAGTGTTCTCATTTCACTTTGTACGTAGAAGTCTTCCCAAGTTTTTCTGAAACCATCTTGCTCATAATTTTTTTTTTTTTAGGTGAGGCAATTGGGGGTAAACGACTTACCTAGAGTCACACAGCTAGTGATTGTTATGTGTCTGAAGCTGGATTTGAGCCCAGGTCCTCCTGACTCCAGGACTGGTGCTCTATCTAGTGCACCACCTAGCTGCCCCTTCATCATTTCTTGTAGCACAACAATATTCTATCACAATCATATACCACAACTTGTTCAGCCATTCCACAGCGGATGGGCATACCCTCAGTTTCCAATTCTTTGCCACCACAAAAAAAGGACTGCTATAAATATTTTTGTATCTATGGGTCCTCCTTTTTTCTTCAGTTTCATTGGGTTACAGACCTAGTAGCAGTATTGCTGGGTTTTGACCAGTTTTATGGACCTTTGGACATAGTTCCAAATTGTTCTCCAGAATGGTTGGACTAGTTCATAGCCCTGCCAACAGTGCATTAGTGTACTTATTTTTTTCCACGTCCCCTTAAGGATCTATCATTTTCCTTTTCTGTCATGGTAGTCAATCTGATGAGTGTGAAGAAGTGATATCTTAGAGTAGTTTTAATTTGGATTTATCTAATAATTAGTAATTTGGAGCATATTTCTTATGACTATTGGTATCTTTGATTTCTTCTTCTGAAAACTGCTTGTTTATGTCCTTTGACCATTTATAAATTGGAGAATAGCTCTTTTTAAAAAAGAATAAATTTGGTTTAGTTCCCAATATATTTGATAATTGAGACCTCTATCAGAAAAACTTGTTGTAAAATTATTCCCCCAATTTCCTGCTTCCCTTCTAATTTTGGCTGAATTGACTTTGTTTACATAAAACCTTTTTAATTTAGTATAATTAAAATTGTCCATTTTATCTCCTATGATCATCTCTATTTCATTTGGTCATGAACTCTTCCCTTATCCATAGATCTGACAGGTAATTTTTTTCCATGTTCCCTAAATTTGTTTACTTTATATCTATATCATGTAGCCATTTTGAGTTTATCTTGGTAGAATGACTATGACTAGTTGGGTCTATGAGGTTGGTCTATGACTAGTTTCTGCCAGATCACTCTTCAGTTCTCCCAGAAGTTTTTGTCAAATACTGAGTTCTTGCCCCAATAGCTAAGACCTTTAGATTCATCAAGCACCAGGTTACTGTAGTCATTTCCTTCTGCATATTGTGTATTTAATCTATTCCACTAACCAACCACTCTATTTTTTATCCAGCACCCAATTGTTTTAATGATTACTACTTTATAATAGATGCAGATCTGGTATTGCTAGGCTGCCTTCCTTTACTTTTTTTCATTGATTCCTTTGATATTCTTGACCTTCTGTTCCTCCAGATGAATTTTGTTATTATTTTTTGTAGCTCTCTAAAAAAATTCTTTGGTATTTTGATTGGTATGGCATTGAATAAGTAAGGTAGGCAGCAATGTCCTCTTAAGTTACCTGAGCTTTGATAGTATTCAGGGATTGTAGGATGTGGAGGTGAGGATGAAGTGCATCCAGACGTGGGGTCAGTGGAGTCAAAGGCTCAGAACTAAGAGATAGAATGTTACGTCTAGGAAACATATATCAGGCTTGTTTGCTATAATGAAGAATATGTAAAAGTGAGTAATAGGATATAAGACTGAAAAGATAGGTGGGGTGCAGATTGCAGAGGCTTCTAAATGCCAGTCCTAGGATTTTCTCTTTATCACAAAGTTAATTGGAAGCACTGAGGTTTTATGAAAGGGAGTGATATGGCAAGTATCTGTTTTAAAAATAAACAATATGAAAGATGAATTGAAGGGAAAGATTGGAAGAAGCAATTAAAGGCTATTATAATAATCCAGGCAAAAGGTGATAAGGACCTGAATTATGTTATGAACATTCAACTATGTGTGAACAGAGAGAAGAGGACAGATCCAACAGATGTTCATATAGTCTGACAACTCGTTGGATTTGGGGTATGGGGAGGGGCGTGGAAGGAGACAGGATAACACCAAGGTTGTGAACCTGAATGATTATGGTGCCCTCTAAAGAAATAAGAAACTTAAGAGGAGGATAGGATTTGGAGGAGGGAAGGTGAAAAAGAACAATTTTCACAGAATGCCAGTTTTCCACGGAAGACAGTTTGAGGAATTCAAGGGGGGCATTCTGGGAAGATGGCAGAGTAGGTCAGAAATTTCCAGACTGTCCAGATTTCCTCCACAAACAGACAGGAAAAGCACCACAAAATGAATGTGAAGCAGCAAAAATAAAGGGGTAAAGCAGTTATCCTCCTAAGGTAACTTGAGAGGACCTCGAAAAGACAGGACCTCCAGGAACTGAGGTTTGGTCTAAGTGAAGTGTAGACTCCTGTTGGCCAACTTCACTGAATCAACAAATAGCAGGCCCTGGAGCAACTCTTTCAGAAGTGGACTAGGCCTCAAGAAATCTCACCTCAACTTTCACCTCACTTAAGGCCCCAAGAAATTTCACCTCACAGCCTCAGGGAATGTTCTATTCTAGTCAGATGATAGCAGGGCTTAGAGTTAGGAATCCTGGCTCTGCCCTTGAGTTGGGACATGATTTGGGACAGGCGTATCAACTTCATGGAGCCTCTATTTCCTCATCCATAAATTGGGTACAATAAAAGTCTCAATTAGAGCAAATAATGAATCCCTTAAAGTGGTCACATGTATCCCAATTCATATTATTTAAAGATTATTGTTCAATCATTTTTCAGTCATGTCTGACTCTTCATGACCCCATTTGAGGTTTTCTTGGTAAAGATATTGGAGTGTTTGCTATTTCTTTCTCCAGTTCATTTTACAAATGAGGAAACTGAGGCAATCAGGGTTAAGTGACTTGCCCAGGGCCACACAGCAAATAAGAGAAGTCTTCCTGACTCCAGGCCCAGCACTCTATCCACTGTGCCACCTAGCTGCCCTTATTTGAAGTTATGATTATGTAAAATATAGTCATTAGTTTCAACCCAATGGAAATATAAAATAGAAACTCAAATGCAAGGTAACTGTAATATCCCATCCCCACTCCACAGGGCTGCTGTGAGGATAAAATAAAACAATGGATGTTAAGGCATTTTGCAAAATGACAAGTACTAAGCAAATGTATAAGGTCTTACCTCTTCTAACCTCCCCAACCTAGCCAGGGAAAACTTCCCAGGGAGAGTCCTTGAAAATGTTTGGTACCATCAGAGTGAATAATACACATTTATAAGGTAACAACACAACACAACAACCCTATTAAGTAGGTTTTATAATCCCCATTTTTCAGATGAGGAAACTGAGACCCTGAGATGCAAAGTGCCTGCCCAGAGGCTATATCTATGGGACTGGAAGTGTAGCCAGGAATTGAACCAAGATCTTCCAAATCTGCATTCGGTGCTCCTCTTATGGCAACACATCACCTCTCAAGCAAATGAAGAGCAGGCATGGGAGCTTCCATGAGGACTGGCACAGGCAGACCCTCTTGACTGACAGGTCACGCTTTCCTAGCAAAGATTTAGGAGCTGCTGCCAGTGTGATCGGTATCGATGGATGCAGTTCTGTAACAGGAGTCAGGCATATTTCCTGTCAGTCCAGCATATTTCAGGACAATTACTGTACTTCTGCTATGATTAAAGTCACTCAGCCTTAAGTCACATGCATTGTAACTGTGCCTGAGGCATTACTATTAATCACCCAGCCTGCTTGTGCTATGTTGCCTTAACATATAAATATGTGTTTGTCCGTGTGGTAATTAGTTTTGGGGAGAGGGGGGGAAGAGAGCTATTTTGCGAAAGGATAATGCTTCTGTGAGTTCTGTGGACACTAGCTTATTTACATGCTGTAAGAAGAATCAAATGCTTTAGTTCTAACAGAAAAATCCTCTTTATGGTCTAGCGGCAGTCATTCCCAATATCAGGTCTGTTGAAGGATGGACATCTTCCTGGGCAAGTAGTAACTGACCTTTCCCTCATAGATACTTGAACTTCCCTTTGGCCAGGAAAGAGACTGACCTTACAGAAAAGGAGAACCCTCTCTATGGCGTGATTTCTATGACACATCTTGAGCCTATCCCTCCTCTCTATTTCAACTTTCACCACCCTCGTACAGATCTTATTACCACCCTCTAGGACAACTGCAACAGGCTCCTAGCAGGTCTTCCCATTTCCACTCCCATACTATCTATCTTTCAAACTCTACCAGAATTCTTCTGAGATTGAGTTGCCCCAAGATTTTCATCTTTATGGCACTATTAGTATAACCCAAGTTTCCAGCCAAGCCTAAAACATTTTGTATGAAACTCTCCTAATTTGCAGAGAGAATACTGACATGATCCTTTGTGACTGAATGGGGGGTGGAGGTGTACGAGAGAGCTTTAGAGAAGAGAGAGATTTTTCATTCCTGCTTCAAGGTTGCAGATTCTCTTTGGAATTGACTCTAGGGAAGAGAAAGAGAAAAAACATTGTTATAGGGAATGTTGTTGTTCAGTTGTTTCAGTCAAGTCTGACTCTTTTTTTTACCTCATTTGAGGTTTTCTTAGTAGAGATACTGGAGTGGTTTTCCATTTCCTTCTCCAGCTCATTTTGCAAATGAGGAAACTGAGGCAAACAGGGTTAAGCGACTTGCTCAGGGTCACACAACTAGTAAGTGTTGGAGGCCAGATTTGAACTCAGGAAGATGAATCTTCCTGACTCCAGGTCTGGTACTCTACCTACTGGGCCACCTAGCTGCTCTTAGAGGATGCTGGATCCCAAATATATTCCTGATTTCCAGTTGGCTTACTAAAGACTTCAAAGGAATTTCCCCTTCAATTGAGATCAGGATCTCTTTTGGTTGAATTAAAACATCTCATTACAAGATGGAGAGTTTATCCACTTCGTATATTTTCTGGTATATTATAATCTGTGGAATTCCTCTGATTTCTGTTTGCTGTCTATGTGGACAAATAGGTTCACTCATTATTCACTAGGTCTTTATGTAACCAGCATTTGACAAGAAGAATCCAAGTCAGTGGATATAAGCTAAAGGGTACCCTTCCCTCTTAAGAAATAGTGGCCAAAAAAGTGGGGTTTTGTTCTAAATTAATAATCACATCCCTAGGCCACCAATATTTAAAGGAACAGACAGATAGAATTCTAGTCCAGTACCTCAGAGAAGAGAGTTCCCAGTCTTAAGCTATCTTCTTGTGCTCACTTCAAGGTAGGAATCACAGTATCCCTTGGAGAGGGATGGGCAAGATTCCAAAGATATCTAATGCCTTCCTTCAAGCCACTTGTCTAAACATTTAGATGTCCAATTTGGAGGTGAGCAGCACATACTTTACACTAGAAAAATATATCAATGGACCTGTAATCTCATCAGTGTGATCTCATCAGTCATGTCACTGTAGATTTGTTACCCATTACTGGATTCTCATCAGATGTGATTCTTATTCATATTCTTTCATAGACCAATCAATAAATCAACAAGAATTTATTCAATACTGTGCTAAGTGCTAGGGATTACAAATGAAAAGGAGTTTACATCCTAACGGAGAAGACAACAGGCAAATATATCTATATATCCAAGATACATGTAAAGTAGATATAGAAATAGCTTTCAAAGAGAAGGCACTAGCATCTTGGGGCCTCCTGAAAAAGATGGTACTTGGGCTTAGTTTTAAAGATGGTCAAGGATTCTAGGAACTGAAGGATAGAAGGGAAAGCATTCTAGGCCTGGAAACAACCTGTAAAACAACACAGAGCATAACGAGCATCACGTATGAGGAACTGCAAATAGGACAGTATTACCAGACCATAAAGTATGTGGAGAAGGGTAATATACAAGAGGCCTGGAAAGTTAGAAGGTCGCTAGGTTGTAAAGAGTTTAAATGAAAAAGGAGGAGTTTATATTTAGTTCTACAGGTAATAGGGAGATATTCAAGTTTATTGAGTAGGATGGTGACATGATCAGACCCGTGCTTTAGGAAAATCTCTTTGTTATCTATATGTAGGGTAGATTAGAATAGGAAGACCCTTGAGGCAAGAAGAACATCTATAAGGTTATTGCAATAGTCCTCTCAAGAGATAATATGGCCGGAACAAGGGTTGTGGCTGTGTGAATAGATAGAAGGTGACACACGTGAGAGATATTGTGGAGGAAGAAATTACAAGAATTGACAAATAACTGAATATGTGGACTGAGCAAGAGTGAAGAGGTGAGGTTGACATTGAGGTAGTGAAGCTATGTGTCTAGACAGTGCCAGCAACAGGAAAGTTAGGAAGAGATATAGGTTTGGGGTAAAGATTATGAGTTCTGTTTTGAACGTATTGAGTTCCAGATGCCATTGGGACACCAAGTGCAAAATGTCCAATGGGTAGTTGGGGATGTGAGTCTAGAGCTCAGGTGATGTGGAAATCACCTACATAAAGATGATAACTGAAAAAATGGGAGCTGTGGTGATCATTATATAGACAGAAAAGGAAAGAAGGCCAAGTATAGAGGTTTAATGAACACCCACAGTTTGGGCAAGACCTGGATAAAGATACAGCAAAGGAAACAGATGATTGAGTGGTCAGGTCTTCCAAGTAGGAAGAGAATCAGGAGAAAGCAGGATCATGAAAACCCAGCAAGGAGAGAGTATCCAGGAAGAGAGAATGATCGAATGTCAAATGCAGCAAAAATCTCAAGAACAATGAGAACTGAGAGAATATTTGAAAATTAAGACATTCCAAGGACCACAGTGATCACAGCTATAAAGATGGATCACCAGTAACTAGAGAAATCAGATTCAGCTGAATAGTGGAGTCAGAGACAAAGGGCAGAGTTTAGACGAGAGGAAAGGATGTAGAAGCATCAAGTGGAGATGGATTTTTTCAAGGAGTTTAGTTCAGAACTAGAGGAGAGATATACGATGATAGCTAGCAACAATGGGAGGATGTGATAAGGATGTTTTTAAGAATTCAGGAAATAAGGATGTTTTTTGGAAGCAGAGAAGAAACAAATATGGAGAGATTGAAGATTAGAGGGGCATGATCGTGGGGGGGGATTCTTCAAGAGAGGATGAGAAAGGATAGGATCAAGGTTACATGTGGAGGAGTTGGCCTTGGCAAGCAGGACTGTCTCTTCACCAGAAACTAGAGTGAAGAAGATAATGGATGATGATGTCAGAAGAATTTCAGATAATAAAGAGGGAAGAAGAAGGAATGCTTAGCAAATGGCCTCAATTTTTTTTTTTATGAAGTATGAGAAAGTCATCAGCTAAGAGAGTGGGGGAAAGCAATAGCACATGAGGCCTGAGGAAAGAAGTTTGGAAAAGTCACTGTGGTGAATAGGATAGGGAACCAGCTAGAGAGGTGTAGGAGGATTACCTTGCTACAGGTCAATTGATATTAATAACATAATATGTAGGAGACACAGTCAGCCATAGTTTCAGGATTTCCTACACTTTCCTTCAGGACTTAATCCCACCTACTCTACTATTTACTACCTTTGTGACCTCTGGCAAGTGACTTAACTTCTCTGAACCTCAGTTCCTTCATCAGTAAAATGAAAGGATGGGACTAGATGACCTCCAGGGTCCCACTTTCATCTCTAAATCTAACCCTTTTGCTGCTTCTCAGTCAAGTTGCCACTGCCATCTGCTGGAACTGTTATCTACTGTTGCATCTCTAGGGAGAAGTGTTTTCACTCTTATGACACTGCCCCAGGACAACATGCTTAAGGGCTAATCAATACATTTTAGAATCTTTCCTTCTCACCTGAGTGATTGAGACACAAAAGAGTCACTAAGCAGCTGTCAAGATCTTGCCTAGACCACACACACACATGCATACACTTACCTCACCCACAAGATCCCCTAGTACTTCATTCTATCTAGTTAAGGGCCACTTAATAAATTCCTTTTACCTCTTCCCCAGAGTTCAGACTGTGTGCCCCTCCACATGAGATCTGAAACACACACTGCTTTCCATTTGCCCTTCCAATGCCTATTATATCTTCAGCAGCTAGCAGATGGGGCATGAAAAGTGTCTTGAAGCTTTGATAAATCTGAGGAGACACTTAGTAATGTTTGAGAGTTGAGGAGAGAAAGAACAGACCTAGTGATTTTTGTCCTAGGTTCCTGGAGCCCTTGCCTTTCCTTATAATATTGCTCCTGATTTTTTCCATTCTTTTAGGGTCTTCTCCTTTGAGACATCACGAAAATTAATACCCTAAATGTCTCTAAAATGCTGTTGCCTCCAGCAAGGATTTCTTTTACTTGACAGAAACTTTTTTCTGTATTCTGGTTTCATTTATAGCAAGAAATGTCAATAGGAACATGGTTCACTTCCTCCAAATAGTATATCAACTCATTGGCTGTTGGACAAATATCTCACATTTAGAGTTCCAACAGTTAAAACTGATATTTGTAGATGGTGTGAAAACTTAGTGATTCTTAGCAGCCCGCAACATTTTTTTCCAGCCCTGGGCCACAACTTCCCAAAGCAGAAGAAAATTTAGGTTCAAGCAGAGTGGCATGCTGAATGTGGAGTTAGGAAAACCTGGATTCAGATCTCATCTCCAAAATGTTAATTATTTGACTAAGGGTAAATCACTTAATCTTTCTGCACTTCAGTTTCCTCATCTGTAAAGTAGGAATAATAACATCTATGCCCTCCCCATCAAGCTATCATTCTATATCTTTCCTTCATTTCTGAGCCAAATTCCTTGAAAAAACCATCTACATTCATTGTCTCCACTTACTATCCTCTCATGTTCTTCTGGACCCTTTACAATATGGCACATCACTCAAACGGAACTGCTATCACCAAAGTTACTGAAGAGTGGGTACAGTGTAGCTTGCTTGTAACACTAGCTACTGAAGAAACTGAGGCTGGTGGATCATTTGAGCTTGATCATCTAAGCTTCAGTAGGGCTAAAGCCAATTGGGTGTCCTGGATAAGTTTGGCATTGATACGGTTAGTCCTTGGGAGCCCTAGTCTCTCCTAAATTCCAGTCACATATTAGAGACTAGTTATTGAATATTTTGACCTGGATATCCCATAGGCATGTCAAGTTCAATATGTCCAAAACAATCCCCCAATTCCCCTAAATCCATCACTCTTCCATACTTCCCTATTTCTGTTGAGGGTACTACTAATAACTGATGACTGCAATCTTAGTGTCATCCTCTATTACTCACTCTTACTTACCCCATATGCTCAATCACTTTCCAAATCCTGTTTCTGTCTTCTGATACACCTCATTCTCTCCATTCAACCATCCAGCACCCAAGCTCAGGCCCTCACCACCTGTTGCCAGACTATTGCAATCATCTCCTAATTGGTCTTCCTTCCTCAAGTCTCTTTCCACTTCAATTCATCCTCCCACAGCTGCCAGACCTGACTATTGTCATTCTCCAATTCAATATAACTCCAGGGGCTCCCTATGACCTCTAGGACCAAATATAAATGCTGTTATTTAGCATTTAAACCCCTTCAAAATCTTATCCTACCCTACCTTTCCATTCTTATTACACATTATTCCTATTCACACACACTAGGTATGGCCCAGACCAGGGGCGGGGAACCTGCAACCTCGAGGTCACATGTGACCTTCTAGGTCTTTGGGTGCCACCTTTTGACCGAGTACAAGTTTTTAGAACAAATCCTTTTATTAAAGTGATTTGTTCTGTGAATTTTGGATTCAGTAAAAGGACCACACTTGAGGACCCCTGACCAGACAAACTGGCCATTCTCCTGCTTTACTCTATTGGCCATTCCACTATCTTTTTACTGGCTGTTTCCCATTACTAGAATATACTCCTCATCTCTGCCTTTTAGAATCCCTAGCTTCCTTCCAGGCTCAAAAAGTGCCATCTGCTACATGAAGCCTTTAATGATGATGCAAGGGATGGGCAACTTCCCCTCCTAGTGATGCATCTCTCCCCGTTCATCCTCATACCGCAGGCACTGTCTGTTACCTGGGCCATAATTAAATGAGGGGCCTTAACTAAATCAGAGGTGTCAAACAGGCAACCACCAGCAATACTCCCTACTGAAGTCCAAACCCATTTAAAATGTAATTAGGAAATATTTAATACAATAAGTAAAAATACAACAGAACATAGATATGTTAATATGTGATTTTCTAAGTCAATATGCAGCCAGCAGAGATCTTTATGTGTGGTTTGGTGGCCCCTGTTTCTGAGTTTGATACCAATGAATGAATCCACTTCTCAGCTCTATACCTTTGATTATATGATACTGCTATATTCTCTTCTTTTCTCAAATTCTAACTCTATTCACCCCTGCCCGTTTTTTTCAGCGAATGATTTTACCTCTAGTTATTTGGAAGATTGAGCTCCTTCATCCCCTCTCCTGAATGCTTCAAAACCTCTCTATGTGTTTACCTATCTGATCCTCCTCCTTTCCTCTACTCTCAGAGGATTAGGTGGCCCTAACCCCTGCCAAGGCCATAAACCTACCTTTGTGCCTTTGATCACATTCTATATTGTCTTCTCTAAGTGCTTGTCCCACCAATTGTCTATTTCTCCATCTCTTTCAGGCTTTCCCTTCCTACTAGCTCCTTCTTGTCTGGGCTACAAAACAGGTTTATGTCTCCCCACTCCCCCCAAAAAAAGAAAACCTTACCTTGGTTCTACAATCCCCTCTATATACATTCTTCTCATAGAGAAATTTCTTGAAAGAGTAGCCTATATTCACTGTCTCTAATTCCTCACTACCCATTCATTCACTCCTCATCTCTTTTTGATCTGACTGTTCACTGACCCACTTTATTGAAACTATTCTCTGAAAGGTTACCAGTGCCTTCCTAACTTCTAAATCTAGTGATCTTTCCTCAGTTCTCATCCTCCTTGACCTTTTCCCCAATGCTGAAACTGTTGACCATCACCACTATCATCCATAATGGGGGCGGGGGGGAGACTGGGTTGTTAACATTGCTCTTCTTTGGTTCTACTCATCTAGAAATCTTCCCTAATATCTTCAGTTAAAACTATCTTTTCCCAGGGGCAGCTAGGTGGTGCAGTGGATAGAGCTCTGGCCTTGGAGTCAGGAGGACCTGAGTTCAAATCCAACTTCAGACACATGACACTTACTACGTGTGTGACCCTGGGCAAGTAACTTAACCCCAATTGCCTCACCAGGGGGAAAAAAGTCAAATTTGCCTAGTGCATTTTTTAATTTTTTTTCTTAATTTCTACTTTACTTTGTATGATTGTATTTGCACAATATATCCTCCCAGTAAACTGTATTTCTTGAGCACAGGTTAAGGACTATCTCTATACCTCTCAATGCCTGGCACAGTATCTTTCACAGAGTAGGCATTTAATAAATGCATACTAATTCAATTTAATTGAATCCAATGTCTCTGTTGCCCTTGACTTGAGACTTAGCAATGTGTAAGGTGGCAAATATTCAACAAGGACAAGATGGATGACATTTTCATTCCAAGTAGTATCTCTCTAGGTCAAATCCCTATCACATAGTCAGGATTCGAGGCCAATGCCTATATGTGATCAGGAGTCAGTCAACATACTCTGGAAAATCCTCCAAGGAAAAAAAAAGAGGTCCAAGTCTCGATGCCAGAAAATAAACAGAATTTTCTATCAAGCCAAGACAAAGGGATACCAAATCCAAGGCCTAGGCAGGGGATGGGACAAAGAAACTGAAGTAGCTGTCTAGATCTGAGTAAGTCATGATGGCATCAGGGAAAGCACACTAAAAAGGTGAATCATAATATCAATGAGATGCTGGCTCGTCTGAAGAAAATTCTTCACCAAGTCAACATTCTTTTACAGCAGCAGTGTGTCTACTGCACCCCTTCCTTATTCCATTTTGCTGATCTTTCTATGGTCTCAGATAATATGTGCACGTATGATAATACAAGGAAGCACTGAATGACTTTAAATTTCACTATTCTTAAAAGCCATTCTCCAGTGATTAAGTGGTTAAAATATTGGAGCAGAGAGCTATCAAAAGCAAAATTGCTAACTCTAAACAACCATATAAAAGACTGTTCAAGTCATTAATAACAAGAGAAATTCAAATCCAAAGAACGCTAAGGTTTCACCACACACTGAACAAATTTACAAAGATGACAAAAGATGGGAATGTTCAATGTTGGAGAATGTATGGAAAGATAAGCACACTAATACATTATTGGAGGAGTTGTATATTGGTACAACCATTCTGGACAGCTATAGCCAGTCAACATGTTAGTGCATACTACGGGTCATGCACTATGCTAAGTTTTGAGCATACAAATGTAACATCTGGTTACTATTAAGCTCATGTCTACGGGGAAGTTTTACTTTTAAATGACCAGTATTCATAGTAATTACAACCTTGCAAGTATAGTTAGAAAATGACTAGTGCTTACGCCTCCAGTTAGAGACTAAAACTTTCTAGCAATGGGCTGAGGGTTTGAGCTCCCTCTTCTGTGCTGGAAAGGTCCCTCTCTCCTTTGGGCTCTCATTTTGCATTCTGGCCTCTGAAAATACAGGAATATCAGGCCATGTAAGGAGAAGACCAAGCCCAGAGGTTTATGAGAAATAAGTTTAAATCTGGCAAATATATTCTTTTTTTTTTCTTTTAGGCAATTGGGGTTAAGTGACCTGCCCAGGTCACACAGCTAGTAAGTGTCAAGTGTTTGGTCTGAGGCTAGATTTGAACTCAGGTCCTCCTGACTTCAGGACCAGTGCCCTATAAACTGTGCCACCTAGCTGCCCCAAAATATATTCTTTAAAAGAATAAACATACACACACTGTTCAGTGAAAATAAGACAAGAGGCAGAGGCAGACCATCAATGAATTGTCTGCTGTTACCTATTACTAGTTTTCTTGCAGTGTTCTTTCTAATGGAGGAGTGCCAGAGCTCCTTTTAAAGAACAAAAGAGTTCTATACCTCTCTGTTTGTCTACTTAGAGATACATCTCATGATCTAGAAGAGAACTACAGATGTCACAGACACCAGCTCCAGCCGGGGTGGGATGACAACCACCTCTCCCTTCTCTTCTTGTTCTCTCTCAAAATTCCTTCAACACTCCAGCCTTACTTTGTCTTTGAAAAAAGTCCACCCTCTCATCTGAGGACTGATGTCATATTAATTTTATCTCTTCCAAAGCTAGGAAGAACAAAAGATCTTCGAAGTCAGCTAATACTTTGCCAAAGGTTGTTATACAATAAACAGCAAAAACATTGCCCCTGCCCTCAAGGAACTTATATTTTAATGGAGGATACAACATTTCAAAATACTATGTACAACAGACAGACAGATAGATAGATAGAGACAACCAGACAGAAAGATAGAGACACAGACACAGATAGATAGATAGATAGATGGATAGATGAATGGATGGATGGATAGATAGATGATAGATAGATAGATAGATAGATAGATAGATAGATAGATAGATAGATAGATAGATAGATAGATAGAGGTAGAGGTAGAGAGCTAAGTAAAAAGATAAGTATAGTTATAGATATTTATAGATATTGATGTCAATATGTGCAAGGATATATTCACATACAGAGTAGATGGAAGATAATCTCAAAGCAAAGTCATTATCCATGGTGGAGAGGGAAAGCAAGGAGATGATAAGGAAGAGCATTCCAGGTATGGGGAAGAGTCAGTAAAAAGGCACAAAATCAGGAAATGGAATGTCATGTGTGAGGAACAGAAAGAAGGCAAGTAGTGTTGGCTGGATCTTAAAGTACAAGAAGAGGGATAAGGTTGAAAAGATAGAAGCCAAACCATGAAAGCTCTTCAGTGCCAAACAGAGGGTTTTGTATTTGATCCTGAAGTTAATAGGGAGTCATGAGATTTTATTGAGTAGGAAGGTGACATGGTCAGACCTTCACCTTAGGAAAAGTGATTAGAATTGTGTTAAGTGACTAAAATGTCTATACCCTTTGACCCAGTAATCCCACTGCTCAGTACATACCCCAAAGAGGTCATAGAGAGAAAGAGAGGCCCTATATTCACAAAAATATTTATAGCAGAATTTTTTTTGAAGTAGCAGAGAACTGGAAAACAATTAATGTCCATTGATTAGGGAAATAGCTAAACAAATTGTTGTATATGAATGTAATGCAATACTACTGTGCTATAGGAAATTGTGAATATGAAGAACACAGAGAAATAAAGGAAGACATATGAACTGATGCAAAGTGATGTAAAAAGAATCAGGAAAACAATATACACAATGAGTATAACAATGTAAATGAAAAGAATACTAAAAAAAAGTTGAAAAAGAACATTGTTTAGTTATAATGATCAAGTTTGACCATCTGCCTCAAAGATAAGAAATATATTTATAAATAAATGTGATTTGAAAATAATATGTATATTTAGATTTTACTCGTAACCATGTTAAAATCTTATTTGAAGATGTCCTTCCACATAATTTATATGACACCTTTTGCTTCAGGGAAAAAGCTGAAATAAATGCCAAATCAAACACCCCTCTGGACTCAAAAGTGGTACTTGCAAAAATCATAAGGAACTAAAACTGGTTCCCATGCTCAAAATTAAAGAGAAAGAAACTATGTAATTTTCCCAACCACTAATCTTTAATTCGAAGGTAAAATGCTCAGGATTTTCAATAAGCTAATACAGAAGATAGAAAGCAAATTTAGCGTCTATTTCTGGGGTGGGAATAGAATTCTCCAATTTATTTACCACATGGAGCTATGACTCCAGTCTAGAAAAAGTGGATAGAGGGAAAGAAATGAGTGTAGCCAAAAATTACAGACTGATCAGGAGAGGCAAACAAGACCTAGAAACTCAATAGAAAATGTATGTACAATACAAGTTAACAAATTGGAGCTAGTCCATTGGAGCACAATTGGGATGGTTACTGGACTTGAGATTGTGTCAGATGGAGAATGACTGAAGAAACTAGGAATGTTAAGGCTGGAAAAGAAAAGACCTAAGACAGACAATAGCTTTCTTGATATATCTAAAGTTCTATTATATGGAAGAGGAATTAGACTTGACCAACTAGACCTCAGGGGCAAATAGGGTAGAAGCTGCTTGATCTAAGGGAGAAGTGCTAACAGTACCGTGCAAAAGTGGAAAGGGCTGTGTTCTGGGCTGGTCTGACTTAGGCCAATCAGCTTAGTTCAGGCCAGTTAGTTTAAGTTTTACATTGGAATTAAATGAAGCACTCATAGGTCATTCAACAATTAACAAAAGGAGATTTACTTAGCCAGTCACTTAATTCCATTTGCCTCAGTTTCCTCACCTATAAAATGAGCTGAAAAAGGAAACAGCAAACTAGTATCTTTGCCAAGAAAACACCAAATGGGGTCGTGAAAAGCCGGACACAACTGAAATGACTCAGCAACAACAACAAAGCAGGAGGAGGGTATTCAACGAGGATACATAATTGAGAATCCCTCACACACACGCGCACACACACACACACACACATACACATACACACACACACAAGTACATCTTCATGGCTGCTTTGAACATAGGCCATGAAGAAATGACATCAACAGTCTGAGTTCTTACTCCCATGAGCCAATCAAGTCTCGAGGAATGTCTTGATACCTATGTACAACAGACAGATAGACAGAAAGACAGACAGACAGACAGACAGA
>NW_020954571.1:21516337-21525861 GCF_900497805.2 Vombatus ursinus | reverse complement strand
AGATAGATAGATAGATAGATAGATAGATAGATAGATAGATAGATAGATAATGGATGGATGATAGACAGATGGGCAGGTAGGTAGATAGATAGATAGACAGACAGATATAAGGTCTATGGTCTGGCAAGTAAACTGAATTCTTTCTGAACTAGAAAGATGAGAAAGGGAAAGAGAGAAAGGAAAAGAAAGAAAAAGAGAAAGGGTGAGAAATTATGAATGAAAGAGAGGAAATAAGCCAGGAAGCAGCATCCAGGGAAAAACTAAATGTACTAATTAAGTAAATTTGAGGAGGTATGAAATCCAGGCTTTCAGAGCATCAGCCTGGTCTAGCGGGAGAACTGAATTAGGAGAGAATGTGGTTCTCAATCTCATTTCTGCAAAGTCACTCCTTGTGTGACCCTGAACAAGTCAATGTCACTTCCCTGAGTCTTAATTTCCTCCTGGGTCAAAGGAAGGGGTTGGAGGAGGTGCCTTCTAATGTCCTTTCCAGACCTAAATCTTCAATCCTGTGATTGTCCTGCTTATTCCAAGAGGATATGTAGTAACCTTACCTCAAACCACAAAACTCGTTTTGCTGTTGGTTATTGAGAAAGATAAAATAAAATCCATTTAAAGTGTTCTCCACAGCTATTTGGGGATTTTTTAAATTGCCAGCTACAAAGTTTTTTAAACTGCCAGGCCAGTGATGACACTGGACAGAGCCAACTAGGTCCTATCCAGATGTGGAGGTCAAAATTATCTAAAAAGTGATCTATAGATTATTATATATTGCTCTATATGCATCTAGAGGCAGTTAGGTGGCATAGTGGGTAGAGTGCCAGGCCTGGAGTCAAGAAGAACTAAGTTCAAATCCAACCTCAGACACTTACTAGCTGTGTGACCCTGGGCAAGTCATCTAACCTTGTTTGCCTCAGTTTGCCTCAGTTTCCTCATCTATAAAATGAGCTGGAGAAGGAAAGAGCCCCAAATGGGTTCACAAAGAGTCAGACACAACTGAACAACAATGCATTTACATCCATAGCTAAGTAGATTTTTAAAATAATAATAGTTAACATTTACATAGCACTTTAAGGTTTGCAAAGTACTTTACATGTATATTATCTCCTTTGATCATCATAATAACCCTTCTGGTCAGGGCCCTTGTCTTCTCCTTCTTGCCCCAAAGCACCCAGCACAGAGCTCAAAATATAAAGGCACTCAGTGAATATTTGTTGGTTATTGATGTTATCCCAGAGGTAGAGACACCATATTTGACATACCTAATACAGTATCATGTGGTAAAACCCAATGTTGCCAGTACACTCGGTTTAGTGATAGGGACAAAAATGCTATTAAAAATATGATGTCTTCCAAAATATTTTTAGCATCAGTTTCTGAAGTAGCAAAGAAATGCAAATAAAATAGGTGCCCATAGATTAAGGAATGGCTAAGCAAGTTGTAGTATAGCAAGATAATAGGCAATCACTGCACTGTAAACAGTGATGAATATGATCCATGTGCAGAAGCATAGGAAGGCTCATAGGAATTGATACAAAGTGCAGGAAAGTAGAACCAGGAAAACAATACAAACAAGGGCTACAAGAATATAAATGAAAAGAAACACACCAACAAAACAATCAAAAGTTAATGCTCTAACTTTATAATGACCAAGCTTGGCTTCCAAGAAGAATTATGAAAAGACATCTCACCCCACTCTTTTTCTGCAGAGGTGGGATCTTTGGGTGTGGAGCATTGCATATGTCCGATGTTTTCAATGTCCTTTTGTTTTGCTGAATTGTGATTTTTTTCCCCCCTTTTTTTATTCTTTATTTTAAGTGATGGCTCTCTGGGAGGGGAAGGAGAGACATACATTGATGCATGTAGGTGAGATAAAAACAAAAGCTATAAATAGAGATTTATTTTTAAAAAATACATATGGTATCTTCTTGCACTTTAAAGACTTACAGAAACATGAGAAAAAGGTGGCATAGCAGATAAAAAGCCAGGCTTGGAGTTAAGACTTGGGTTCAAATCCTGCCTCTGACATTATAGTATCTGCATGACTATGGGTAAATCTCTCATCTTCTTGGTGCCCCAAAGAACTCTCTAAAGACTAAATGTTAAATAAGTTGTCAATCTTTATCAGCAGAGAGAGTTTCCCACACCAGGGAATTTTCCACACTGATGAAATCATAGGTCCACACCAGAAGGAAAGAAAGTATTTTAAATAAAATTTTATACTGTTTGAATTTTAGGAAGGCCTTTAACAGTAGCTGTCAGATTAATTAGTAGTTACCTAGAAAAAAATGATGCCCTTAAATCAAAGAGAATCTTCAAAACATTATGCTAGCTCTATTCTCATTTCTATTTGTTCTTATGTGAGCTATTAATTATTTGAACTCTTTCATATCACAAACTATAAAGAACAAACAACGTGAAAGTAAGATGTCAAATCTTCACCATACATCAAACATAATGTTTCCATTTCCATCAGATCTTTATGAGCCATCTGATATGCTAATATTTATAGAGTGTTCAAGAAGGATTCCTAGGAGAATTAATAAATAATAATGCTAATATTTTTTAAAAAAAATAAATCAGCCATCTCATCATAAACAGACTATATCTAGCTATCCAGGATTTACTATGGTAATAAATAACAGAAAAGCTGTTAGGAGATGGGATTATATTCTATTATTTAGATTAGTTTATTGCTTCTCCCCCTCCCCCCAAAAAGTATTATTTTATTGTGAAATAAGTCAATTTGGCAAACTTTTGACATTTTCAAACATCTGGTTTATTTTTCAGTATTTTTGCTATTTTATGAGCCATCTTATACATACATACACACACACACACACACACACACACACACACACACACACACAGGGGTATGCACATATACAGCAATTAAGGCTAAGCCTGATTTTCCGCTGGGCCTGCAGTCAGGAAGACTTGAGTTCAAATCCCACTTCTGAAGTTTACTAGCTGTGTGACCCTGGGCAAGTCCCTTAACCTCTATTTGCCTCAGTTCCACTCCATATGTTCATATGGACTATTTGTGCCCAACCTGTGGTAGAAACTTCTGAGCTTGTATTGGTCTGATCAGCAACTCTCGGACACACGGTACCTTGACTCCAATATAGTGGTACCATTTTGGTCCTCTTCAAGAACAAAGGACAACAACCAATTTGCCTCAGTTTCCTAAACTATAAAATAGGGACAATAATAAAACCTACTCTCCAGGATTGTTGTGGGGGTCAAATGAGATAATATTTGCACAGTGCTTAGCACAGCTCCAGGCATATAGTAGGCACTTAATAAATGCTTGTTTCCTTTCTTATGTAGATTTGAAAGAACTAGTCCAAGATGGCTTTAGTTTTATTATCAATAATAATAATAATAGCTAACATTTATGTTTTGTGCTTTAAAATTTTCACAGAATTTTACATGTATCATCTCATTTGATCCTCACCACAACTCTAGGAGATAGGTGATATTGTTATCTTCATTTTAAAGATGAGTAAGCTAAGGTCAATAAAGGTGAAGAAACTTGCCCAGGTAAGTATAAGTATAGTAAGTATAAGCATATACTTATATACTTAGACAGTAAGTATAAGAGGCAGAATTTGAACTCGGGTTTTCTTGATCCCATGTCCAAAGCTCTGGGCCACCTAGCTATGAGATTTTCCCTTTACGGAACTCTCATAAAAAGAATGATAGTTTTGTATCTCTCACTACTAGAAATCTTAAAGTGTAGGCTGGACAAAACTTTACCAGAAATGTTGTCAAGGGGATTTCTATTCAGATATGGGTTAGACCAGAGTATCCTGAGGGCTACAAAAATCAATACCATACTGAAGTATTACCTGTGGCACCCGTATAATTGCTATCTACTGTACCCAATTCATTCATTAAAGTCAACTCTTAAACTAGAAAAATTTGGACAATTAAATAATGGGGAAATAAACTATTAAAATGCAAGTTAAAGAAAACTTTGAATAAAGGCTCAAAGAAAAGGATACCATCACTATCTGGCTTTAACCTATCTTTGTAGGCCTATGGCTTTGTACAACTCTGCCTCACTTAAATCCAATTCACACACAAGTCAAGACACCATCCCTTGATGTCATTGTCCTCTTAAAAAACAAAGGATGAACAACAATCTTGCCTGGCTAATTTTGTATTTTTTCTCTTCCTGCATTTTGCATTATAGAAAACTAACCTACTTGCTGTACCCAGGTATTAACACCCCTTCTCTTGCTTTCCTACCTTTTGTCTGTTTGTTTTGCCTTTTGGAGACACAGTATCTCTGTCTCACCTAGACTAGAAGTGTAGGGACCACCTTCAGAGTGGGTCAGCTTCCACTGCTGTATGGCACGGAAACTTTGACCTACTTTGTGTTTCGGACCTGGGCTGGTTTGACCCTCCTCGGGGAGTCTGGTGATCCCTCGATTTCCTGGGGACTCACCTCATTGGTGCCAAACTTTAGCGCAGTCACAAACTTAGCCCTACAGCATCTCAGAACTGCTTAGCTCAAGCAATCCACCAGCCGCAGTCTCCCTGGTAGCAGGGACACACAGCATGTGGCGTCACTGCAGGCCTTTCATGCCTTTGTACAGATTGTCCCTGATGCCTGGCATGTTCTGCTTCCTCATCTCTCCCTCTAGTAATCCTTAACTCCTTTCAAGGTTCAATTCTAATCCTATCTCCTACTGTTAGTTGTTATCGAGTCGTTTCAGTCGTGTCATATTTTCTGTGACCATTCGGGGTTTTCTTGGCAGAGATACTACAGTAGTATGCCATTTCCTTCTCCAGCTCATTTTACAGATGAGGAAACTGAGGCATACAGGGTTAAGTGACTTGCCCAGGGTCACACAGCTAGTGTCTCGGGTCGGATTTGAACTCAGGTCCTCCTGACTCCAGGTCCAGCACTCTCTCCACTGGCCACCTAGCTTCTCTCCTCTCCTACTGCAGTTCCTTCCTGATCCCTCTAATTGTTAGTGCACTGTCCCCTCCTGAAATTATTTCGTGCTTACTTTGTATAGATTTTTGGATGTACTTGTGTGTATACACCATGCAGCCCTTACAACAAATAGAGTGCAAACTCCATGAGTGGGGAAAATGCTGTATTTGAAGTCAGAGGACCTATGTTCAAGTCAAGGAATTGCTCATTAGTAGTGCTATAACCTTGGGAAAGTCATTTAACTTCTCTAGGCCTCAGTTTTCTTATCTGTAAAAGGAGGGAGTTGAACTAGATGACCCTAAGGCTCCTTCTAGCTCTAAATCTATAGTCCTGTATTATTTACCCAAATGAGAAAATAAACTCCTTGGTGAACATCCATTTTTGTCTTGACCTAGTTGATACCTGTTGCTGCTGTTCAGTCACGTCTGACTCTTGGTGACCCCATTTGGGGTTTTCTTGGCAAAGATGCTGACGTGATTTGCCATCTCTTTCTCCAGCTCATTTTATAGTTGAGGAAACTGAGGCAAACAGTGTTAAGTGACTTGCCCAGGGTCACACAGTCAGCAAGTGTCTAAGGCCAGATTTGAATTTAGGAGGATGAGTCTTTATCAATCCAGGGCTAGCACTCTATCCACTATACCACCTAACCACACAGTTGGTACCTAGCAATAGGTTAATAAATGGTGTTTGATTGAATTGAAAAGGGAAATTATTTAATTTTGTTATTTTATCACTCCATTTATTCCTCCAAATTGGTAACAACTAGAAAACCAAGTACCCATTTCTTAAACTCTTCAAAATTCAGGTCCTGGAGGTTGCCACAATCTAAAAACGAATTAATATTGTCCTATGCACTGCAGATTAAACAGACTTTTCTCACTGTGTGGGATCGTGATGTATTCAAAACTTCATGCCTGCATTTAATTATGCTGAAAAATGGGCAAAAGTCACAGATTTCTAACACAGATAGACATGTATTTTCATTTGATTAAGAAGGTTCAGCAGAGGCATAGGAACACTAATTGTGCCATCACGGTCTTATTTCACTGGTACCTCATTACTACCCTGGATTAAGTTGTGACTGACTGTCCAAACCCTTATGAGGTATCTGGGTACACAGACAACGGGTTCAAACAGAACATATTTATAGGAGAAAACAAAAGCACTTTTAACTATACAGCTGGATTCCTACACGGGTAGAAGTTTGCTCTATGAAGCAAATTATATTCATATGCTCTCTACAAGTAACAAAACAAAGTACATTTCATTTATATTCTACAAATCCTCTCACCTTCTCTATTTCTAATTTTATTGCTGTCCTTCTCCCCACCCAGGTACTTGCATTGAGAGTTCCTGGAAAGGAGGCAATGTCTTAGGTTTCTATTTGTATCCCCAGCACCCAGCAGTGATTTGAACATAATAAGCACTTTTTAAAAATGCTTTTCAATCATTCATTCCATTCATTTATTGTCTCTCTCTCAAAATTACTGTGTGCTATTTCGTACATTGTTTGTATTTGTTTACTTGTGTACATGTTATATCATCCAGTAGCATAATTAGCTCCTTGGAATAGAAATTTTCTTTCTTTCTTTCGTTCTTTTTTTCTCTTTTTCTCTTTCCTTCCTTCCTTCCTTTCTTTTTTCTTTCTTCTCCTTTCATCTTTACCTTTGTATCACAATACTTAGCATAGTGTCTTATACATAGTAGATATTTAATGTGTTTTATTAGTTGAATTGAATTGAATTGATATTTTCCTACTCTGGGGATAGGCAGAAATATGAAGGAAGCTCTTCTCCAAGGTCAACCTTAGGCAGAAATTGTTTAAAGAAAAAAAAAAACACCTTGGTATATGGAGATGTCCATTTTTTTCATAAATCTTTTTTTAAATGTTTATAGTTTATCTCTCTGGTAGACCCTCCCTAACTCCAAAACACATGCTCATCCCAAGATGTTCCATGATTTCAGGGTCCAACATGCTCAGACGTCCTTCACTCCTCCATATCCAGAATTTGTTCTTGCCCTGTTTCCTCACATTGAAATTTACCAGTCCTCATCTCCTCATCCCTCAGGGTCTAAAGTTTCAGGTTACATAATCTGATAAATGGTTAACACAATAAGGAAAGAAGTGCCCTTGAGTTGTGAAGGCAGGAAGCCAACAGCTGCGGTTGATAGCCCTGCAGAGGGCATGACCCTTTCTCTCACATGATGAGTCTGCCGGCAGTCTCCATATCAGAACAGAGACTCAGGATTTTCCCTCATGTTGTTTGGAAACTTTCCTGATCATATAGTTTTGTGCAGAAATAGAATCACTGGATTTTAGAATTGGAAGAGACCTCAGTAGTCATCTCACATCTAACCGTGCCCATAAAGGAATTCCTGTTATAACACACCTGACAAGTGGTCAACCCTCCTCTGCTTACAGAACTCTAATGAGAAAGAACCTATGACTTCCTGAGTTGCCCATCCCACTTTTGGACAGCTCTAATTTGTTAAGAAGCTTTTCCTGAGAGCAAGCCTAAGTTTGCCTCTTTTCAACTTCTATTCATTGTTCCTTCTTTGGTCCTTTTCTATAGGATAGTCCTTTAAATATCGGGAAACAATTATTATGTCCCCATTGAGTTTTCCCTAAGCTAGATATCTCTGGTTCTTTAAACTGTGATGTATAAAAAGTTTGAAAGATGTAGTTTCTGGGTAAAAAGTTTGAGAGAAGTAGTTTCTGGGTAATTAATTATTTTATTAATCATGCTAGCAGATAATTTAAAAAGGGGTCAGTGGCACTCTCAAATGCCAAAGATCCTTTACAGAACCCACTTTACACTTATATGCCCTTGGAAGAGTGGGTGTTCCTGAGGGTAGCAATCAACTCTGATTGGTTAACAAGTAAGGAGATAATTAATATTATAATGAGAGGTAGGCTTATTCTAATGAGGATCTGGGGGTGATTTTGATTACTCAGTCTTGGTTAAAGAGACTTTTATCCAGACTACTCTGCCTAGGGCAATCTAGACAAAAGGGGGTCCACTTCTACTCAGACCTAGTTTAGTGGAATACAATGGGCCACATTTCACTTTAGATTAAATTCTTTGTAAGGTTCTCTAGTTGGGTGAGGTAACAATTCCAAGATTTCATCTCATCATCTTCCCTGCCCTTCTAAGAACTAAGCTTTGACCTAATCTCCAAATGAGGAAGAGAAAAAATTCTGAATCTCCCCAATATTTCCAATTGGTTATTTAATAGTCACTTTTCTCAAAACTAATCCTCATATGAAGTAGACTCAACAAGACTTTTTCCCATCCTCGTTATCCTTCTTTAGACAGTCTCACTTATCAATATCATACCTAAACTGTGGCACCAAGAACTGAATATAATACCCCAGATGTTGTCTGACCACAGCATGATACAAAAATCACCGTCACCTTCTTGGTCTGGATGCTCTGCCTCTCACCAACTGCTAATCACAGGGCAGGTAAGCCAATTTAGTTAAACTGAAGTTGCAAAGTACCTGGAGGGAGTCAGGAGGCAGATATGCCCACCAAGCCAATCACCAGCCACAGCTGGCTTCTTACCCTAATGGAGACAGCCAAAGGCCTTGAACCCAAGAGCTTTGGGAATAGCAGTGTCCCCCAAACAACTAGATCTACTTCTAGCTGAGTTGATATAGTCATCACTGAGGGGAGAAATCATTGTGGTGCCCACCTTCCTCATTACCACCAGAAACAACTGCTAACCAATCACCACCAACTGACAGATAAGTGCAGGAGCCCTAGGAGTGATAGCGACCCTGCCTCTACTCCAACTTGACTAAAGTCTAGGTAATCTATATCTAGGGGGCAGCTAGGTGGTACAATGGATAGAGTGCTGGGCCTGGAGTCAGGAAGACTTATCTTCCTGAGTTCAAATCTGGCCTCAGATACTTCGTAGCTGTGTGACCCGGAGCAAGTCACTTAACCCTGTTTGCCTCAGTTTCTCCATCTGTAAAATGAGTTGGAGAGAGAGAAAGAACTGATAAATAGTAGTATGTATAGAATAATTTTACATATAT
Organism: Vombatus ursinus; assembly: GCF_900497805.2. NCBI lineage: Eukaryota > Metazoa > Chordata > Mammalia > Diprotodontia > Vombatidae > Vombatus > Vombatus ursinus. Next base: position 21,516,874 of record NW_020954571.1, on the reverse strand, counting down.
ACATGCCTATTTGTGTCTAATGGTAGCCATCTCTAGGGCAAGGGGGAGGAAAGGAAGAAAAAAAGAAATTTACATGATAACTTTGTTGTATATTTGGAGAGAGTAGCAAGTTGTACATGATAGAGTTGTAGTTTTGTGTGCAATCATTTTTTTTTTATTGCATTGTGTTATGGAAATGCTTGTTTTGTTCCCTGAATTAAATTTTAAAAAAATACAATTAAAATACAATTAAAAACAAGGAAATGGCCACCCAGTCCAGGATTTTTGCTAAGAAAACCCCAGATGAGGTCATGAAGAGTCAGACATGACTGAAAATGACTGAACAATAACGGCAAACTACATCTACAGCATTCCTCTGATTACTAGTCCTGCCTCCAGTTCAACCTTCATTGTCATCATCTGGAGAAATATCCCTGGTGAAAAAGGGGCCAGTCATCCTGATCAACTTCGAAACAACAGCCACTCACAGGGCAAGCAGAGCGGCTTAGCTGAAGTAGCAAAGCACCCGGGGGGGGGGGGGGGGGGGGGGGGGGGGGG
>NW_020954571.1:21480958-21516237 GCF_900497805.2 Vombatus ursinus | reverse complement strand
GGGAGAGAGAGAGAGAGAGAGAGAGAGAGAGAGAGAGAGAGAGAGAAAGAGAAGAGGAAGTATACACCACTCCAATACTGAACAGCCACTACTACTACTTAGACTGCTCTCTCCCCTCAGACCCTGATGGAGACGGTTCAGGGCCACGAACCCAACCCCCTCTGGAATGGCAATGCTTCCACCCCAGTGTCCACAGCCATCATCCTGAGGAGCTCCTCATATGGAGAGGCAGTAGGTGCTTCAGCCACAGGTACTGAAGACCTAGAGAAGAAAGCTCTTGTTACCAAAGTCCTTGGCTCTATCAAATGGCACAACATCACATACTGATATGATTTTATGCGTGGAAATAGCATTAAAGAAGAGCTACTACCATCTGCTTTGCTGCTCCACATTAAGAACTGTGGGACCTTCTAACAAGCAGCTGAAACCTTTCCTATGTGCTATTATTCCCCCTATTAGAATGCTGAGCATCTTGAGAGCACAGACTGCCTTACTTTTCTATCTGTAACCCTAGTGCTTTGCACATAATAAGTGCTCAATAAATGCTTCATTCATTTATTCATTCACACTTTATTAAGCATTTCACTTAAGTCTAGGTAAAGTATATCTATAGCAGTCCTCTGAACTACCAGTTTAGTGATCCTGTCCAAAAAAAAAAAAAAGGAAGTAAGGTTAGTCTGAAATAATTTATTCTTACTGAAGTCATGCTGGCTCTTTGTAATCACTATTTTCTTTTCTGCATATTCACAAATGATCTCTTTAATCCTTTGTTCTACTGTTTTCCCAGTAAAATATTTATAGTAGCTCTTTTTGTGTTGGCAAAGAATTAGAAAATGAGGGGATACCCATCAATTGGGGAATGGCTGAACAAGTTGTGGTATGTGAATGTAATGAAATATTATTGTGCTATAAGAAATGATGAGCAGGAGATTTCAGAAAAACCTGGAAAGACTTGTATGAACTGATGCTGAGTGAAGTGAGCAGAACTGGGAGAACGCTGTATGCAGTAACAGCAACATTGTATGATAACTGACAGTGAATGACATAGCTATTCTCAGCAATACAATGATCTAAAACAATTCCAAAAGACTCAAGATGAAAAATTCTATCCATATCCAGAGAAAGGACTGATGGAAGTGAATGGTGATTGGCTGTTTTCACTTTCTTTATTTTTTTTTCATGTTTTTTCCTTCTGGTCTATATTTTCTTTCACAACATGACTAATATGGAAATATTACATATGATTGCACATATATAACCTATATCAAATTGTTTACCATCTTAGGGAGGTGAGGGAGGAAAAGAGAAAATTTGGAACTCAAAAAATTTTTTAATAAATTTTTTAAATTGTCTTTACATGTAATTGGAAAAAAAATAAAATACTATTTAAAAAAAAGAAAATTAAAACATATACCCTTTCCCCATCCCTCAGTACTTCTTCCCTTTTCAATTGTCTTTCAAATATCACTGACCACAGTTCAGTAATTGTATTCACCGGTTGTTTCAGTATCCAAGGATATAGCTCATGTGGGCTAGAAAACAGGAAGTCATCAAGGACAACTAGGTGCTCTCTTGCTATATTTCTTTAATTATCTTGAGTATAATTTCCTTTTAGCCATTTATGTTCTATCATCTACAATGCAAAGGTCTTTTCCATTGACTGAGATAACAGGAACAAAATAAGTACTGAGCATAGGAGAGAGGAGGCAAGGAGAACCTCATTGTATTTGTGTTATCATATCTGTGTGTCAGGTGTCCTGGGGTTGGGGGGTGGGGAGAGAGTTTTCTCCTGCACTGTGATTATTCTTCTGAGAGGAAGTGAGTCTAATGTTTCAAACTGAGGTATCTGAGGCCTTGGGTTCAGAGAATGTCAAAGGAAGTTAGCCATGAAGAATTTGTGTTTCAAAGTCAACAAAGATTTCCTCCTTGATAATATCTTCTAAAACCTTCCCTCTTGGGGTGGTCCAATATCAAAGGTTCAGGAACTCAAATAGTCAGGGATCATGGGATCCTAAAAACCTCATCTCTTTTCATGTATTAATGAGAGAAAACACAAAGAATGCTCCATGGTAATAGGTATTATATATTTTAATGATGGGCTTCCAGAGAAAAATATGCCGCTCTTCTTTCCAGTCCAATGGTATAGTAGAAAAAACATGGGCCTAAGAATCAAGAAATTTGGTTTCTAGTCTCAGCTCCTCTAGACTGGCTAGTGAGTCATTTTCCTTGCCTATGCCTCAGTTTTCTTCTCTATAGAATGAAAGAGTTGGTCTAGGGTGATCCCCAAGGTTCCGCCATAATCTAATGTTCTACAGTTCTGTTACCCAAATGATGCTTCATGTCTAGCTGCCAAGCTATGAGCTTAGAAATAAAAAGCTATGAACAAATCAAGAATCTTATTCGTGAGCTGGGCATGTCTGAACATTCAATATCAGAATAGAGACCACAACAGGAAAGGATCAAAATGGAAATTCAAGCATCCAAAGAAACAATACAGGAACATAATGCACATGTGAAATGGAAGGGGAGCATCAACTGGGAAACAGAGAGATCAATGAGGGACATGATGAGAGAGAAATGGTCCAATTGTAATTCAGTTCAAGGAAGGCACAGGTTGGATGTGACTGATGATCAGGAAGGAAATGACAGGAGCCGGATAGGAACTGGAGAGCAAAGGATACAGAAGCCAGAGGAAGATGAGCCTACACCACCATTCCCTGCCACCAAACTCCAAAATGAAAATGGCCAGGAAGTGAATGTGAGACTCAACCCTAAAATACAAGAGCACCCGACCATTTCCATCACATATGATACCAAATTTGACCCATAAAATGTCTGACCTGCTATGTAGATGTTTTATTCATTCAATTTAATTCATTCATGTTTTATTCATTCAATTTAATGCCTGAGTGCAGGGCATTGTGGTAGACATTGGAGAAGAAGCAGTTTTGAAAACAAATGTTCCCTGGCCACATAGAGCCTACAGTTTTTTAGGAAGATAAATTTATTAGAGAGAAGCAAAACAAAGTGTATGGGGGAGTCCATGTGGAAAGAGCACTGGATTTGGTATCATAAGACCCAGGTTTGAGTCCTGACTCTGAGACAATAACCATGTAACCAGGAGCAGATGATATCCCTTGTCTGAGTTTCAGTTTACCCATCCACAAAATGTGACTAATCGTACTTCCCTTCCCTACCATACATGGTCATTGTAAGGAAAACACTTTGCCCGTCATAATTCACCAGTTAAATTTGAGCTACCGCTATTGTACCTCCCCATTGTTGATTCTGTTTTCTTACCTGGAGCCCTTCTACGTGTAGCACCCATTTTAGAACTTAATCATACATTGTCTTGCCTTAAGACATCATCTGTCTTATATATGTAGGACTTGCTTCCTCAACAAGATTCTAAGCTCCTTGAGAATGAGTTCTATTTATTCTCCTATTATTCTTTTTCACTATGTCTATCACAGGATTGAGGGCCTCATGGGTGTTCAATAAGTACTTGAATTAAGAAAATCCTCTGACAAACCATAAAAATAAGAAAATTCTACAATAGTAATAATTAAAAAGCATTGTGTTGACTTCTTTAAAGGTAGGAAGGGGCTGTGGTACGATGTCAAATATTCATATCAAAACATTTTGCCAAGACTGGTGATCATGACAACATTGCTCTTCCAAGCCCCATATAATTCATTATACCAACGAATGTGTGATCTCCCAGATGTGAATATTCCTTCCAGCAATGCCTGACCTTCCTGTGAATGTTGTTTCCATAAGTCATCCACAAGGGGTTATCTCACCATGCTGGGTAATTTCTTCTGTAGTCCTCCCACCATTGTGGATATACCAGTGGAGCACATGGGCTATCCATTTGTTAACCCGTGCTCTTACCACAAACCTGACAAGTGAACTTCCAAAAAGTCTGCCAGGTAGCCCTCTCATACCTGCCAGGCCTTGCTGCTATGAGATGGGAGCACAGTGGGAGTTTCTGATGAAAAACTCAAGCCCCACAAGAGTCACTGGAGGTGCCAACTACGTTTTTTCTCCTAATCCTTCCAAGGAGCACACCTAATCTATACCCAGTACATGTCTATGAGATTTACATATGATTTTAAGTCAATCTCTAAAACTATTCTGCTATTGAATTTCCCAGAATGTGACTTCGTGAACTGGTTTTATGTGTCAAAAACACATTTAAGGAGATAAGCCAAGACAGCACTTTCAGCCTATACCAGATAAGTTAACAGACTATTGTCTAGCTCACTGTGTCTGTATCTAAAAGGATAGGTGATGATTTGTTTAAACTGCAACTGTTTTAAATGTACATTGATCAAACATTATTTAAGAATAGCTTAAATGGAAAGGGTACGTAAAATCAATGTTTAATTGATTAATTTACTTTACAAGTCAGGGACTGACAGGACTAGAGACTGATATGAAACGAAGGCTAAAACCAAATTATCCACCAACTGGAGGGTATTGCATTTTTCTGGCTGTAAAATTTAAGTCTCCAAAAGCCTGTCTAATAGCTTGAGGTTGGGCAGGAGAGTAGCGCCCATTCCTTTCATTGGAAAAATGACAAGGCAAAATATCTAACCTCAATTTACCAGGAACTCATAGACTGAAAAGGAGCATGGTGAGTGCTTTTTTTAACCTCTTGCATTTTATGTATAATGCTTCATCCTTCTTGTTCAAGCGGTGAGAACAGGACAAAAGGTAAATCAAGCTGAAAAACAATAGAAAGATCCTATATTTGGAGTCAAGGGACTTGGGTTTAAATCATGGCACAAAATGTGTAATCTTGATCTAGGTATTTGACCTCTCTGAGCCTCAGTTTCCTCATCTGTAAAGTGAGATAACAGGGCCAGAAGATCTATAAGGTTCCTTGTAGTTCTAAATCAATAGTCCTCTGAGCCTAAGAAATGTTGTTGCTATGTCTACTCAAAAGGCAAAAAAGAAGAAAACTCAAGCTATTTCTCCAGCAGTGTTTTACTAAAAAAAACTTAGGATCACCCAGGGTCACAAAAATATAAACCTCATACCTACACAGGATGTTATGCTTCTCAAAATGCTTTCCCATCCCATTTTTCTAAATTGGATTCCTTCAGTGCAAGTCCCTTAACATCTCAAGGCCTCGGTTTCTCCATTTGTAAAATGAGAAGGTTGATCTGGAGTCTAAAATGTTCTAAATCAGGGGTGTGGAACCTGTGGCCTTGAGGCCATGTGTGGCCCTCTAGGTCCTCAAGTGTGGCCCTTTGACTGAATCCATACTTCACGGAACAAATCCTTTTATTGTTTATTTGTTCTGTGAAGTTTGGATTCAGTCAAAGGCCACATGTGGCCTCAAGGCCACAAATTCCTCACCCCTGCTCTTAATCTTGGCCTCCATGACCATCTTGTGAAATATAGGCAGCTTGGTGTCCTAGTGAATAGAGTGCTGGACATGGAAGTCTGGAAGTTTAATCTTGCCTTACACACTTAAATCCATAATGTTCTTCATCAGCACTGAAAGTGTTCTTTGGGGTGGAGCCAAGATTGCAGAGTAAAAGCAGTGACTTGCTTGAGCTCTCCCCCAAACCCCTTTAAATACCTGTAAAAAATGGCTCTAAACAAATTCTAAAGCAGCACAACCCATAAAAAGACAGTGTAAAACAAATTTCCAGCCCAAGACAACCTGGAAGGTTGATAAGAAAGGCATATCATGTCGGGCTGAGAGAGGAACACAGTTCCACATGGGTGCACAGGCAAAACAGGCCTCAGTGAACCTGGAGTAGCCCTCAGAGGATTGAATCATGGGCAACTGTGGTTCCAGACTTCTCAACCCATGAACGCCAAAGACAACTTAGAAGGTCAGTAGGAAAAGTCTGTGACTATGGTGGTGAGAGAGAAGCTCCATCCCAGCCAGCTGACAGACTGAGGGGGAATCGAGTAGCTGATCAGAGGGGGATTGCAGGGATCTCTTTGCTGGTTCAGGATTCTCTTGCTTTGCCCATGCTTGGATCTGGGTCATAGTTCTGAGTGGCAGTCCTGAGGTAAGGAGGAGTGCTGGCATGGTGGAGTTTGTGCCTTGGTACAGAGCGAATCCTCCTCACAGTTTCAAGGCAGAAAAGAGTGCTTGTAGTCACTCATAGACCAGAGCACAGGCCAGGAAAGGAGTAAACACGTTGCTCCTTATGATACCACTTTGGAAGAACTGAAAATTTACGGGTCCCTAGAAGTATCTCTGAAAACAACTGTACAAACCCCTGAAACTTGGGACAGTACATTCTCCACACTGGAAGCAGACCCCTACCTTAACAAAGAGTTTATAACTCAGGTAATTGACTAGGATCATGACCAAACCTCACAAAAAAACAAAAAGTCAGACTATGTTATCTTTCTTTGGTCACAAAGAAAATCAAAACATACAACCAGAAGACAACAAAGTCAAAGTTCTTACATCCAAAGCCTCCAAGAAAAATATGAATTGGTCCCAGGCCATGGAAGAATTCAAAAGGAATTTTGAGAAGTAAGTAAGAGAAGCAGAGGAAAAACTGAGAAGAGAAATGAGAGTGATACAAGAAAATCATGAAAAACAAGTCAACAGCTTGCTAAAGGAGACCCAAAAAAATACTGAAGAAAATAACACCTTAAAATATAGCCTAACCCAAATGGCAAAAGAGGTCCAAAAAGCCAATGAGAAGAAGAATACCTTAAAAAGCAAAATTGGCCAAATGGAAAAGGAAGTCCAAATGCTTACTGAAGAAAATACTTCCTTAAAAATTAGAATGGAGCAACTGGAAGCTAGAAAACAAGACACTGTAAAACAAATGCAAAAGAATGAAAAAATAGAAAACAATGTGAAATATCTCATTGGAAAAACAACTGACCTGGAAAATAAATCCAGGAGGGAGAATTTAAAAATTATTGGACTTTCTGAAAGCCATGATCAAAAAAAGAGCCTAGACATCATCTTTCAAGAAATTATCAAGGAAAACTGCCCTGGAACCAGAGGGCAAAATCGAAATTGAAAGAATCCACCAATCACTTCCTGAAAGAGATCCCAAAAGGAAAACTCCTAGGAATATTATAGCCAAATTCCGGAGTTCCCACGTCAAGGAGAAAACATTGCAAGCAGCCAGAAGGAAACAATTCAAGTGTTGTGGAAACACAATCAGGATAACTACATTAAGGGACCCGAGGGCTTGGAATATAATATTCCAGAGATCAAAGGAGATAAGATTACAACCCAGAATCACCTACCCAACAAAACTGAGTATAATCCTTCAGGGAAAAAAAATGGACATTCAGTGAAATAGAGGACTTTCAAACATTCTTGATGAAAAGACCAGATTGAATAGAAAATTTGACTTTCAAAAACAAGACTCAAGAGAAATATGAAGAGGTAAACAAAAAAGAGAAATCATAAGGGACTTATTGAGGTTGAATTGTTTACATTCCTACATGGAAACATTACATTTGTAACTCATGATACCTTTATCAGCATTAGAGTAGTTGGAGGAAAAAAATTATACGTATGTATATGTAGATAGATAGAGGGCACAGAGTGAGTTGAAGATGAAGGGGTAATATCTGGAGAATAAAATTAAAGGGTGAGAGAGGATTATACTGGGAGAAGGAGAAAGGGAGAGGTAAAATGGGGTAAGTTATTTCACATAAAACAGACAAGAAAAGGCTTTTTAAGTGGAGGGGAAATGGGGGAAGGTGAGAGGGAATGAGTGAATCTTATTCTCATAGGATTTGGCTTAAGGAGGGAATAACATACACACTCAATTGGGTATGGAAATCTATCTTACCCTACTGGAAAATGGAGGGGGAAGGGGACTAGAGAGCATGGATCTGACAGAGATGAGAGCAGATTGGGAGAGGGGGTAATCAGAAGCAACCAATTTTAAGGAGGGACAGGGTCAAAAGAAAGAATAGAATAAATGGGGGGGTGGTATAGAATGAAGGGACATATAGTTAGTTTTCCACAACATGACTACTATGAAAGTGTTTTGCATGCCTACACATGTATAACCTATATCAAGTTGTTTGTCCTCTCAGTGAGGGTGGGTGGGGAGAGAGGAAGGGAGAAAATTTGGAACCCAAAGCTTTAAAAACAAATGTTCAAAAAAATTGTTTTCAGATGCAACTGGGAAATAAGATATACAGGAAATGGGGTATACAAATCTATCCTGCCCTACAGGAAAATTGAAGGGGAAGGGGATAAGAGAAGGGGGGAGGGAAATAGAAAAGAGGGCAGATTAGGGGACAGGGTATTCAGAATGCATGCCATCTTGGGGTGGGAGGAGGGATAATAAGGGGAGAAAATTTGGAACTCAAAATCTTGTGGAAGTGAATGTTGAAAACTAAAAATAAATCAATTAATTTTTAAAAAGTGGTCTATTAAAATCCTACTTTGATGGCTCCTGACGTCATGGAAGTGGCCCTTAGTCTTGAAGGCTAGCCTAGCGGACAGCAAACAAGGACCAGTTCTACCAACCTGGAAAAGCTCTGACTAGAGGCCTACTAACAGTTGTATTGAATCTCTGGCCCAGACAAGTCCAGAGATGCTCATCATCTGATGGTTGGTCATTTTTTTTTAGTCCACAGTAATTCATGAAACTATCTGTTGTCATCTGGAGTAGCTGGGAATAAAATCGGAGGGATTACCTTCACCAGTGAGGTCACAGGTCTTTTGAAATTGAGGAATTTCTGAGTCTGAATATTCTCACATCCACATGCACACAGCCTCACTCCTTACAGGCTAAAGGTAGCTACTGTGATTCTAGCTCAAGAAATAATGGAGTCCTATTGAAAAATCAATAGGAAAAACTCATTAATTCAAACTTACGGGGAAAGCTGTATGAATCAAAGAAATATCTAAGTTATAGACATTTTAAGAAACATTTCTTCAACACCAAGAACATTCAATAAAATCTCCTAAAAGCCACTAAATGCTGCAAACATCAGCCCTACTGACTTTAGTAACTAGGAGGGCTATTAGTAATTAGCACATTAATGTACATATGTAGAGGATGTTACCATGTATTTAAAAATACTTTGTCCTCTTAAGTAGCCTATCCACTCTCCTTTAAAATCTTGTTTATACTATTAATTTGCTTAGTAAACTCTTTGCCCATAGATATAGCAAAGGTAATCTTCTTCCCAGCCTGGAAGAGTCTGAATTATTCATATGTTCTAAATTACCAGGGTCCAGATTAATGAGGTTTTACTGTACTTATTCTCAACTACCTGCCTTTGGGGCTTTAAATCCTTGATTGTACTCTCTCTTCCCCTAGGAGTATACTAAACTATGGCCCCATATGATGCCACTTTTAAATGGGAACTTGGAGAGAATCTCCCTAAGCCTAGTCTTTGGGTTTTGTTTGGGGGTGGGTTTTTTTGGTATTTTTTTAAGGTACAGTAGATGGAAAAAGAAGTGGCCATAAAGATAGAGTATTCTCTCTGTTTCCATCACTGGCCCAAGCTCCCATCATGAGGGATTTATCCAAGTCTGGAGGCCAACTTTACTTTCTTTTCTCCTGCATCTGAAATTTTAAAGTCCTCTCAGATACTACCAAACTTTGAGCCCTGGGGCATTTGGCAGGAATAGGCTCTCTCTGTCAGTCTTCACCAGAACCATTCACTGTACTTTGGACTTCTAAGTCTGGGTGATAGTATAGAAGATAGACTGGCTAATTAGCATAGCACAGTCTTTGTACTAAATATATGAATCTAATTTAAATGTTCATTTTCTATGCAAAACTCATGGGGAAAAACAAAGGGAAAGGTCTCTCCCCTAATATCCCAATGTCCTCTTTATTATGTGAAAGTATCTATTTTAAGAATGGTACAAGCTACAAAACCTCAAAAGCAAAGGAATTATGTGTGTTTATCCAAGGTAAGTATGTAAGCATTAGTAACATAAGAACATGGACATTGTTGAGGATTAGATTAAAGCCAGTCGCCTTATGCATGCTCATTTCCTTTTTTTACTACTCAATTCCCCCATGATGCCATCTGATCATTTCTTGAATGTCCCCTGTGTCTTTGCCTTAACAATCTTGCCTGGTAGGCCATTCCACACGTTTGTGATTCTCTGCATGAAAAAGTGCTTCCTGACATCTGTTCTGAATTTGTTTCTCTTTAATTTCCATTTATGCTCCCTTATCCTAACATCTGTGTCATTCTGAAAACGGTAACTCAGACTGACGTTATCTCTGCCATTTAAGATTTTATATTCCCCAGCTAAAAGTTCCACTTAACCATGTCGTGGTTGTGAAGCTCTCATTGCTGCTAAGTTGGGGAGTCAGACACAGCTGTGACTTCAGTGGGTTTGCCAGATGTGCCAGCCCTGCTGAGTTCCTCTTCAACACCTTTCTCTGCAGAGCCAGTGAACTTATAGATAGGGAGCCAGACTAGGTTAATAATCCCAGCATTTATACCCAAACACTTTCTACTGAGATCTCTTGCCTGTTCCTTCAATTCAGAGTCCCTGACACATATACCACCCTTTACTATGAACCCCTTAATATTCCCTACTTCATTTAATTGAATAATTCTTTTCTTTCTCGTAAGGCCAGGAAAGATTACACAGGAAAGTGAAAAACAATTCCAGTGTTCATTTAATTCTATTTGGTTTCAAATACATTTACTTGTGGGCATCATTATTTAGATATTGCAAATGATTCCTCCTCCTCACCCCACCCCCAATCCCCACCCTTTCTTTTGGTTTCCTTTCTCCTATCTTAGGTGATCACCAAAGCCAATCGGCTTTGAGTTCTTCAATCCATTTTCTGCTCAGGTCATTTATGTGGATCTTAATTATCTCCATACAAATTCTTCTTTCTGGAAACCACTAGAATTTTTTTTTAACTCCAGTTTAAGGTTTTTGTAGTTCTTTTTGAACTCTTCCTTTAGGTTTAAAAATGTAAAATATATATAGAGAGAGAGAGAGGGAGGGAGAGATAACTTAAGTGCACTCCAGAGATTTAAAGGGCCTTCCCTCTCAGAGGAGTAACCAGGAACTATTCAGCTAAGCTTCTGTGGTTTTCTTATCAGATATGTGTGGGGATGGGGTGGGGTGGGGTGGGGTGGGGTGGGGTGTGCGACATACCAGAAGTCTTGATGTAGTTTTAATCTTAAATTTTAAGTTGCTTAAAACTATACTAAGACTTTTGGAATACTAGATAGATAGATAGATAGATAGATAGATAGATAGATAGATAGATAGATAGATAGATAGATAGATAGACAGACATATAGATAAATTTAGGTCCAGTTTCTCAAATTTCATTGGAGAAGAACCTGAGGAAAGAAGGGCAAAGACTCAATCAATTTTGTCTTTATGTCCCTAACATTTAGCACGGTGCTTGGCACATTGTTGTTATTGTTGAGTCTTTTCAGTTGTGTCTGACTTTTCATGACCCCATTTGGGGTTTTCTTGGCAAAGATACTGGAATGGCTTGCCATTTTCTTCTCCCATTCATTTTACAGATGAGGAACTGAGGCAAAGAGGGTTAAGTGATTTGCTCAGGGTCACACAGCTAGTAAATGACTGAGGTCAAATTTGAAATCAGGTCTTCTTGATTTCAGGCCCAGCACTTTATCCACTGTGTCACCTAGCTGCCATTGGCACATAGAAGGCACTTAATTAATATTTTTTGATTGATTGATACACAAAAACAATAGCATAATTGAGTTTAATCTGCCAGATAAGTATTTCCTGAGTACCCACTGTGTGCCCAGTCATGTGCTAGATGCCATGGGGTTATAGAATAAGGAAGTGACAGGGTCCCAGTCCCCACAAGGAGTTTATGTTCTTTTTGGAGAGATAAGACACAGGTGAGATAAGAAAAGAAGAGACATAAAGTAGTAAATATAGTGATGGATCTTAAGTTGGGAAGATGTGGGTTCAGATTCACCTAACTAAGATCAATCGTATCTTAGTATAGCTAAGTGAACTTTTAACCTCTCTGGGTCTTAAAAAAAACTCTCTAGGACTATACCTTAGAAAAAGTTTTTACCTGCATCTGATAGAACTTAGCACACCAGCTACCACAACAACGAAATCACAGGTTCTTGACACATTCTTGATATAAGACTTAAACACATGAAAGGCTTCTAAATCAAACTTACATAGTGCAACAATTAGAGAACACTAGATAGTATACAGTTATGTGCCAGCTTCTGTTATTCAAACTACACATGGCACAGAGAATCTGAGAAGGCTAAATCTAGTGAGGTCTAGACCAGTCAAAGAAAACTCCATACAGGAGAAGGAACTTGGACCAAAACATAAAAATGCATAGAATTTGACTAGGAGGTGATAGATTGTGGTTACAGAGCCATAGGAAGTGCCAATCCAGAGAGCAGAATCATCAGCTTCTCCAGGAAGGTGAAATATTAGAGGAGGAGGAGGAGGAGGAGGAGGAGGAGGAGGAGGAGGAGGAGGATGATAGGGACTGTGATTTTATCACTAAAGGGAGTGCCTTATGAGAAACATCTTCTATCAATACAAATCAACATTGGCTCTTCAATACAGAGTTCCACAGAGCACCAAAAGTTTAAGTAATTTACCCAGGGTTACACAGCTAGTATGTGACAGAAGCTGGACCCAAGTCTTAGCTCCAAGATCAGCCCTCTATCCACTGTGTCATCCTGCCTAAAATAATAACATTTCTATAACAATTTAAGATTTGCAAAATGTTTTAGATACATATCTTGTTTGAGCCTCATAATGACACTGTGAGGTAGATACTACAAGGATCATTATCTTCATTTTACAGAAAAAGAAACTGAGGTTTAGGGTGTTTAACTGGTTTATCTGAGGTTGCATAGCTGAGTAAGCATCTGAGGTGAGACTGGAACTCAGGCTCTCCTGACCCCAAGTTCAGTGTTCTGCTCATGTGGTCTCTCTTGTTAAGAGATCAATCCATAACCATCATTAAAAACCATTCCTATCTTGATCTTGCACGATATCCCTAAAATAATGCTAAATGACCCTAGAGAATCTGCATGGCCAAAAGCAAGATCCTGGAAATATTAGACATTTCTAGAATATTTCTTCAGAGCACAGTTTCCAAATTCCTGCCCATACTAATTGTATATAGGCCAAAATCTGACAGAGCAAATAAAGCAGGAGAAACAAGAAGGTGTACTACAAACATTTCCCCATATGATGGCTGCCTTGACATCAGAACATCCCCCACCACTACCCCCTATCCAAAGCACAGCTGCCTTCTCTACCCCTACCAAGTTATGAACTCTCTGAGGCGGAATTTCATTTTCCCCATCTTAAATTATTTATGGAGCATTGGGCTTAAATAAAGAGCCCTCTCTTTTTGGATAAAACCATTATGGGTTGCAAAAAAAAAAAATTGGCTTACCGATCCTGATCTTAACTAAGCTCCAGCCTGTGAGTAATAGGTAAGTTTTCTTTCATGGTTATATCATACTAAAGCTTATTCAGATGTGATAACATTTTTGCTGCTGTATCTTGGCAACATGATTTATTCTGCAAATGCTCAGTGTTACCGTCTCACAAAGCTGTACCATCTGGGTTGAATTAATAGGCTACCCAGAGAAATAAATGAGAATGGTCTTCCATAATTAACATGTAGGTAAAGTATATTTAACAGATTATTATAATTAATATGTCAGTTACTGATTTCATGCTAAACAGAATTGTGAACACAAGATATTAAGACGAGTTACCCTCTCTGTATGTGCCTAGAAAAATGCAATGGGGAAAAAATGAGGGCATAGAGTCCAGCATCAATAAAATTGACCTTAACATTAAGAACATCAGATACCAAACTCTAAGCAAACAGCTCCAACACAAGGGCATTAGAAACTGGAAGCAGCAAATTACGGACTTCATAAATTCAGAATTTTTACTAGAGATGTCCAGAATATCCCAGATGTGACCTGCAAAAGCACAAGAATGTGCTTAATTTACACACAGCTGAAGGCACTGATCTAAAGGGAAGGGGTGGGGGTGGGAGAGAAGGGGGAGCCTAGGGGAAGCCAGGGACAAAGAAAGAAACCAGATTTTTCCCCTTAATGCCAGCCCAAGGGTCCCTGCTGATCCGGACTGTATGCAAAATGCCATTTAGAGTGGGAAAACCAACAAAGGAGACCTAGAGATGATCAGGATTCAAGAAGCATAAGCATCCACACTACGTCTTCATGGAAAGTAGATACAGTCAGTATGTTGGCAGCTGGCACAGAATAACAGTAGAACAGACAAGTGGAGAGCGGGCTAGAGATGAAGTGGGAAGGAGATAGCTCGCTGTCCTTTAAAGAGACTTCCTCGACAAATTTCTCTATCAAGATTATTAAGTTTCATTTCTTCAGACACCTCTGGGAAAAAGAAAAATTCATCTTAGCTGAAACTGTCTTGGGGATTCTTGGCTGAATTGAAGCTCACTTTCCCAGCCAGGAGATCCTCAGTATTTGCGACGGGGTCTACCTTGTTTTCCTGTGATCAAATTGTGTGAACTTCATTTCACAGGTGATCAAAAGACAAATCCAAAATGTGTGGGTTGGTAGATAATTGCAGGCCAGAATATGAGATTTGTATTTTGTCTTGGTCACTGACAATGAGGTGCTTTCCCCAAAGAGTTCGCTTTTCCCTTTTTGATTGAAAGCCCTTTGAATCTTGCCTCCATTTTTCACTGACTTTGAGCTTCTAGAGTTGAAATTAAAATTATAATATCAATCAGCTGACATCTTCAAGTTGTCAGCCCTTAAGAAAAATAAAAAATAAACCCTGTGCATTCAATTGTAAAAAAGAAAAATTGATACTAAAAAAGAAACAGAAAGATCAGTAGCAAATGAAAGGACATTTCTGGTTAACCTTCAGTCTCCAAAGAGTGAACCAAGTCTACCATCCAACCAGCAGGGAGCAGTACTGTCAATGAACGGCACCCAGAAGGAATCTGTTTCCCCTATTCTATAATTAAGGAACAAAGGATTCACTAAACCAAAAGAAGAAACATCATAAAACTACCAAGTTGAATCATAATGTAATAGGAGCTGGAAGATACCTAACATCCAGACCAATGTCTTCATTTTACAGATGAGGACACTGAGGCCCAGAGAGGTTACATGAGCTGCCTAAGGTAATTCAGGAGCAGAGCTGCAATTGGAACCCAGAAGCCTTGAATTCGAATCTAACACCCTAATAGGCACCAAGAGAAGATTCCTGAATAAACAAGGACTTTGAAGCACAGCAAATAGGAGATGTAGTCAGCCAGAATCCAGTTTCTAAGGATGTTTTATTTTTATTGCTAGGGATAAACTGTACATTGGCTGAGGATGGAAACTTCCCTCTTGCCTCATTTCTGAACAGTACTTAATATGTGCTAGGTAGTTAACATCATCTTCAATCACCATGCCCTGAAAGGTTGTATCAGCCTTGCTTACCATTCATTCTGAATCTATGTCAAATGCTACTTCATCCATGAATCCTTCCTCTATGCCCAAATCATAGGTGAGCTGTCCTCCAAGCTTTGGTTTTATCTTTTCCATGAACTTGATACATTCTGTCTGTGAGTATAGTTATTTGGACACTTTCATCTTCTCTATTAGACTATAAGTTCTTTGAGGGGTGTTTTCTTTATCTCTCTTCCTTTAATAGTGTTTTATAGATAAGCAATTGGTAAATATTTGTTCAATTGAATAACCTTATTTGCTATGGTATGGAATGGACTAAACAGGCAGATATGTCCCAGATCTTGATTAAAATACTCCAGGGACTTAATCTATATGTAAGGTGGTTTCCCCACATGAGGGGCTTTCAAGTAGTGGCACCTAAGAATGCCCCTATAGCAAAGGTATATGGCCCTTCAAAAACTGACAAAGTCCATCCCCTACTCAATGAACTCCAGTGGCTCCCTATTGTCACTAGGGTAAAATAGAAACTCATCTGTTTGTCATTTATAATAACTTCACAACCTTTTCAACATCTTTATGTATTATTCCCCTTCACATACTCTGTGGTCCAGCCAAACTGTTCTCTCTTCTTTACACATAACATTTTCTTCTTGATTTTGCACTGGCCCACCCTCCAGACCTGGAATACACTCCTTCCTTCCTTAGCTCTATTTTAACAGAATCTTTGTCTTCCTTAAAGGTTCAGCTTCAGTGTCACCTTCTATAGCAAACCTTTCCTTATCTCTCCAGTTGTTAGTGCCTCCCTTCCCTGAGTACCTTGTATTCAATTCCCCACTATTTCTTCTATATATGTTTAGACACTTACAAGTTATTATACCAAATCAAATTATAAGTTTCTTACAAAGATTGATTTTTTTGTCTTTGTCTCTCGAGCACCTAGCACAGTTCCTAACACACAGCAGACACTTAATAAATGCTTGTTTTTTTATTGACTATTGGAGCACCCAGCATTCATTACTCTAGGCTAGATAAATAGATGGTTGGTTGGAGGAGACAAAGTCGTATACCTCCCATCATAATCCCTATAATCCCTTTTAGATTCTGTATCCTATGGCCACAGAAATCTCTAACATACAGCTAATACTTACCTCATGTTATAGCAGTTCCCCAGATGCAACTGATGCCTGCAGGTGGGCAGCATATGTTCCAAGGGTCCAGGAGATGTGCACAGCTTGGGAAGTTGACTAAAAATCTGCTATAATAAATGGAAGCCTTGGGCCACTCAAGAGAAGATAAACTTAGATGAAATTCTAGTAGATGGTGGCGGCTTCAGTGGGAGAATGAATTGCAGAGAAATATCAAAGCCTGTGTACTAGTACCATAATAGCCCTGAATCAAGAACTAGGCAAAATCTTATAGCCTCATCAGCAATGAATAAGTTACATAAAACCACATTAAATATTATTTTATGAACTTGCTTTTAAAATTAAATGTCCTTATTTCAATAAATAAACCTCACCAGACCAATATGCTTGGCAATAATGCAGAGAGAAAAATGACAGACATTGGTCACTCATCAGCTATTTTACATACCAGGCTTATAAAGTCAGTAGAAGAAGAAGGTGATTGAAAGATAGAGGTCATTCAAGAGAATAGGAATCATATCCTCCCAAAAAAGACAATTAAAGATATTACTTTTTCTTAATATTTTAATTAATTAATTTTTAGTTTTTAACATTCAACATTTCAACATTCACTTCCACAAGATTTTGAGTTTGAGGAATACACACACCCACACCCACACACACCCACACACACCCACACACACACACACACACACACACACACACCCACACACACACACATTTTATATATATATATATATATATATATTTATATATATTCCCTCCAACTACCCTAATATTGAGAAAGGCCTCATGAGTTACAAGTATCATCTTTCCATGTAGGAATATAAACAGTTCAACTTTAATAAGTCCCTTATGATTTCTCTTTCCTGTTTACCTTTTCATGATGCTTCTCTTGAGTTTTGTATTTGAAAGTGAAATTTTCTATTCAGCTCTGATCTTTTCACCAAGAATGCGTGAAAGTCCTCTATTTCATTGAATATCCATTTTTTCCCCTGAAGGAATATACTCAATTTTGCTGAGTAGGTGATTCTTGGTTTTAATCCTAGCTCTTTTGACCTCTGGAATATCATACTCCAAGACCTCTGATCCCTTAATGTAGAAGCTGCTAAATCTTGTGTTATCCTGATGATGTTTTCCACAGTACTTGAATTATTTCTTTCTGGCAGCTTGCAATATTTTCTCCTTGAGCTGGGAACTCTGAAATCTGACTATAATATTCCTAGGAGTTTTCCTTTTGGGATCTCTTTCAGGAGGTGATTGGTGGATTCTTTCAATTTCTATTTTATCCCCTGGTTCTAGAATATCAGGGCAGTTTTCCATGATAATTTCTTGAAAGATGATGTCTAGGTTCTTTTTTGGTCATGGTTTTCAGGTAGTCCAATAATTTTTAAATTATCTCTCCTGACTTTTCACACAAATAAAGTCAGATCTAAATAATTGGAAAAACATCAGTTGCTCATGGGTTGGCTGAGCTAATAAAATAAAAATGACAATTCTACTTATTCAGTGCCATACCAATCAAACTATCAAAAATTATTTTATAGAGCTAGAAAAAATAATAACAAGATTCATTTGAAATAATAAAAGATCCAGAATATCAAGGGAACTAATGAAAAGAAATGCAGGGGAAGGGGACCTAGCCGTTCCAGATCTTAAATTGTGTTATAAAGCAGCAATCATCAAAACTACTTCGCACTGGCTAAGAAATAGAGTGGTAGATCAGTGGAATAGGTTAGGTATGCAGGACACAGTAGTCAACAACTATAATAATCTACTATTTGATAAACCCAAAGCCCCCAGCTTCTGGGATAAGAATTTACTATTTGATGAGAGAAATGCAAATCAAAACAACTCTGAGGTACCACACCACACCTATCAGAATAGCCAACATGACAAAACAAGAAAATGATAAATGTTGGAAAAGATGTGGGAAAATTGGAACACTAATGCATTGTTGGTGGAGTTGTGAAATGATCCAACCATTTTGGAGAGCAATTTGGAACTATGCCCAAAGGGCTATAAAAATGTGCATATCCTTTGACCCAGCAATAGCACTTCTAAGGCTATATCCCAGAGAGATCATACAAATGGGAAAAGAACCCACATTTACAAAAATATTTATAGCAGCTCTTTTTGGTGGCAAAGAATTGGAAATTGAGAGGATGCCCATCAGTTGGGGAATGGCTGAGCAAGTTGTGGTATGTGAATGTAATGGAATACTATTGTGCTATAAGAAATGATAAACATGCTGACTTCAGAAAAACCTGGAAAGACTTGTATGGTCTGATGCTGAGTGAAGTGAGCAGAACCAGGAGAACGTTGTACACAATAACAGCCACATTGTGCAATGACTAATATTGATAAACTTAACCCTTCTCAGCAATACAAGGATCTAAGACATCTCCAAAGACCTAATGATGGAAAATGCTATCCACAAAGAAGAAAGAACTATGGGGTTTGAATGCAGATCAAAGCATACTATTTGCTATTTCTTTTCCTCTGTTGTGTTTTGTTTCCTCCTTCTGGTGGTTCCTCCTATTGGTTCTAATTCTTACAACATCACTAATGTGAAAATATGTTTAATAGGAATGTATATGTATAGCCTATATCAGATTGTGTGCCATCTAGAGGAGGGAGATAGGGTGAGGGGGGAGAAAAATTTAAAACTCAAAAGCTTATGGAAGTGATTGTTGATAATTCAAAATAAATGAATTAAAAAAATGATGAGATGGCAGACTTCAGAAAAACCTAGAAAGACTTGTATGGACTGATGCTGAGTGAAGTGAGCAGAACCAGGAGAATGTTGTACACAGTTAACAGCCATGTTGTGTGATGACTAACGTTGCTAGACTTAGCCCTTCTCAGCAATGCAAGGATCTAAGACATCCCCAAAGGTCTCATGATGGAAAATGATATCCACATCCAAAGAAAGAACTATGGAATTTGAATGTAGATCAAAGCATAGTATTTGCTATTTTTTTTCTTTGTTGTGTTTTGTTTCCTCTTTCTAGTGGTTCCTCCTATTGGTTCTAATTTTTACTTACAACATCACTAATGTGAAAATATGTTTAATAGGAATGTATATGTATAGCCTATATCAGATTGCGCACCATCTTGGGGAGGGAGGTGGGGAGAGAGAGGGAGAAAAATTTTTAAATCAAAAGCTTATGGAAGTGATTGTTGATAAATCAAAATAAATTAATAAAATAAATAAAATAAATAAATTATCTCTCCTGGATCTATTTCCCAGGTCAGTTGTTTTTCCAGGGAGGTATTTCACATTGTCTTCTATTTTTTTCATTCTTTTGGTTTTGTTTTATAATTTGATTTCTCATAGAGTCATTAGCTTCTATTTGTTCTATTCTAATTTTTTTGGAATTATTTTCTTCAGTGAGCTTTTGGACCTTCTTTTCCATTTGGCCAATTCTGCTTTTTAAGGCATTCTTCTCCTCATTGGCTTCTTGGACCTCTTTTGCCATTTGGGTTAGTCTATTTTTTAAAGTATTATTTTCTTCAGTATCTTTTTGGATCTTTTTTAGCAACCTGTTGACTCTTTTTTCATGATTTTCTTATGTCACTCTCATTTCTCTTCCCAATTTTTCCTCTACTTCTCTTACTTGCTTTTCTCCTTTTTGAGCTCTTCCATGGCCTGAGACCAATTCATATTTTTCTTGGAGGCTTTGTGTGTAGAACTTTGACTTTTGTTGTCTTCTTCTGGTTCCATGTTTTGATCTCCTTTGTCACCAAAGCAAGATTCTATGGTCTGAGGGCTATTTTTTTTCACTGTTTGCTCACGTTCCCAGACAATTACTTAACTTTTTAACTCTTTGTTAAGGTAGGGCTCTGCTTCTGGTGTGGAGGGTGTACTTTCCCAAGCTTCAGGGGTTTTGTGCAGCTGTTTTCAGATATACTTCTAGGGACCTGTAAATTTTCAGTTCTTCCAAGGTGATATGATCAAAGGAGAGGCGTTTACTCCTTCCCTGACCTGTGCTCTGGTCTGTGAGTGACCACAAACACTCTTTTCTGCCTTGGAACTGTGAGAGGATTCCCTCTCCACCACAGCCACAAGCTCCACCATGCCAGTGCTCCTCCTCGCCTCAGGACTGCAACCCAAGACTGTGACCCAGATCCAAGCACAGGCAAAGCAAGAGAATCCTGCCTCAGTGCCAACAAAGAGATCCCTGAAATATCCCTCTGATCAGTCACTCAATCCCCCCACTATTTGCGGGCTAAGAGCTACAGAAGCAGCCACTGCTTCCACCACCCTAGGGGCTGCACCAGGGCTGGGGCCTGACTATGCTCCTCTCTCACTCAGGTCCAACAGACCTTTCCTACTGACCTTCTAAGTTGTCTTTGGTGTTTGTGGGTTAAGAAGTCTGGAAACTGCCACAGCTGCCCATGATTCAGCCCCCTGAGGCCTGCACCAAATTTGCTGGGGCCCCATATTTACTGATGCAGCCCATGCTGAACTGCAATCCTTTCCCAGCCCAGTGCAACAGATCTTTCCCATCAACCACCTAGGTTGTCTTGGGCTGGAGATTTGTTTCACTCTGTCTGTGGGTTCTGCTGCTCTAGAATTTGTTTAGAGTCATTTTTACAGGTATTTGGAGGGGTTTCAGGGAAAGCTCAAGTAGGTCACTGCTTTTACTCTGCCACCTTGGCTTAATATTTTTTCCCCTCAATATTTTTAATAGCCCTTTAGACCAGGACTAACCCATGTTAAGGTTATGTATACATGGAATGATCTACCCACTGTACTTGCTAATTCTCACATGGGTATGTGGTCACCTACTTGCTCCTTTGGTAGTCTAACTCCCTCAAACCTGTTCTCACACTGGCAGGTCTAGGGTCCCAGAGAAGGACCACCATGATATGGTTATACTAACACACTCTCAGAGTCCTAAGAATAATCCTGTTGAAGGAGAACACACACTCTCTACTCATGATTTCAGCTCTCAAGTCTCTGCTGGTGTACTTACATTTACATAAACCAGCAATGATGGCACTTTTAGTTCTTAAATATAACTATTTATTTAGCAATAAGGCAAAAGAAACAATATCATTGGTACTCTTTACATCAAAATACAAGAATCAAAAATACGACACATAAACCTGGGTTATACTCTCCCGCCAATGTATTCACTATCTGTGGGGGAAGATGAGCATATACACAATTATAAAAACCCAGGTATTCAGAGTAACTCACAACTCTAGACTGCAGGCTTAGATATCATTGGTCAATACAGAAATAACTGCACCACAGGAAGATGCATCTCTGCTAACTGCTCCACTTCTGTTTTTCATCTCTATACATGGGCGTATCGTTTTCTCTTTTAGTCTCAAACCAGTGAAGCATTCCCAAACTCTTTCAGTTCCCAATCACCCTTAAAAGAGCAACAATAAAGTATCACATTCTTAATTTGACTAGTAGTTGCCTTTAGGCCAGAGAATTGCAAAGCTCAACTCATCCATCTGGTTCTCTTTAGCAATACACACAGCATTTTATTCATTAGGTTGTTGTGCTGGCCAATCAGCTTATCTCAAATATTCAGTCATTTTTCAATCATGTCTGACTCTTTGTGACGCCGCCGTGTGGAGTTTTTTGGCAAAGATACTGGAGTGATTTGCCATTTCCTTCTCCAGTATCTCAAGTAAAGATATTAGTAAAACATCTGTAAAGCCTCTTTCCCCTCTTCTTTTCTCTCTCTCACTAGAGGCACCACCAGAGCCACCTACTCTTCTGAGTTATTATTTCCTCTCAGATTTGAGGTGGTGCTTAAGGGCAACAGATGACACTGAAGCAATCATCCAATACACTCCAGGTTCTTCAATGAATCAGGAACTAGCAGCTGGAGCATTCTTGCCTACTGACTACTCTGGCTACCACATCTTCATAAGATTTGATGAACATACCTTTGGCCTGCGATGTTTCTTCAGTGTTCATTCTTCCATTCCTCTGGCTTAAAGAGGCTTAAATCAGAGAGTCCATATACTCAATGACCTATCTTTCACTTTCAAAGTTAAAAAATGATGAATCTTCCTATATATTTAATCATCCCATCATTTCCAAATAGTTCATGATTTTTCTTTTTGTAAATATTACATGCAAATCAGGTGCAGGGCCACAATGTGCTGAAGCTTTAGCCATTCCATAATCTGTAAAAAGGTGCAGTGCTAACCTGATGTACCTGTGATAATTGTATTCCTTTATTGAATTTTTTTGTAACTTTTTAATAACTAAACTCTGCTTTCTTTAAACCACCAAATCATTTGTACACAAAGGAGACATCATTCTACATCTTTTAAAAAGTGATTTAAGCCTTTATATGTATGCCACAATTCATTTTCTATCCTTTTGTGATCAAATTACTCATAACCTGTTTGAAAACTGTTTCTTTATATACAGCTTTTAGCAATTTTTATTAAACCAAAGCTCTTTTCCTACCCCTTGGACACTAAGCTATTCATTTAGGAAAGAGGGAATATTTTTCATCTTTTACCAGTCAACTTAATTACTTTCCTCTCTGCAAAAGTGTTTTTTTTTCTTCAACCTTTCAATACCACTCTACTCTATATGAAATGGCAAGATCTAAAAGGGACTATACTTATACTAGTCTTAATAATAATAATAGGAAATATGGCATAGTGGAAGGAGGGTCAGCACCAGAGTCAGGAAAACCTTGATTCCTGTTTCACCACTGACACATACTGGCTCTGTACCTCTGGTCAAGTCATTCATCAACACTATAAGTTACAGGGAAGGCTGCATTCCTCACTGGATAGATAGAGTTACTCACTGGAAGTTTCCTATAACAATGAAATCTTCGGTCTTATAAAAAGAAAAATTGATATTTTACTGGATCCATGATCTTATCAGTATGTATGCTCCCACCTCTGCCACAGAGTACAATCTATCTATCCATGCCTTCTCATCCTGGGCAGTCTTCTTCCATATTCTTCCATAAACTCTCCTTAGAAGATTGAACTAATTAATTGGAGGCCTTGAATCTTTTAACATTTTATAGATATCAGTACAGATATATACAGGCTGTCCATCTGATACCTCTACCTCACAATTGTGGCTACATGATTTAAGCCTAGGGTTGTCTGTATGATTTTCTGCCTTTGGTGGGAAAGACCTCTACAAATGAATGATGACATGGTAATTCAGTGTCCACATTGGAGACAAGAAAAAGAAGACAATCCACACATAGCTTAAATGTCCAAAACTGATTTATTAAAGGATATTCTATACAGCCACTTAAAGTCTCAGGAGGGCTAGAGACAGGAATGGGATGCTACAATACTCTAACTTTATATCAAATTGGGGTGATACTATAACAATTCCAAAGAAACTATCCAAAGATAGATTCCCAGCTTTCTCTTTTTGTAGAGGAAAAGTCCCTTTTCCCATACGTGCCAGAGATGTTCCCTCCTTTTAAGGGTCTCTAAGACAGTGATTGGTGAGAACTTAGGTATCGTTACCTCTGCTTTTAGGGATTTTTACATTTTAGGGTTTTTGATTTTTTAGGGATAGGATGAAAATATGGTATTGGAATGTTTCTCAATCTACTCAAAGTTGGATAACAATCCTTTGTTTGACATGCAACACCCTTCATAATCTGGCCCCCTCTTACCTTTCCATTCTTCTTATAAATTCCTCACCCTGTGATCCACTGACATTGGTCACTTGCTATTCTTTGAACAAGACATTCCATCTCCTGACTCCAGAAATTGTCACTGGCTTATCCCGCATGCCTGGAATGAGCTTCTTTCTCATCTCTACTTCTTGACTTCCTTCAAGTCCCAGCTAAAATCCTACTTTCTAAAGGAATCTTTCCTCATCCCCTTTAATTCTAGTCCCTTCCCTCTGTTGATTATCTCCAATTTATCTTGTCTCTATCTTGTTTGTATATAGTTGCTTACATGTTGTTTCCCTCATTAGATTGTGAACTCCTTAAAAGTAGGGATTTTTTCCTTTTTTTTGTACCCCCAGCATTTAGCACATAAGGCACATAGTAGGGCCTTAAT
The DNA here is from genome assembly GCF_900497805.2 of Vombatus ursinus. NCBI lineage: Eukaryota > Metazoa > Chordata > Mammalia > Diprotodontia > Vombatidae > Vombatus > Vombatus ursinus. Next base: position 21,491,671 of record NW_020954571.1, on the reverse strand, counting down.
AAATACTTATTGACTGATTGACCAGCAAGGGGAATGTGGAGGATCTTATCTATGATTCCAAGAACTATCAGGCTGTTTGAGCACAGGTAGATACTTATCTATGAGGATATAATTGAGGAAACAAGAAGAGACCATCATGGCTGGTTTTAAGAGTGAAAGTGAAGGAAAATGAGTAGCCAATTAATATAAGCATCGGTCTTCCCAGGTAGTTCTGCCTCTAAATCATATGGCCAATGCCAGGGACATAACTTTGGATCAGTCTCTTAAAGTGAGAATCAAAGGCCTTATAAAAGTACTTGAGGCTTTTTTCCCTTACAAATGAATGCTTACTCAAATTTTATAAGGGAAGAAAAATAAACTTCCCATATATAAAGATCCTTTTTTTAAAAAAAGGGAAGAAAGTTCTTAATTATTAATACAGCTATGAATAAATGTGTGTATACCTTTATATATTTCCTAACAGGCAGTATCAATTCCTTTACATTCCCCAGAGGAAAGATAGCACTTACTGCTTCAAAATTTTAAGAAGCAAACTTATCCTTATGCACATCACAAAAAAGGTCAGCGAATCAAAAACCAGACACTATAAAATGAATCACAGTAGTCATAGTTTAATGGTCCCCACAACAATCTCTCAATACATAACCAGCTGACTTCTTTTTCCAGTTATATGTGTCCTTGATGATGTCTGTCATAACATTTTCTACATGCAAGCCATCATTGTAATATACTACCCCCTACTTTCACCCACGTTGTGTGTTTCCACTGCTCTTAGGATCACCTGCGGTTATTATTCTTCTGAGAGTATTGTGCCTAATGCTTCACAACCATGTTGTATCACCAGGAGAATACTGGTGTTGATTTTTTCAAATGGGTTTTGGCAACAGGGAACATCTCAGGATTATTGAAAGCAATGTGCAATTTTACAAATGTTACCATCTGCTCTCTTCTTACTATTCAATTCTAAGTCCATCTGATCGTTCATCTCAAGTGTCTATACAAATATGTATGTGTGTGTATATACATATATATGGAGTCACAGAAAAATAAAAGTAAATAAGTAAGCAAATAAAATAAAAAATAAAATCTGCTGATGGACTAACTCAATGAGGGGCTCATTTAACTATATATCAGAATCAGGGTAACAGGTATTTTCATCCGCTTTGTTTTTCTTCTGTGGATTGCTTGGTTGAGCTCTTCTAAGTGGACATGCATCTTACTGAGCAGGATATGCACTAGTCTAAAGTTGTGTACTATCATTCGCTATCATCTGAAAACAGAATCATTTGAAGACACTTTTCATCTATATAGGGAATTCCTACTCTGTTGGGACATACTCAGTGACAATGGTGACTAACACCTTTGGAAAATGAAAAGATCCTTTAATATTGATAATCGGAGGATAGGGTTGAACACCCCTGTCGCCAAATAAGGATGCAGCTATTAGGAATGTTGTATTAATTTAGCACATGCCAATAATTTAAATTCAATTTAACCTGTACTTATTAAGTACGTTGTCATGTGCAGAGCATTGTGCTAGGGATACAAAAAGAAAAACAAAACAGATCCTGCCCTCAAGAAGTTTACATCCTATTGGGAAACACTTGTTGGAGAACAGCCTTTAAGGCTGCATTTTTCTCTCCTGAGTCAAAAAGACATAGGTTATTTTGCATTTTCTACACTTCTGTGTTAATTTAGAGAAGGCTAAGATCTCCAAGGGTTTCTATTACCCTCAGCCTCAACCCCGCCACACACACACACACACACACACACACACACACACACACTCTGAGTGGTATTCCATAGAATCTCTCCTCCCATGAGGCCCTAAGGTCTGAGGTCTTCCCCACACCACCACCACTACTCAACTGAATCCATCTTAAAACATTAATTTCAGAGCAGTCCATTGTCATGCTGCTTTCCCAGTGCCTATTTTATTCAGGTACTTGCCCTAGGAATCAGAAATATTGGTTACAGCCCAGCCAAGGCCCAGGAATTGCAATGCTATTGTTGTTCTTCACATTCAAAGTGAAGACTTCCAAGAGGAGATATGGACCACACCTTCTCCAGCAAACAAACCACCCAGGCTTTGCTCCTGCAACTTAATGTTCTTCTGGTCAAATTTGACTGTAATTTTTCAGGCTTTCATTAGCCTGTCAGAAGGGAAGGATTAACACGCATTTTGATTTCTGTTGAAAACACGTTGTTTCAGAAATAAAGTGGGCATAGCAGGCTTCTGGGCTGATTTAATCTCTAACACAGGAAGCTTATTTATAGCATCATGGCCTTCTGAATGTTTAAAAACTCAGGCATTCTCAGCCTGCTGTGCTTTTTCCAGGGCCAGATGAGACAGCACCAAAAGAATAATGCTTCCTGGGCTGGTAGCATAGACTGCCCTAGAATTAAACATCACTTTCATCAGTTCCTATCATCCGTACCTGTGGCCAGCTTGGGTTTTCCCAGGGATCATGCCTATGAACAAGAATCTCACCTCAAGTAAAGAACCAGAGTCTAAGCATTGAACATACTTAGGTCAAATTGTTTTCCCCTCTCTTACCTCCTCCTCCCACTAGGACTCACATGGTTCACTGAGTATACCTTTGAACTGACCTCTTTCTCTAAGATATCTCATTCTTCTAGAAGTTCTATGCTCTTTGTCTCAAGTCAAGTGCCAATACTCTCATTTTTCTGTTACTCCTAAAGATTCTTTTTCCATATAAAATTTTTTAAAAACTATTAAATAGCCATTGTATGCAAAGTGCTCTACTAAGGTCTTTGTAGACTGTAAAATGCTACATAACTGTGCTATTTTACTACAGAAAGAGAAGAAATACAGCAAATAGCTATAACAAATATTTATTAAATGCTGTAAACTGTGTTCTGTGAAGGAGACAGAGTTTAGATAAGACACAATATCTACACTGATGGAACTTACAAGATTAGTTGACTTGCCCATGGCCAGACATCTAATAAGTTAAGAAACTGGGACTCAAACCCAGGTCTTCTGAGAGCAAGTCTAGGCTCTTACCACTATGTCACAATGTGCCTAATTGTTCATAGGAGGTTTTCTGTGTAGTGTTCAGTGGATTCCTAGCATGAAACCACTGTCATTTAGAAGGAACTAGAGCAGATACCATATTTATAGCTACTATTGAAGAATGCATCTAAAAGTTTCATTCAATTCAATTTAATATTTGTGTAGTACTCCCTATGTGGCTATATACAATGACCTCATAATGTTGAAGGCATTGATAGACCAATTAACAAGGACTAGGAAAGAGGGACAAATACCAAAAGCAGGGAAAAAATCTCAGGCCTTGATATTATCCCCTAAAAATCAATTAAGAGGATATCAATGAACATTGACCCATATTCCAACCTTCTCATCTAAACAAAAAAATTATGAAGAAAATCTATGATGTAAAAAAATATTAAAAGGCTTAAGACCTCTAATCAGTACATGATATCAGAAGATTAATAATGAAGCCCCCTTCCTGCCTCTAGGCTGATAGGTGGTAGGCTATAGGTGTGGAAATAATGCATCTATTTGAAGATATGGCCAATATATTGATTTTTTTTACCACATTTATTGAAACAGAGAGTTCTATTTGGAGGAAAGGGTTTTGGGGAAATGTAAGTCATACAAAAAAGAGTACCAGTAAAATATTTTTTAAAAATAATCTATGTATGTTTCAAGTACATCCTTGGTGAGGTTATCAGGAAATGGCTTTGACCAGTGGTATTCCATAGCAGTCCAATATCTTTACAATTGCACAATTGACTGAAAAATACAGAGAATACTGTACTCATTGCTTATTGCTATAAAAAAGCATTTGATTTGGTCATGCAAAAATGCTACCTTAAAGGCTGGGGCAGCTAGATGGCCCAGTGGATAGAATGCCAGGCCTGGAGTAAGGAAGACTCATCTTCCTGAGTTCCTATCTGGCCTCAGACACTTACTAGATGTGTGACCCTGGGCAAGTCACTAATCCTGTTTGCCTCAGTTTCCTCATCTGGAAAATGGGCTGGTGAAGGAAATGGCAAACCACTCCAGTATCTTTGCCAAGGAAACTCCAAATGGGTTCACAAAGAATCAGAAATGATTGAAATGACTGAACAACAAAAACCTTGAAGGCTCTTCCTCAACAAAGTATCTCCCCTGCATATGTCAGTATTGTACAAAATACTTTGAAAGATGCATTAACAGAGATCACTTGGTTCAATCACCCCCTGATTATTATCACCAAGGAAGACATAAATCAAGGTGAATACTTACCAAATGTGTTTGCCACATCCATGGAAAAAACATGATGCAGAGTCACACTTCAAGAGGAATTCCCCATAGGGAGGTATTCCTGATGTGCCTACTTACAGATGGCATTATGATGATTGTGCCAAGCCCTCGAATGTTGCAGAGCCTCCTAAATGAAATGCATAACCACTCAAAATGATGAGCTGGGCCCTGAACCAAACAAGAGTAGGTTGGATAGCCTTTGGAACTTCCATAATTCTCTTAAGGATCCCAAGCTTCTCCCTGAAACAAAGGTCCAACTTTCTAACACCATTATTCTTCAAGTGACAGGTTTACGACTACAAGTTGTGAAAGACAATCTTCAAGGAATTGACAGTGAGAATTACTCCAAGGGCAATGGAAAGTTACATGACAAGGCAGCTAAGTGGTGCAGTGGTTAGAGTGCTAGACTTCGAGTTAGAAACATCTGAGTTCTAATCTTATCTCTGACACTTACTAACTGGGTAACTCACTAGCAATTCATTTAATCTCTCTCAGTCTCAGTTTCCTCGGTTGTAAAACGGAGATAATAATAGTACCTACCTCACAGAGTTGTAAGGACCAAATCAAATGAAACAATATATGTAAAGTGTTTTGCAAAACTCAAAGTGCTAAGTCAATATTAGTTATTATTATAATGATGGTATGAGCAAGCAACAAGCAATGCATTACCAAATCACACATAAATGTTATGTGTGATATCATCCTAGAAATAATGGCCAGAGAAAACAATGAGCTTGTTATGTTTTAAGAAGGGATAGCTCTCCTAGTCCATTGGTATCCATGCAATGAGAAAGGAATGGAAAGAAGACCCCTAACACATTGAGTACAGATACCTTGTTGCAAATTTCAGGGAGAACATGAGTGAGAGTCACATGGGATGAGGGCATGAGTAGGCTGAGACTTGCATTATCAGAGAGAATACCTGAGCCTTTTATAGGTGAACAGAGCAAGAGAGGTATTATGATATTGACATATTCCTGCATGCCTGGCCCTATACTAAGAACCACCAGGAAAAAAAAAAGTATCAGAATCTCAGAATTGGGATTTCCAAGATAATCTAATCCAAATCATACCTGACCAAAAACCATCTCTATGACACACTCACAAGCGGTCATTCAGCCTTTGTTTTAGGACATCCAGTGAACAGGATCCCACCCCCTCCTGAGATAGGCCATACCACTTCTTGACAGCTCAGGAAGCTTTTTTTTCCCCTTAAATCTGCCTTTGTTAACTACCACCTGTTGATCCAAGTTTTGACTTGTGGAGCCAAGAGCAATTTTAATGCCTCTTCCATCTGAGAGTGCTTCAAATACTTCTAAAAAACCATTATGTCCTCGATCTTGAGTCTTCCCTTCCCCAGTCTAAACATCCCTAGTTACTTAAACAAATCCTTAAACAGTTATATTCCTTCCACATCATGGGAGTTAGGGGCATGGCCTTTCCCCTCTCCTCCATCCCCTCCACGATCTGGAAAATCCATGTAAAATTTTTTGGCCCTCCCTTTATACCAGAAAACAAGTCTGAATTATTATGGTATTAAAATATAAAATATGTTGATGTTATACAATACTATACAAATATTTTACATATTTCTGAGTTTCTAAACATTTTCTGTGTCATCTACTGGCCTTCACATGTCATCTGCAGCTTCTGCAAAACTTCCAAAAAATTCCCACTTAATTTCTTATGCCTACCTGCAATGTATTGAAACTATGATAGGGAGAATCATAATGGGAAAAGTCACTATGGGGAAGGGATAACTCTACTGCATGAGTTTAAGGCCCTTCACTATCCTGGTTGCCCTCTTCTGAATATTCTCCATCTATTCAATGCCTTTTCTAAGATAGGGCACCCAGAACTGAATATTATATTCTAGATTTTGTTTCACCAATGGAGGATTACAATGAGATTACTACCTTGCCAGTTTTGGACAATTGACCTTTCTTAATATAACCAAAGACATCATTGATTTGTTGTTGTTGTTGTTGTTGTTTTTCTGCCATATCACATTATTGTCTTATATTGAGTTTGCTGCCCACTAAAACTGCAAGATTGTTTTAAGAATTACAGGCTCCAGTTCTAAATCCTTGCCAACACAAAAAGAGCTGCTATAAACATTTTTGTACAGAGAGGTTCTTTTCTTCTTTCTTTGATCTCCTTGGGGTATAGGACCAATAGTGGTATTATAAGATCAAGGGTATGTACACTGTTTAGTAAATTTGGGGGGGATAATTACAAATTGTTTTCCAGATTGGTTACAATAGTTCACATTGGGGAATGGCTGAACAAATTATGATACATGTATGTAATGGAATACTGTTGTGTTGTAAAAAATGAAGGAGACAATTTCAGAGAGATTTGGTAAGACTTGTATGAACTGATACAGAGTAAAATAAGTAGAATCAGGCAAACAATTGATATAATAATATCACTAGAGAATGATGAGGTGCTCCTGAAGGCCCTTGTCTATGGCAGAAATATAAAAATTCTGTACTCCATGAAAGTCACTGCAAAATTCTCCCTGCTTTCTATATTTTCCAGAAGTAAAATCTTCAATCATTTCACAGTATTGACCATAGATGGAGAACTATTGCAGTAAACCATATGAGGACATTCTCCATTCTGGACTTTTAACTCTTCATCTCCTTAGTGCCCTCTAGTTTCTTACAATGGTAGTACCCTAACACCCTCACCTAACTTTCTTTCCTTTGTCCTTAAATCATTGCTTTTGCTTCATCTTACCAACTTGATTTACTTACTTTGTCTTGCTTATATTATCTTACAGACTCTTGAGTCTCCCTCTCCTCCATGTTGTTACTTTCTCTTTTTTCCTCATCATTCAGCTTGAGTTCTCCTGCTTCTCCTTCCTCCCTTTAGATCTTTCTGCTCAAGCCCTTCTCCTTCAATTGAAACCTTTTTCTTCTTACAACCTGAGCTTTTCTCCTTCTCCTTCTCCTTCAATATCCTCTTAAGTCCTCTCAAATTTCCCCTCCTTGATCTCAATCTTTGCCCTTCCCATTTCCAAAACCCTCCAAATCTCTTTCCAAGATTCCTTTGTTCTCCTTCAGCTAGAGTCATTCTCCTGTTCTCTCATACAGCTTCTTCCCATTAAAGTCAGTGGTAGGTAGAATTATTGCATAATGAATCCCTACCCTGGAGGAGCTTTCAGTTCTATTGAGTAGATGAGATCATTATTCACAAGAAGCAATTATGAAGCAGTACAAGATAGATTTATTATTAAGTGCTACTCTGAAAATAATAAAGTATCAGAATGTATGGTAGAGATAATAAGCGATATGATCAATGAGGAGCAGAAGAGATCAATGAAAACAGGGGGAAGAGACCTAACCCAGGCCCCTTATATCTGTTATTCAACAAGCTAGCTCTTCAGCAAGCATATAACAGACATTTGGTATATATCCAGCATTACAATGGATAAATAAGACAAGTGAAAGGAAATTGGATACAGATATCAAGGTGTTCCCCCTAGAGGGAGGCAAGAGATGGAAAAGATGTCCTGGATGTCAATAGGATTTCAATCCAGCTCATCCTGGCATCAAGGCTAGCTCTTTACTATGCCACACCGATACAATATTGATAAAGGCTTGGAAGAAGAGATAAGCATCACATTTCAACATGACATCTGAACGGGGCCATAGGCAAATGATATGGCAGCATATCACAGTAGGACAGATGAGAGGATAGAAAGAGTTAAGAGTTCAAGGCCAAAATAAGTTTAACCTCTTTCCTCAATCTGCTTCATCATCACTCAGGCAAGAGAAAAGAAGAAGCCACGAATCTCATGTGTAATGTTGATCTTATCCATAAAGGTTCCGAAGATAAGAATGTCCACCTAGTTTTAGCTGCTGAGAGAGGATATGAAAATAGCTGAAAATCTCATGAAAATCCAGATCCAAGACTGGAAGTGACCTATAGCTAGTGCACAAACTCTTGGAAGAGAAGGAGCAAGATTGGGAAAGAAGAACAAGGTATAATGGTTTAGGAATCTCTGCTTACGTTTTTGCCTGGGGAATGGACGGGATTAAGAGGCCTGGTCTTGTTATGCCCTACAGGGACCCAAATCCACTGCATTTATTTATGCAGCAGTTAGAACCATGAACAGAGAAATGGTGAATTTGGGAGAAAGTAGGGACCTAGACTGCCTAGATAGCTAGGATCTGGTGAGTGGCCAATGCTTCTTCTTTCCTGGAGCAGTGAAAATTGAAGATCTAAGTATAGATGCCTAAACTATGTTCCCAGAAGTTTTGGATTTGGGTTGTAACTATAGACTAGGCTTACACTACCTAGAACAGGGAGACACCACAGTCAGTTCATCCTCATGGTAGTTGTTTTAGTGTAGTTTATTTGATTCATTTTGCTTCTTTGCTTATGAATAAATAACTCTAAAGAGATAAGCCATATTTGTGGGATGAATTCCATTATGCCATGCTCCTGTGATTGGAGGCAATTGAATCTCCTAAGTAAAGGAAAAAGATGAAATCTCCCAAAGGGTAGAGTATGAAACAAGAGACTAATTGGATAAATCCACATATACCATGCTCCTAGACTAATAAAACAAATACTGCCCACAAAAATGGATGGAGATAGAAGAAAGAGGTCACCAGTTCTTCCAGAAACTTAGAAAACTGAGTGTTGCCCCTGAGGGCCTTCTGTTGTTTGGAGGAATGTATAATTGCTAAGTTGAACAGGATCAGGCAAGTAGCTAGAAGCATCCCCTGGTGATTAAACATGGTTTGTAAAACCAATAAGAGCAGGTTAAAGGTGGGGTCAAGTAGTCCATAGAGCTCATCAAATTTGTTACATTGACGAAGAAGGGGCCTGCAGGCCTTTATCAGGACCTCTCTGATCTCTTTGACAGGCCATCTCTATGGGAGACAGCTGTATTAGGAATGGTGTTTCTGTTACATTTTATGACTCATATATCCAAATCTATGTCTAAAACAATCAAGATATAAAGGGAGATCTATTGTATTTATTAAAGTGATTGTGATGGAAGGAGGTAATCCATTGCTTTAACATCCACAGGGAAAAAAATATTAATTCAATACTGGTGATGTATCATGAGGAAGTAGTTGTCCCTTATTCTTAGAGTCTCTCTTCTCATTACTTAGTCATCCTGCCACACACCCTGAACCAGGGACCTCTTGAAGACTGGTGTGGGGCAAACAAGCCTTATTAAGAGCAATCAAGGTGACATAGGCCAGAGTTAGGCTCAACGCTTTTTCCTGACAATACTGATAACCAAACGAACAGAATAAAGTGGCTATTAAGAGTCAGAAGCTGCCAGGATTTTCCAAGAGAAGAATGATATGCTCGGCAGACTTTGGCTTATTATGAGTTCAGCTTTTTGACAATAAAAATCCCAGTTGAAAAAAAAAAAACAGAATAAGAAAGACAGTGGTGGTAATAAAAGCTAACTTGACACCTAACTCTTATTCACTCCATCAACAAGACACTACCTAATGTATTGAGTTGTGTTGTGTGTTTTTTTCCTAGTCAATGATGCAAATAAAAAATCTATCAGATGAATGAAGCTAAGCTCTTTAGCCAAGTCTTCACCTGGGATTCCCTGACAAGTTCAGTTCAGGTCAAACTGCTCTGATTGTTCCTTGGCCACCTAAGCTTTGAAACAACCCTTCCTTTCCACCCCATCCTTTGGTGCAAATGAAAATAGAAACAAAATATACCAGGTCTGAAATAAAAAAAAAATGCATTTTGTTTTTCGCCTTAGAAAGAGACTTAGACTGCCATCCAAAGTAAGTGAGCTTCATTTTGGAGGAAAGGGTAAAAAATGGTTGATCTGATAACAATGCAATGAAAAGGAGATTGCCTTTGGTGAAACAGAGGGAGCAGTTCTGGCCATGCCTGGGATGTGGGGCCTTGATGTGGCAGGTGGCAGGGCCCTCATGCTGCAGACTTGCGTCCCTCTCGATTTTCCATCCTGCTCAACGCAATCACACTGCAGAGCAGCATTGCAAAGGGGACCTGAGCTCACATCATTCCTGCGCCAGGTTGAAAAGGAAACAGATGATTCTGTCATGGTTACAAGGAGTAAAACAATCTGCATTCATTTGTAAGTTGGGGAGGGGGTGGAAGAGGGAGAAGGGAGATAGCCAACACAAACAAAGCAGCCAAACAAACCCAAGAGCGCAGCTCATACAGCAGTTCTTCCTCACCTGGTGAGCTGAAGTATATGTTTACAGTGTGGCTGACTGTGAAAATAAGGAGTATATAGAGCTCCTGACTAATTCATGGCTCCTGCCAGTGATTTACTGTCGCTATTTGTTACCCGTGCAGGCCTGCCTGGCAACTCTGTTGACAGAGGGGATTATCATAATGTGTATGTCAGTCTGTGTGTGTGTGTGTGTGTGTGTGTGTGTGTGTGTGTGTGTGTGTGT
>NW_020954571.1:21455641-21480948 GCF_900497805.2 Vombatus ursinus | reverse complement strand
GTGTGTGTGTGTGTGTGTGTGTGTGTGTGTGTGTGTGTGTGTGTGTGCATGTCTTTAGAGGAGAGAGGGGAAGTAACAAGGGGAATGATGGGACATTAAAGCAGTGGTTAAGAAGATAGTTGAAGATGTTAATCCTTTAAATATGTATATATATATATATATACATATGTATAGTAGGTATGTATATATGTAATTCCATTCTATAATTGTTTTCATTTCTTACTTGACACAATAAAAAAAAGTCTCTTGGAAAATGATGCTCATAGAAAAAAAAACTTTTAATCCCTCGCATATAGGAAGCTTCTGACAGTTTACAGCTTTTTTTTCATACCTCCCCTCTACATATATAAGGAAACTGAGCCTCAGAGAGGTTAGGTGGTTAGCCCATAGTTACACAGACAGTAAGAAGAAAAACTAAGATTCAAACCCATGTCTTCCAACCCCAAGTCCAGTGCCTTTCCCACTACAACACAGCAAGAAAAGTGAGCTGGAAATATCGAAGCAAAAATCTGTTTAGATCAAAGCAAAAATCTCGAAGACAAGGTCCCTAGAGAGGGAACCCACCAAGCCCACAGCAACTATACACGTGACTGAAATTATTCATAAGCACCAAAAAAAGCAAAGCTTCTGAGCATCCACAGGGCATTGTGAGCAGACAAAGCTCTGACTAGGGTCAGCTCCTACCTGGAAAAGCTCAAGATTGGTTGAGGGTGGGGGGAGGGGTGATTATCAAAGCAGGAACAAGAAACACTCACTTCCAAGATACTCTGAAGCTACAGTGGAGGCATGATTTTATCGATGTGGATCAAATAACAATCTTTCTGCACCTCCTCATCTATTATCTCATATCATGTCTACATTTGCCCCATGAATCCTCCGTAGAAGACTCACCCAACCCTCCAAATGCCTTCCTCTTGCTCTTTTATAATCTCAGGGGTATCAGTGGACGATTGAAGTTGTCCACTTGTTTACAACTAGCTGAACAGGAAGTATATCAAATTACTCCATCAATATGGATAGCTAGGACAAGTCAATCAATCAAGCAATAAACATTTATTAAGTACCTACTATGTGTCAGGTACTGTGCTAAAAAGGCAAAAGACAATCTCTGCCCTCAAGGAGCTTACAATTTAATGGGCGCTACATATGGTTAATGAACTGGGCCCCAAATTAAAGAGGGAGATTAAATTAAAGAGGGTAAGCACAGAATCACAGAATTTCAGAATCAGAAGAGACTCCAGCAGTCATGTAGTTCAATTTATACCCCTAAAAGGCCGCCACTACTGCACACCCAATAAATGGACAGGGGACATTTAGCTTTTTCTAGAAGACCTCTCCTGAAGGGGACCCACTGCCTGCATGCCTGCCTGCCTCCCAAATCAGACCCTTCCACTTTCAGATTTCTCTAATTGTTACGAAGTTGCTACCACTGCCGCTGCTGCTTTTGTTGTTGTTTTCCCCTCACACCAAGCCTACATTTTCTACGACTTCTACCTAGTTAGAATAAGTGATTTGAACCATGTCCCACAGGATATGGTCCCACTTGTCCCACAAGAAGCAGAGCCAGGATTTGAACCTGGATTTGAATCCTAAGACTCCAGATCATGATCTCAGGAGTAAAATCATAAAAGTCACAAAGAACAATGGAAAAACGCATTGTCAGTATGATCAGGCTATAGTAACTCAGTCCCAAATACTATTTAAAAACCTCAACATCAGCCAAAATTGAAACTATTATCTCTGTGTGGCACCATAAGGAGGCTTATTGGGTATTAAGAAGGTATAGGCCCTATCTCCAAGTAGCTTCCAGTTTTTACTAAAATATATCGTTATCTCTTCCACATGGCAGGGGTTAGGGACACAATACCCCTGCAATCTGGAAAATCCACATAAAATTTTTTGGCCTTCATACCTTCATACAAAGACAAGAAGATTGAATTATCATAGTATTAAAAGATGAAATATATTGATATTATACAATAATATATATATTATGCATTTCTGAGTTTCTAAACTTTTTATGTGTCATCTTCTGGCCTTTACATGTGGTCTGCAGCTTCCACAAAACTCCCAAAAAATTCCTTTTTAATTTCTCATGCCAACCTGCAATATATGGAAACCACAATTGGGAAAGTCACAATGTGGACGAGATAACTGCAGTATTGACTGGTTGCTACAAAATGTCATTCTTTCAAAATTGTCTCATCTAAATATACTGTTTCAACTTCAACAAACATTTATTAAACCCCTAGTGGTAAAGAACCTACTAGGTGCTAACAGTTCTTGACTTCACAAAGCTCACAATCTAGTAAGGGAATGCCACATACAAGGACAGTACAAAATGGTACTTCATGAGTATTTTAGGTAAGCACATACCAACTTTGATGTTCCATCTAGGGAAAGGGGAAAGATGATGACTATTTGTGGGCAGGAGCAAAATAATAATATATTATAGGTAGCAGAGCTGAGGTAGTATAGTGGATAGAGCACTGAGCTTGGAGTCAGGAAGACCTGAGTTCAAATTTGAGCTCAGACACTTACTAGCTGTGTGACCCTGGGCAAGTCACTTAACCCTGTTTGCCTCAGTTTCCTTATCTGTAAAATGAGAAGGAAATGGCAAACCACTCCATTATCTGTGCTAAGAAAACCCCAAATGGGGACGTGAAGAGTCTAACAAGAGTGAACAACAACAAAGATTTGCAAAGCACTTTATATTTCTTATCTCATCTGATCCTCAGGAGGATTTTATCGATAATGAGAGCTAGCACTTACAGAGTACTTTAAGGTTTGCAAAGCACTTTACAAATATCTCATTTTAACCTATTGTTATTCTCATTTTATAGGGAGGAAACCGAGGACAGACAGTGGTTAAGTAACTGATGGAGGGTCACAGAGCTAATCAGTGTCTGAGGTAGAATGTGGAATCAGACTTTTCTGCCTCCACATCCAGCACTCTGTCCATGGCACCACTTAGCCACCTCAGATGAGGAAACGGAAAATCAGACAATAAATGTTGAAGGTGAGATTTGAAACTGGGTATCTCCTGACTTTAAAGCCAGAGCACTGTCCACTACCCAGAAGAGTTCAGTTCAGACCTCTGCTCAAATCCTAGTTTTGCCTCTTTCTCCCTGTGTGACTCGGAGCAAGTTAAATCTCAAGTTTTCTCATTTGTCAAATGAGACAGTTGGACTAAATGCTCTCTAAGGTCCTTTCTTGCTCTAAATCTATGATCCTACAAACTGATTTTTACAAAATCTAGAGATGTTGGGAGTTAACTTTGGTCTGCTGAACAAAATGTCTCTAAACAATGGAAGAGCTGACGTTTCTGTTTCTCTGTCCCTCCCTGCCCCTCTTTTCTCTCTTTCCTTTCTTTCCTCCTTTCCTCCTTCTGTCTTTCTCTCTCTTTGTCTTTGTCTGTCTTTCTCTCTCTCTGTCTCTGTCTCTCTCTCTTATCCAGAGCAGTCTAGTTGACAATGAGTGGACTGCAGCCTGGTAAGAGATAGGAAATCAATATGTAGATTGCTCTCCGTTTTTCAACTCTGCACTTCAAAGTCACTTTTGCCAGTTGTCAAAATGTGGAGTGTGAGCTTTGTGCCCAACTCCTCCCTCCCCTTCTTCTGGCCTTCTCCACCCTGCTCCTGCAGTGAAGCATTTCATGGTGTACGCATTGTTTTTGCTGGATCTGTTACTGAGGAGTGAGAAATCAGTCGGTTTCATTAGCTCTTTGAAAAACGAGGTCGAGCCATGTTGGTGAGGTGACTGGGTCAGAAGGAATCATTTATCATTTTCGATGAGGCATAATGAACTCCTTGAAGCTGGACTCCAATTTAATTGTCTTCCACTTAATTGAGGAGAGGGAAGTTGTTCCAAGGTAAACTAGTTGTAGGTGTTTTTACTGAAACACAGACAGCTCCTAACAGTGTCCCTTAGGTGGTAAGGAAAAAACTGCTACCAGTCAACCTACCTGTCATCCAACAGCCTAACATGGAATCTTGATGATAGAAATGACCTAGGGGAAATCAGTGGGATAAATGTGGTGAATGAGGACTTGCTGGATTTGGAGCAAGAGGTCCTAGTTTCTTTTCTTTTTTTTTAGGCAATTGGGGTTAAATGACTTGCCCAAAGTCACACAGCTAGTAAGTGTCAAGTGGTTAGTCTGATACCAGATTTGAACTCAGGTCCTCCTGACTTCAGGGCTGGTGCTCTATCCACTGCGCCACCTAGCTGCCCCAAAAGGTCCTAGTTTCAAATGCTACCTGCAACTACTTATGATCTGTATGACCTTGGGCATATCACTTCCCTTCTCTAGAACTCAAATTTCCTCATCTATAAAATGAGGGAGTTGGGCTAGATGACGTCTAAGGTCCCTTCCAGATCTAAATTGATGATCCTATGAGATTATCTAGTCTATGGATCTGTTTCTAGGCAGGATCCTTTCAAAACATTCCAGATGGGAGTTTTAGTCCTTTTTTTTTTTTTAAAGAACTTCACATCCTTTCTTTGTTAAGCTTCTGTCTTTTTAAATAGGAAGTCCCTTCTTTACTAATATGTTTTCTTCCTACTTCATTCTTCTTGTCTCATCCTAAGCATATAATCATAATAAGACACCATAATAGATTGAAATCGATATTGTGCTTTAAGGTCTACAAAGAACTTCACCCATCTTAATGCCTTTGCTCTCTATAACAACCTTGTGAGGTAGGTTAAGTGCTGCAGAATTACCTGCCCGAGTGAAAGAGGAATGGGGAAAGTTTGACTGGAGGATAAGGATAGGGACTGGGGCTGTAACTTCACCAGTTTAGGTCAGTCAGTCAATAAACATTAATTAAGAAATTTCTTACCTAGCCTTAATCACTGAATGGGCCTTGCCTCAGTCAAACTGAGACCTGGCAAAGACCTTAGCTTAAAAAGACCAAGGTCCCCCACTGCATCCTGGGCCACTGATATGGTATAGACCCAGCCTGAACCAATTTATGGGAATTCCCCTTGTTGGTGGAGGAGGCTTTTAGGATGCCCAAACCCATCTTGGGAATTTCACTTGACAATGAACTCATTAGGACAATGTTCTGTCAATAGTCACATCAATAAGTAAATGTGTAATTAACTTGGATTTCCCACTAAGGGGTGTGGAGAAAGTGAATAAATATAAAAGCCTTTGATATCACACTTAAAAAAATTTTTTTTTTATTTTTGCAAGATGAGCTCTCTACCAGGGGCTGCCACGCTAACAGAATTGCTAAATGAGGCTTAATTTGACAACCCCAACAATCCATTGTTAACAACACACGCCATTGTCTTCATTTGCATGGAGCCAATGCAATCATTTTCCTGTTTGCCCTCCTCCCTTCTCCTTCCTGTCCTCTCGGACTCTTGGCTTCCTCTGAGCTCATTTCTCCTTCAACCTCACAAATACTACAGCCCCTGCTATCAGGACACAGCAGTTAAATAATGTGAAATTTCACTGATGCCGGCAAAATAAAAGTGAGTTTTACAAAACCAAGTTCCTTCCCTGAACATAATAACAGTAAATTTCTAGGGTCCTGTAGTGTAATATCCATTAGATTTATTATGTTGCAATTCCCAGTCCCACTAGTTCTGCCTGAGGGTGAGTATATTACATTTCATCATAGTTTCATTTTCTCCTACAGATGAGAAATGGGAATGCGATTGCAGTTATGTAGCATGCATGTGTTAAATCTGATCTCTAATAAAATCAAACACATCACAACTCAAAGCACTTTAGCACAGTGTCGGCAAAATGAAACACCATCTGTCATCGTGTAGAGATTGCCTTATTATAACATAGAATCAAACTGCTCAGTGTGAACACTGTTACTTAATAAATGGGTAAATGGAAACTGATAATTATGATCTTATTTATTTTAAATGATTAGTTAAAACCGCCAAAAGCGCAGCATAATTTGTCAATTAGACACTCTGGACCCTGCAACAACACAGAAAGCAAACACCCCTCAGTCAAAATGGTAAATAGACTTGCAGAGAAAACAAGGGGGAGGGATGGGAGAGAGACACTTCCAAGACCTGCCAGAGCCAGGATGGAGGCAGGAGCTAAAGACTTAAGAAACCGTTGTCAGGACTGATTAGGTGACTGGGGCTTCTACACTCTAATTACCTGGTATTTTACTTCTTCTCCAACCCCTGTTTCCCCTATTCCTCTCTCCCTAAAATTCCACCAGCAATTCAGCTACAGTAACAGACTGAACCCAGCAGTAAGATATTATGGGGTTGTCTGTGTGTAGTGTCTATGTGCCATAGTAAAAGGTGAGATATTATTTCTGGTACCAGTCTATTGGGATGGAAGGTGGAGGGTGTCTAAACTAGGTAGTTTTATCTGAATCCAATTGAAAGGCTTTTTACTAAGTTCAATCATCCCTAGAAACAACCATTAATAGACTGATAATGACTGGGGGAAACCACATCACTGGAAAGAGACTGAGGGTTCAAATTCTCACCCCAAATTCTCCTTTCAGTCTATGAGCTACTACAAGCCCACCAAGGCACAGAAAGGTGCCTTTTCTCATCTCTGCACAAAAGAAAATGGAAACCTCTAAATGACTCCCTGCGATCAGGGATGCAGGCTACTTTCTCTTCCTAATGCTTTTACCTATAATCTTGATTCTTGTTCTGATGGAGCCTAAACCATTCCGGTGACATTGTATAGTGTGTAGAGAGTCTGTGAGCCCAATAAGATGTCAATAGAAATGCCTCTTGTCCCTGCACTGATGTCATTTGATGTTGAGAGAAGCCTGTGTAATACCAAGGGACTGAAAATATTGACTCTTCCTCTGGTATGATATTCGTGCTCTAAAGCAGCCTTGCAGATACTGCAACTTCAAAAAAAAATCCTCTCAGCCCACAAGAAATGTCTCTACTAGCCTACAGGCTTTCTCCAGGCTTTCCTATCCTTTGGCAGGAACTGGAGATGGTGTACCTGATGGCAAGGTGAAAGACCCAATCTTAAGAAATTCAACACAAAGAAATGAAATGCATGCCAACCCTGCAATATGATTGTGAAACTTGGATAGGTCCATGATCTCATCTTAGTGAATATTCCCTATGCAGATCACAATCTATCCACGTGTTCTTATCTTTGAAATAACTGATAACTAAACAGATTTTCAAAGTGTCAAAGGCCTTCACATATATCATTTTTTTTGAGCCTCACAACATTGTGATATGTCTAATTATCACCATTTTACAGATAAGACAATTGAGAGATGGAAATTAAGTAACTTGCCCAGGTCACACAGTTAGTATCAGGGGTGGGATTTGAAACCAAGCCTTCCTGAATCCAAGTTAAATATACTACACTATGTTGGTTTTCCATTTCCTTTCACAAATCCTTTTTAAAAATATCTTTTGTCTCAGAGATCCTATCCACTGGTGAGATTTCTCCATAGTAGGTATCCAATGTGCTACAGGAGGGAAGAGAAGGGGAAAAACAATTACTAATTGCCAACTATTTGCCAGACAATGTGATAAGCACTTTACAAATATCTCATTTAGAATGCTCATATTTTAACAATCCATGGATAGCAATAGGGGGCAGCTAGGTGGTACAGTGGATAGAGCACTGCGCTTGGAGTCAGGAAGACTCATCTTACTGAGTTCAAATGTGGCCCCATTTACTAGCTGTGTGACTCTGGGCAAATCATCTAACCCTCTTTGCCTCAGTTTTCTCATCTGTAAAATGAGCTACAGAAGGAAATGGCAAACCACTCCAATATCTTTGTCAAGAAAATCCCAAATGGGGTCATGAAGAGTGGCACATGACTGAAAAACAATGTGACACACGGCCTATTAATCTTTATTCTTTGTTCTTATTACATAACTGGATCTGCCTTTTTTTTCTAAGCCTGTATCTCCATGTGAAATCTTTTGTAATACTTTTTGTTCTCAAGATATTGTTGTTAATTAATATGCTGTGGCCTACTTATACCCATGATGCATCTCTCCTTACCCTTGGGGTTAATGAATATCTAGATTCTTCAAAGATTGTGATGTTTGATGTTGTTCATCTATAGAGTATCACCAGGAGAATACTACTGTTGTTATAAAGATGAATTTTTATATCAGGGGATAGTTTGGGAAAATTGAGAGCATGCTGCAATTTCCTAAATACAATCCCCAGGGTGATCTCCTCCTTTTATTCAACCCTAGGCCAAACTCATCCATCTACAATATCTGCCAGAGGGAAAGAGAGAGAGAGAGTGTGTTGGAGATGGAGATATCAATAGAGATCTAAATGATATAGATACGAATATAGATAAGAGAGATGTAGATTATATAGATATATAGACATATGCCCACACAGACATGCAGAGAGAAAGAGATGCTGATTGATGGACTAACTCAATGAATTACTCATCCAACTACATGCCTTTAGCTAAATAGTTTATATTCTTCATCCATTTGATTTTTCCTGTGTGGATTGCGAGGCCATTGGTGATATAAAACTATTCTTGATGTAATTAATTCAGTAGATAATGTAGAGCAATCATAGTACATTGATCTCTCTCCAGTCTCTCTCTCCTCCATTTTCATCCTTCACATGGATGTCAAATTAATCTTCTTAATTAACAAATCTGATATATTTATTCCTTCTCTCTACTGCTCATAAACTAAAACAAAAACTTCTTGATCTATCATTTCAAGCTTTCCATAATTGGGATCCAATCTACATTTCCAATCTTATCTCACCTTACTTATCCCCCTTCATGTTTTCTTTGTACCAACCAAGCCAGATGACACTAGTTGTTTCTCAATTTTGTCCTGTACTCTCTCACCTTTTATGCCTGTCCCTTCACCAACCCCCATTTCTAAAATGTCCTACTCCTGTTGAAATCTTTCTCTTCCTTCAAGGACAAGATAAAGTGACATCTCCATGAAACCTTCCTAATCCTAACAGAGATGATTAACTTCTCTAAGTCAGGAACTGTGTAATTCTGTACCTTTATTTTCTCATCCTAGCACCAGGCCTTGCTCATTGCAACTTTACAGAATCAAAAAAAAAAATGTGCCTTATAGAAATAAAAGGCTTTGACATCTTTTATTTCATTTGGTCCTCATAAAAACATTGATATTTCCATGGATTCCCAGAGTGATGGACAAGTTCAGTGTTTACAGTTATTAATAATCTGATTTCCTCTAGTCTCTTAATTTCTTTTGGACATACAGATTTCCTAAGGAACTGGTCCTGTGTAAGGGAATATCATCCTCAGGCTTTACTATTTGAGAAACCTCTGTGGATATGGAGAAAAATTCCAAAGGCCCTAATGAAAACAAGAAAAGGTAGAGGTTTTTCTATCTCAAGATTATGTCAACATGATACTAAAATAATTAATAAGCTTGGCCAATTCAATCAAACCACCAGATAGCTGGGTCAGGAAAAGGAAGAAATTAGTCAAACTTGAGCTGATTTGCCATCATAGGCCATTAAGGTAATCAGGTTTTTACCTAAAGATTTAAAGGAGAAAAACTGGAAGTCAGGCTTTTATTTTTTTAAAAGCTCTTTTATTAGACTCTAAGCACCTAAAGGGCAAGGAATATGTCAGGGGGCTTTTCTTCTTTGTACATCCAGAACCTAGCGTGGTGTCCTGTTTGTGGTAGGTACTTAATAAATGGTTGTAGGATTTAATTGAAAAAGGGGAAAACCAGGGGACTTCAGAACTCATACTGTCATTCTCTCTTCATTTTAGTGTAAAACACAGAGAGTTGCCAACCATTTGTAGGTATCTCTGCTGAGAGTGTCAATGTCAGGCTACTGGAGCTTTAACCCAGGATGCTGAAAACCAAAGGGAGGCAAGGACACTTTCCCTAGAATGCTCCTTCCCAAATCTATTTCCAATGGCCATACCTCAGGGTCTTTTCCCTCAACCCCTGCATGCCTAGGGGTCTCTATAAGGGAGTGACTGCCTCCTCTCCTGGGGTAACTGCACAAGGACTCACACTGTCCTCTGCAGCACTTCTTCCTCCTGAGGTGAAAGAATTCCTAGTTATAGCTCTATTTTCATCAGAGCAAAGAGTTCAGAAACTATACTGATCCTATTCTTCAGAGACATATGACTAGTTGTCTTATAATGTCAAGTGGACAAGACAATGGCCACCTACTTCTTCCTAAAGACATCATGGCCAGAAACTTGCTGAGTCTTAGATGTCATCTCTGCTACCAATGTACTGTGGCAAAAGGCCATTGGGAAGAAAGCTATGGTTCCCAACCATTGGGCTATGAACCTCTTAGTGGGGAGTGGCAAGGATTACAAGGGATCCATTTCTAAATAACTTAGTATAAATAAGAAATAAGCAAACATATCTTTTGTTGACTGAATAAGTATTTCCAACATCTCAATATTACTATCAAAATCAAATTCATTTAAAAGCATTACTGAACTCATGCTAACTTTTCATCATCTATTTTTTTTTAATCAACAGATATCAAAGGTAGAGTTAATATCACACAGAGATCTGAAAAATGTTTTGGGGGGAAAAGGATCTTAATGACTTAGAAAGTTGGGACCATTGATAGAGAGCTAAGGAAACTGAATTTTGAGTCAGAAAAATTGAGTTTAAATTTCTCTTCTAGTTGGGTCAGCACTTCTTAAGTTGTGGATCACAACCCCATATGAGGTGGTGAAAAATTTGCCAAGTTAAAGATTTCTGAACATGCAATGACCAAAAAATTAATTCAAAATCAAACATCTAATGAATCAAAGATGTTTCTGGCAGTGCTTGACTGTGTTACATTGCACAACTTTACTGCAGCCTTGGTTCTGAACACACAGCACAACTTTGCACTGCGCATGCTCTCAGCCCATGAATGGGGTCTCAAGTGGAAAAAGTTGAAGAAGCCCTACTCTAGTGCACATTAGCTAAGTGATTTGGACAATTAATTCACTTTACTAAATATGGATCTAGTTAATTTCTAAGATCTCTTCCTGCTATGACATTCTGTGATTCCATGATTCTACTTTTAATGATAATTATTAATATGAAATTAATAACTTCATAAAGTTTGCAAACTAATTTTTCATGACATCCCTGCGGTGTTCCCATTTTACAGATGAAGAAACTAAGGCTCTTAAGAGAATTGCCCAGGGTCACACAGATGGTATTAAATCATAAATTCCTTGAGAGCTGGGACACCCCTGGGAATCCCCTTTCAAGAAGTTCTCAGGATCAAAATTATTTTCACAGGAATCCTAAGATGTTACTTTGCTATTAAAATACTTCTCCCCTTTCCAACTACAAATCTATATGAGGCCAGATTTTCTTCATATACTTCAACTAAAACAACATATCAAAACAGATTGAATGCAGAAGCAGATATGAAACTCCAGCTGCCTTCTATTAATCAGACCTTAAGGAGATTTGCAAAAATATGTAAAACAATGCCACTCTTCACACTATTTTTGGTTGTTGAAAATATAGGGTTTTTTAATAAAAATATGCTATTTATGTTAACATGTAATGGGTTTATTATTATTATTTCAAATGAATAAATATTTTTAAAATATATCAGTTTTAATTTCTAATGTGGCAAATACAGATATATAGATGCAAATATCCATATCTAGATTATATATATATATATATATATACTTCATATAAACAAAAGCTCTCTGGGATCCTTAGTAATTTTTAAGAGTGTAAAGGAGTCCTGAGACTAAAAAGTTTGAAAACAGCTGTCTTGTTGTTTAATGAAAAACTTGCACATAGTAGGTCTCAATAAAAATGAATTGAATTGAATTGAATTACTCCTGTGGCAACTGACAACCTCTCTCAGCCTCAATTATTTTGTTTATCATTCAAATAGGAATAACAGTATCTATTAAAATAGGAATACTACTACTAATAATAACAATAGTAATAATTCCAAGAGGGTTAGTATTTCACATGAGATAGTGGATGTAAAACTACTTTGAAAAGATCCCTATCAGATGGTATTATTATCTTTAGGTCTTGCTCTGGGTTCCACTCAGAATTAAGGTTTGGAGGACCAGCTTCAAAGCTTCAAAAACTCTTTCTTTCTCTCTCTCTCTCTCTGTCTCTTTCTCTCTCTTTCTCTCTCTCTCTCCTGCCTGGGCTGGTTTAATTTAGACCCTGAACATTAGTTTAACAAAGTGCTTTTATGTTTATTATATTGGATTAGCAAATTATAAGATATCATATGAGGCTTGTGAGAATACCCAGACAAATAGCCTTCACGCAGGGAACACTCAGATACTCACCATATGTGCTTCATTTATTAAAGCTTTATACTGCGAGCTCTGGGAGGACCAGCCTCTTTACCGAGGGGCCCCTGAGGATTGGTTGCTAGGAAGTTACAAAAGCTAGTGTTTTTAATGAGATTTAAAGTATCATAAATTATATATTATTTTCTGCACTTAGGCCGTTCACTGCTCTTCGGTTTATTTTGTATTTCATTTTGCATTTGTGACACATAATCCCTTTACATACAAAACATCGAGCACACAGAATTCCCTCAGAAATTGAAGGAAAATTACATTTCAAACCTACTTTTTCTCCCTTAAAAAAAAAAGTTCATACTGCTTCTTACCCACCCACCCTGCTTCAGCATGTCCAAGGCAGGCAATCACGGAGAATTTATTTTCACTGGGTTTAAAAAAAATTAATCCCAGCCTTTACCAATAATAATTACTCAAGTGAGTATTGTATGTCTGGTCTAGTGTTGCTGCTAATAAGAATTCTCATAATTCCATTTTCAGATGAGCTAGTTAATGTGACTTCCACAGGTTTAATTCCACTCATAATTCTGAAGGCAGTATCTAAAGAGGGTGTCAGGCAGGCCCCTTCCCCAACTCCCTTCCATTTTCAACATTAAATAAAGAGGCAGCCATTTCACAAAAGAAATTCAAAAACTATTTCCTTTAACTGCCCATCTTCAAGGAGGGGGATCATTATGCAAATGCTGGCCACAGAACAGACTGCCCAGGAGGCCTTCACCCAATCTGCATAATAAAAGACAGCCGTGGGGTCACAAAATGGCAACACACATGTTTCTGCCCAAAGTGGCCCTG
The DNA here is from genome assembly GCF_900497805.2 of Vombatus ursinus. Taxonomy (NCBI): domain Eukaryota; kingdom Metazoa; phylum Chordata; class Mammalia; order Diprotodontia; family Vombatidae; genus Vombatus; species Vombatus ursinus. Next base: position 21,467,890 of record NW_020954571.1, on the reverse strand, counting down.
ATAAGACAAATTAAGATGGTGGTCTTCACTTAAGAAATTGTTTTGATCTGTCGATTTGTGGTGAAATGAGATTTTAACATCTATCTGACCTAGATAACATTCTCAGAAAAATATTAGCTTTTTTTTTTAACTTTACAACTTTCTTTTTTAAAACAGTGCTAAGGTTTGCCCAAACGGCCCTATGTAACATTTTAGAGCCAATAGGCTGCTTTCAGTAACATCACAGCTATTTAGTTTAATAGGCTCTATTTTTCACTTTTAACAGAAATCAAGAGCCCTAAAAAGGAGTAATTAATCAATTCTGGCAGAATTTTTAGAAACATTCATAAAGCCATGGCAAAGGAAATCTGAATGGCTGTAACGGGGCCAGAGCTATCGTTCCCGAACAATCTCATTACTATGTTTTGAGTAATCTTTGTCTTCCCATAATACATAGCCAATTTATTGTAACTTGTCACTCCTCTGAATGGTCCACAGGGACTCTAGAGTGAGTCTGCTATATCTGCTATGGGCTTCTGATCCTCCATTTTGACTTGTTTAAGATTCTGAGAGGATTTTCAATTTCTCTCAGTGCTTTGGGAAGCCAAAGAGCAAACTCCTGCACTCCCTATGAGGACTGCAGCCCACTTAGAATTCCCATACCAGGTTCTCATGACACAAGCCTATTCAAGTGCTATATGCACCAAGATGTCTTTTTCCTTGTCTATCTGTCCTGTATTCAACAAAAGTGCCCACAGAGTGTTTTTCATTTACAAGCTATGTCCTTTGCCAAAAATTCCCAGAAGGCTTTCTCAGAGTGGGAGAATGGGTTGAGGAAACTGGAGCAAACAGGAGCTGCAGGACAAAAACTGCTTATTAACCAGATGGGATCCCAAGGTTTATTCTCTACCATTAGTTGGAATTTGGCTGTCGGGCTCACTCATTTCTATAGAGCATAGGTATGGGCTTGCTGTCTTCAAAATATACATTTAGTTTTTCAGTTCAAGAAAGGATATTTTTATACCTGGAACAAATTCAGCTGAGTTGTACAGAATCCTGGGTACCATGGAGATAGTAAAACCCTCAGTATGATGGGTCATGTGTGGTTGCATTAGGCAGTAGTGTGGTGGGAGCAATAGCCTAATAACTCCCCCCACCCCACCATGCAAGTTAGTCTAATTTTTCCTTAAAAGGAGCCTCCCCAGATTTGATTGGCTCGAGGGAGTATTTGAATCACTTCCTAGTAAGTATAAAACCAACAAGAGAAATTCCAGGTATTTACCAATACTTGGAAGTGAACTGTGATGGACAACAGAGACAGGGGAGCTTTACTAAGGTGAATCAACTTGGGGTGTCCTCAAAGCATATAATAATAATAATAATAATAATAATAATAACTAGCATCTACACAGTGCTTTAAGTTACAAAACACTTGATCGTCACAACATTCTTGAGAGGTAAGGTGTATTTTTATCCCCATTTTACATATAAAGAAATTGAGGCAGACAGAAATTGAGTGACTTACTCAGGGTCACACAGCTAATAAATATCTAAGGTAGGATTCAAACTCAGTTCTCCTTGATTCCAAATCCAATACTCTAGCCACTGTGCCACCTAGCTATATATCCTTCTTGAATATTCTTCTGCTATTGGCTAAGTAAACCTTTTATTAACTGTGGAATGACCTATGAATATCTCACTTTGTTCCAATATCTCATATAAATTACCAGGGGATGGGCCTGAGTAAGGCCCAGCCCAGAACTACTGGCGTGGACCAACAGAAGACTGCAAGGTGAGGAATAGGGTGGTGGTCAGAATGAGGAGAAAACTCACCTCTAAACTTTTGCCCTCTGGAACAAAACCCTGATCACCACATGCTAGCTATAGCACTGTTTGTTGGGAGAAAAGCAAGCTTTAAGGTCAGGGTTCTTGGTACAAATGGAACACGAAAAGAGGAAAACTAAATCAGATCCTGTTCTTGCCATGCTCCTTTCCCCCTGAAAAAATGACCAGCATTGATAAAAGTGACTTCCACATCATGAGATGTAAAACTGGAAGCAACATCAGAGATTTCCATTATTTCACTGATGAGGAAATTGAGCTGCAGAAAGGCAAAGTATCTAACTATGATCATACAGGCAGTCGGTAGAAGAGCCAGGATTCAAATTCAGGTCTTCTGAATCTGAAGACAGTGCTCTTCCCTTAATACTACACTATCTTCTTTCCTTCATTTATCTTCAGAATTGACAACTCTCATCAATGCCATTCAACAAACATTTATGGTGCTAAACCCCATGTGAGGAGCTAGGATGCTAAACTGAAAAACTGAATAGTTCCAGACATTAAGGAGGTTATGAACTATGAATAAGAGAAGAAAGCAAAGGACAGAGTCATGGGATGCCCATTGTTGGTGGGGAACAGGAAGAAGAAAAAACAGTGAAAAAAAAAAGGGGGGAAAAGGAGTATAAAGATCAGAAAAGAACCAAGAGAAGAGAGTATCACAGAGGTCAAGGGAAGAGAGATTATGCATTAGGAGATGATGGTCCACAGAGTCAAATGCAAGAGGAAACTCTAGGAGAAAGAAAATGGATTTCACACTTGCTTACTGTGTTCTAATTTCTATTATAGTTATTAAAGCACTTATATCTTCTAATAGACTCCAAATTTCTTGATTTCAGAGACTGCCCCTTTTGATTGCTTATCTTTTTAAAAAAAAAATTCCTCCCCCATCCCAATGCTTGGCATAGGGCATATTAAGTCATATTGTCCAACTGAACCTGGGTTTCAAATCCTACCTCTGACCCTTATCACTTGTATGGCATTGGGCAAATAGTCAATAAACATTTATTGAGCACATATTATGTATCAGGTAATGTGCTAAGCACTGGGGATACAAATAAGAAAAAAAGAAAACAATCCTTACCCTCAAGGAGTTTACAATCTAATGGAGAAAGACAGTAAACAAAAGAAAACTTAAAAGTTGAGGGGGAGTGCCAGAGGGGACCCAAGAGCTGTGGCATGATTGTACAGTTGAAACCAAGCAGAGCAGCTGATGGAAAATGGAGAAAACTGGAAAATTCTGGGCCCTCAATAAAGGGAGGCTTAGGGAGAACCTTATAACTCAGCCATCCAGCCTCCAATCAAAGCAGAAAGACAACTGAGGGGTATCAAAGAGGTGTCAAGAATCAAAGGTGGGGGCAGCTAGGTGGCACAGTGGATAGAGCACCAGCCCTGAAGTCAGGAGGAACTGAGTTCAAATCCGGCCTCAGACCAAACACTTGACATGTACTAGCTGTGTGACCTTGGGCAAGTCACTTAACCCCAATTGCCTCACCAAAAAAAAAAAAGAATCAAAGGTGAATCAATTGGACCAAGTCACATAATCTCTCTTGGTCTCATCTCCTTCATCTGTAAAATGAAGGTGTTGGACTAGGTGGCTATATGAACAAATGCTAGATTGTGTGTAACATTAAAATGGCAGAGAAGTTGGGTCTGGATCATCAGAGAAGGATGCTGGGCAGGGGTCCACATGTCCCTGGTTCCAAGAACAAAGAGATTGGGCCACCCTGGCTTAATCTCCACAGCAGGCTTAGGCTATCTTCATGTGACATTTCAGAGGCCATTTGAAGATTTCTGCTTCGTGGCAGGGAGGGCAGGCTTCTAGCTGATGCCTTCAAAGATGTCTTTGATTATTCTCTTGTAAATAATGGGAAGGCCATGAGGAACTATACTTAACCATAGCATTTGACTTGGACACAAAACCTGACTGTGGATTTAAGACATACTCAGTGGTGACAGGTAATTTCAAACTATAATAATAATCATTCATCTTTATCAGGTCCAATGGAAGAAGACTAGGGAAGGAGTCAGGGCAGGGGTTTATCACAACACCCTGAGTGAAACTTTATTTTAAAAAATTATTTCACTATTTTATGTCTTATCTCTCTCAAACTAAACAATATAAGTTCTTTGAAGATCTTATATGCCTTAAGTGGGATAAAATTTGTAAACTTTGCAAACCTTAAAATACCACATAAATGTTAGTAATTATTATAATTATCATCTCAAATCTCCTATAGTCACTCTAATAGTTATGAATAACCAGCAAGTGATTAGTGAATAAATGTTGACTTGATTTAACCAACTGGTTTGAACAAAGAATGGTTGAATTTGGTTTAAAATTTGTTTTAATTTTTATTTAATTCAAGTTTTTGAAACTTTTTGGTCTATACACAGCCCACATTCATCTGAGAACTACAGTGAAATTAAAATGTACTTTCCCTGGTTATAGCTTTCCCCTCAATAAGTAACTGTCCTAAGTCCCATGGGAGGTCCCAGTCCTTATGGTTCTTCAATTATATATTTACGCCAGTCAGCTTTTTCTTCCACGCAATTTTAGTCTTTTAGAATCAATGGACTGATTGAACCTGTGAAAATAGGCTTTCTAGAAAGTTCTGTGTCTGGCATTCAAGCAAGATCTACACATGCAACATGAAGGGGTGAATAGAAACATTCACCCAACTGCAGTCTCCTCCTCTCCCCCATCCCCAAAGGTTTTTCCTGAAATATTCACATAATTGATTAGAATTAGAATTTTATTTTTAATTGAATTACCTGGTGATTCAATCATGGATAATTGCTTCAGTTGTCTGCTTCCTTTGGCTAGTATAGAACTCTCCTTTCCACTAGGTCACCTTTCCAGCCTTATTTTATGTTATTTCCCTTCTCTAAATCTGTGTTCCAGATAAGCCTGACTACTGGCGGGCTCACCACACTCAGCATTCCAACATCTGCCTCCTATATTTATACAAACCATTTCCCATGGACTGGAATTCACTCCTTCCTCACCTCTAATCCAGATTCTATTCCTTTAAGGTAAGAACTCAAGTACCACCTGCTACATGAAGCCTTCCTTGATTCTCCTAGTTGTTAGTATCCTTTTTTTCTCCTTCCTCCAATTACCTTGTATTTATTTATTTGAATACTTGTTATTACCTCTCAATCAAATTCAAGGGCCTACGAGGGCTGGTCTCAAATCCAGTCTCATACCCTTGCTAGCTGCATGATCCTGGATAAGTCACTTAATCTCTGTTTGCCTCACTTTCCTCAACTGCAAAATAAGTCTAAAACTAGCACCCACCTCCCAGGGTTTTTGTGCAGAGTAAATGAGATAATATTAGCAAAGCACTTAGCACAGGGCCTGGCACATAGTAGGCACTTAATAAATACTTGCTTCCTTCTTTCCTTTGAGGGATTACTTTCTCTTTGTATCCCCAGAGCTAATCACAGAGTCTTGCACATAGTAGGTGCTTAATAAATTATTTGTTGAATTGGATTGGTCAGTTCAAAGGCAAATCTTAATAACAGTAGGCCTAGACAAAAAATGACTGATAATAAACCAATATTCTAATATATACAAAAGCTTTTATCAACTTCGTTTTTCACACTTTCCTGCTCTTGGGTCTCACAGAATGCATCTGCCTGATTCTCTTGGCCAAGAAGCCCAACCAATATCCTTACTAAGAATGTATATTTAAAAACAAAATAAAAGGTCGAGTTCCTCTTGCCCACCTGCACTTCACACTGATTTTCCAGTTAAACTGCCACTACAGCAAACTGAAATAATAACCCATACGACACTGCTTACATTTTTCTAAGCAGGCTCTTCAAAGGTGGCTATTAATTCCCCTCAGAGGATACATGATGGGAAATAAACAGGGGTTTTTTATATGTTGATAAACTCATGACTTCAGCTTCCTTCTCTCAATTACAGATAACATAACCTTCCCTGTATGTTAACCAGGCCCCAAACAAGGTCTTGCAGGAATGGTTCTACCACGTGACTCTCCAAACAATAATTAAACATTCCCATTGAAAGGAGAAAGCTTTTGAAAGCGTCGGAAAAAGATGGGGACAGTGGATGGTATTGCTGTTCTCTGCCAAATGTATGTTCTCAGGAGCCAGGTGAAAGAAGTATTATTATTCTTCCTATTGCAGAAGCACCAAGCATCACTGGTGGCACAAGTGTAAATTCCAGGGCCCAAATTTTTGTTGAAGGCTCTCCTCCCCAGCATGGCCCCTTGCCACATACCCAAAGAATCTCCCTCCTTTTAAAGATATGCCAGCCCAAGGAGAGGTGTGCTGATAAAAGTTTAACAACAGCTCTACTACAAAAAAAAAAATGTACCAAGAATACACTTTTAAATTAAATCTGCCATTATTAACATTTTCTCCATCCTTTTCTCAAGTCTAGACAATTAACAAAACCATAAATCAAGACCTGATTTGTAGCATTTACCAGTTTATGAGGTGTAAATGCTCACATTAAAATTTTTACAATCAGTCCTGCAAACCAGTACGAAGAGGCCCCAGGACAACCCTGTACCCAATCCCTGTGAGAACAGCTTGGGCACAAGTTCTAACCGGACAGAAAGTTACTCCTAGTGCCCAGACCACCTTTCCCAGATGGAAACATCTTCACTAACCTGGCCTTTCAGGCTTTGTGGAATAATGGGCAAGGTCCTGGAGGACAGGATTTATGTCTCACCTTTACTCTGTGATAATAATAATTATGATAATTACTAGACCTGTGATCTCTTCAATGTGGGGAGCTCCCAAGGAGGAACTCCCTTTGCTAATTCTAATCAGCACTTTCTCTGTAGCCTTTGGTCTTAGACAGCTGCCTCTCTGTTTTCAGTATTATCTCTATAGTATTATAAGCCAGCTAGTGAAAAAAAGTATTTAAGTGCTCATTATGTCTCAGGCACTATACTAAGTGCTGGGGATACAAGATGGGTAAAAAAAAAAATATTTCCCCTCAAGGACCTTGTATTCTAATGAGGTAGACAACACATAAAGGGGATATATATTTATATTGCTCTCAATACGGATATAGCTATATTCTCCCTATATATGTATATCCTCTCTGTATGTGTGTATAGTATGTATATGTATATATATATATATATATACACACACACACTTTATATATGTGTATCCTATATATAATTTCTCTATATATATCTGTATACCTATAGCTTCTACCTACCTATATATAGTTTCTATATGTATATATACACATACACGTGTGTGTGTATATAAATAATATATATATATATATATATATACATACATATAAGCAGTATAAGCAAACCCCTGAACAAAAGAGGAGGAGAAGGGAGCATGATATAGTGAAAAGAGGACAGGCTCTGAAGTCAGAATTTGTTGTTGTTCAGTAGTTTCAGTTATGTCCAGCTCTTCATGGCCCCATTTGGGATTTTCTTGGTGAAGATACTGGAGTGGTTTGCCATTTTCTTCTCTAGCTCATTTTGCAGATTAGGAAACTGAGGCAAACAGGGTGAAGTGACTTGTCCACAGTCACACAACTAAGAAGTGTCTGAGGCTGGATGTGAATTTAGGAAGATGAGTCTTCCTGACTCCAGGCTCAGCACTCTATCCACTGCACTACTTAGCTGCTCTATATATCTATGTATCTCATATACATCCTCTCTGTCTCAATCTCTTTGTGTGTGTATATATATATATATAGCTATATATATGGCTATATATATAGTGTGTATATACACACACTATATATTGTATATACACAAAGATATATGTATCTTATATATAGCCTATACATCCTCTCTTTCTATATATATATACACATACATGTATATGTGTATATATACATACATACATACATATGTATACACACAAATATATATTTTCTTTCTTGCATATCTGTATATATAGACACATATGTGTGTAAATAACACATGCACACATACTATATATAGTACTCTAAGACTTTCACAGTCCCCAGCTGTTAGTGCTTCACCAATGAGATTACTTCTCACTTCCATGTATTTATATATATGTGTGTGTGTGTGTGTGTGTATAAGATATGTATACATGTATATACACACATCCACATATTATGTAAAGAGTGTACATTTATGTAGATATAGATATAAATGTTGATATAGATATAAATGGAAATGTAAAGTAATCTCTGTGGGGCAGACACTAACAGCCGGGGCCTGGGAAAGTCTTCTGCAGAAGGTGGGATTTGATCTGAGTCTTGAAGGAAGGAAGCCAGGTGGAACTAAAAAGCAGAGGTAAGGAGAGAAGGCACCCCAGCCAAAATGACAGCTAAAGCAAAAGAACAAAGACAGGAGAGGAATGTCTTAATCGAAGAAACACTACCCAATGTCACTGTCACAGAGTTCGTGGAGGGAAGTAAAGTATAAGATGCCTGGAAGGTAGGAAGATAGGAAGGGAGCAGCTTGAAAAGATGTTTAAATAGCTTTGTTTCCAATGTTATGATATGGTCAGTCAATAAGCATTTATTAAGCACTTACTATGTGCCAGGCATTGTGCTAAGCGCTAGGGTTGCAAAGAGAGGCAAAAGACAGTCTACTGTCAAGGAGCTCGCAGTCTAATAGAGGAAACAAGTTGGTACAAGCAACATTGTATAGACAAGCTATATGTACATATATATATATATGTAACATATATAAAATTAAAGTGGAAATAATCAACAAAGAGAAGTCAGTAGCATTAAGAAGGAATGGGGAAAGCTTCTTGTAAAAGGTGAGATTTTAGTAATGAAAGCATTCATATTTTCTATCTGTTTCATCAGTGCTCCATAGTTTACCTCATTTAGTGACTGGCATCATCTGCCCTGAAGCATTCACAGCTAATGAGGTGTCGGTATTACTGCCTTCTTTTGGTACCAGAAAATAAGAGTGCCAATTGCTCCTCTATCCTCTGTGTCCAGTTGATTTTGATAACAGCTTTGAAGAGGGCCAGCCTGCAGCCCAATGTCATCCCACCAATTTCTTTGAATCTTAATAGCAGTTCCATCTGTCATGGTGACCAGCAGGCCAACCCAATCCATGGCATTACCAGAGCCCTATTTGCCAGTATTTTTTTAGGGTTCTCACATCACAGGTACCAACATCAGTCTCCAGGCACACAAAGTCCATCCCTGACATTACCATAACTAAAGTTCCCCTATTTCCCACTTACCCTCCCCCACTGCTTATACATTACTTGGGAAGAACAACGTGTACCCAGATAAGTGAATACAAAGTATTCACAAAGTAAATATGGAAGCCTTGAATTGAGCTGGAAATTTTGAGAGGTGTGAGTGAGAAGGAAGACCATTCAATGAACAGGAGACTGACAGCCTACACAAAGGCATCGACATGGAGGTGGGATGTCACATACTAGGAATAGTGGATAGGCAAGTTTGACTGGAACATAGAGTATCAAAGAGTTTAACTATGAACAGTATGGAAATAGAAGTTGGAGCCAGATTATGAAGGGCTCTAAATGCAAACAAAAGAGTTTGTTTTTATCTGAGGGGCAGTAGGGAGCCACTGAAGCTTCTTGAGAAAGAGAGTGACATGCTAAGATCAATACTTTAAGAATATCAGTTTAACATCTGTGCAGAAGAAGGATTGGAGAAGGGAAATATTGGAAATTACAAGACCTATTAGGACTTCACTGCAATCAAGTGAGAGGTATGAGACTCTAAACTATGGTGGTGGGCATATGAGTAGAGAGGACTTAGCAGGATTACCTGATAGCTTAAAAAAAAAAAAAAGCAATGGGATCTTAGGCTACAGAAATTTTTAGTGTCCAGAACAAGGGAGGTGATAGTCCTACTGATTCTTCTTCGGTCAGGCCACATCTGGAATATTGAATCCAGTTTTAAGTAACACTTTTTGAGAGGAATATCAATAATCTGGTACCACATTTCAGGAGAGACATGGACAATTAACATAATGTGGGAACTTGAAGTCAGGCCATAGGAGGATAGTTGAAATATCAAGGGAAAAAATGACATAGGGTGACTTAATAGTGGTCTTCAAATATGTGAAAGGTTAGCATATAGAAAAGGTGATCTAGCACCGAGCCTCAGTGCCCTAAGCAACTCTAAGTCTATAAGTTATCGTTGAATACCCAATCTGCATCAGTGGAGGGGGTTTTCATACTGAAGGAATTTCCATTTAGTGGAGGGAATTTTTTCCTGCATGGATAAAATCTGAACATAGGTTTTTTTGTTTGTTTGTTTGCATCATTTCTTCCCCCCATAGACTGTGACTTCCTCCACAAGAGCAGGGACTGTCTTTTGCCTTTTCTTTTTATCCCCAGAGAAGGTGCTTGATAAATGTTTATTGACTGACTGATGTTATTTCTGGACACATGGAAAACCAAATGGCAATACTGCAAAAAGTATGTGTCATTTGGAAGAGACTTGTGTCTTCTAAAAGAGAACATTTGCCCAGGTTGTTTCCTGAAACATAAAGGTTATTGTGACTGTATATGTTGGTGGTGTTGGAGGCAGATTGAACCAGCTCACAAGAGTCAATTCGTAAATGAGAGTCTTTACACCTCAGAAATTAGAGAATGCTTCGTGGTTTGTTGCTTTGTTGATTGTCTAGACTTAAGCAAGTGATGAACAATGTGTTAATAATGCTGATTTAACTTAAAGTATGTTGGGTGTTTTCAGAAAACTGATTGCTAAACACCAGCACACTTCATTCTCTACATATACATTTTACCACATCCATGTCTTTGAAAATATGGAATGGGAAAAGAGGCTCCCTTTTTAATCTTATACCTACATGGTCTAAATGTCGATTCATCTGTTAAATCAGATCTTGTAATAGTGCCAGTAACTTTGACTGCTATATTTGTTCACTAGTATCTGGCCTCTATAGTTCTATAGAGCTTTGATGATCGAGTTAAAAAGAACCCTAAAGACTTCTAAACATTATCTTTCACAGCCCCCTTACACACACACATACACACACAACACATTTTTACACTTTCAGGATGTCTCTTACAGATGGTCATTCAGCCTCTGCTCAAACATTTACAATAATTGTTGTTATTATTTCAGTCATGTCTGACTCTTCATGACCCCATTTGGCTTTTTCTTGGCAAAGATGCTGGCGTAGTTTGCCCTTTTCTTTTCAGTTCATTTTACAGATGAGGAAACTGAGGTAAACAGGGTTAAATGACTTGTCCAGGGTCACATAGCTAGTAAGTATCTGAGGCTAGGTTTGAACTTAGGAAGATGACTCCAGGCCTAGCATTCTATCCACTGTACTACGTAGCTACCCCCATTTTTTTTCAATGATACCACCTCACAGAACAACCTGCCTCTTTATTGCACCTTTTTAGTTGTTTGGAAGTTCTTCCGTATATTCAGCTGAAATTTGCCTCCTTCTAGCTTCATTCATTAAATATTTATTGAGCACCCACTACTGAGTACAGAGCAGAGTCCACACGGCCTACCTGATGGAGACCTGGCCTCCCTGCTCTTAGGTTTGCTACTTAGGATTTTTATTCTCTATAAGCACCATCGTTCCTTTGCAAATGCAAATATGCTGATATTATTTACAAAATAAGGTATCTATACATACACACCTATGTGTACCTAAAAAGGTTAGCTGGGGACTTTCCTTCTTAATAATAAATTACTATTCTTGACAATATTAGGAGTCAACTAGGTGGCACTGTGAATATAATGCTGTACTTGTAATCAGGAAGACCTGAGTTCTAATCCTGCTTCAAACACTTTAGCTATGTTGTTGTTGTTGTTGTATCTGACTCTTTGTGACCCCATTTGGGGTTTTCTTGGCAAGGATATTGGAGTGGTTTGCCATTTCCTTCTCCAGCTCATTTTACAGATGAGGAAACTGAGGTAAACAGGGTTGCTTAGGATCACACAACTAGTAAGTGTCTGAGGCTGGATTTGAACTCACAGACATGAGGCTTCCTGATTGCAAGCCCAGTGCTCTATCTATTGTGCCATCTAGCTGTCCTTTAGCTGTACTACCCCGCCCAATAATAGTCTCTCTCAGCCTTAGTTTACTCATAGGTAAAATCGGGATAACAATAGTACATGTTCCACAAGGTTGTAGTGAGGATCAAATGAGATAATATATGGAAAACACTTTGCAAACTTCAAAATGCTATATACATCTGGCTATCTTCCTCCTCCTCTTCGTCCTCCTCCTCATCATCATCATCTTCCTTACAAGGTCTTCCCCAACCCCAGCCCCCAAGGTCTATGATTACATTCATATGTACAATCCCAAGGAAAACTGGTAAAATATTTAGAGCAAAGTTTCTTCTGGTTCTTTTCTTTCCAAACTCTTTACTCCATGCCTCAGGATCATTTTTTCTTGGCAATGTGATAGATATAGATAGATAGATAGATAGATAGATAGATAGATAGATAGATAGATA
>NW_020954571.1:21284276-21455631 GCF_900497805.2 Vombatus ursinus | reverse complement strand
ATAGATAGATAGATAGATAGATAGATAGATAGATAGATAGATAGATAGATAGATAGACAGATAGATAGATAGATGAATGGATAGAAGAAAGAAAGAAAGAAAGAAAACTCTTAAGTATACTTGGATTGTTTTCTTTTTATCTACATAATGTATTGCAATTTCACTATTTAACAATAACAGTTGCCCACATTGAAACAGTATTTTAAAGTTTGCAAAATGTTTTACATATGTTATCTCATTTGATCTTCACAATTACCCTGGTAGGTAGGTACTATTATTATTCCCATTTTATAGATGAGTAAACTGAGACAGATTAAGTAACTTGCCCAGGGTCACACAGCTGGTAAACTTCTGAGGCAGGATTTGGGGTCTTCCTTACTCCCAAGTGCAATACTCCAACATCTATGGAACCTATTCACCTTTTTTTCCCTATAGTGACCTCAACTTGTTTCCAGAACTACTATAATGCTCACCTCAGTCCCAATGAAGTGTATTTTTTTAGCACTCTATTTTGTATAGATGACAGATTGCAGTGTCCTAACCTAAGAAAACTGAAATATTCTGAATGTGTGTCTATGATAGGGATTTTTTTTTTGGTATAAAAAGAGAAGTCTAGCCACCCATCTGGAATATTACCACCCCATCTTGAGTGCTACAGTCCCCTAGGACATCTAGAAATTAAGACCTCCCTCTCTATGATTTGGGACAGTAAGTCTCTGTGCTGCCCAACGAGCTGTTGGAGTAAGCCTTTGGTACTGCCATCCCCTTTATCCATGTGGGATTCATCACTCCCCACTAATAAAGCTGAAATCGAAGGGTTTTGCCCTATTCAGGTAGCTGGTAAAGAGCCAAATCAAAACCTCTTTGGGAGACTCAGCTTGAAATACAGACTTGAGAAATGTCCAATCTTATCTTCATCCTTTCCAAGACCACTACTGACTACAAAGAATATATTTCAATAAACCTCATCAGAATGTGTAAGTACTATAAATGTGGCCTTGTTCCTTCACCCCTGGGGGTAGGAGTTAATTTATCACAAACTCACTCATTTAGAGGGCAACTGCCACTAAAAGCAAGAAGTAAGATGAATGGGACAATATGGCCCTTTTTCCTTATTTTTATGGGAACCCCTAAAGTTTGAGGAAAGGATTAGGGCACTAATTTAGATCCCACATTGGTGTTAAAGAGTCAGCAGCTTTGGAATCCGAACAGGTCTGTTTGGATTCAGTCAAAGGGCCACACTTGAGGACCTAGAGGGCCACATGTGGTCTCGAGGCCTCAGGTTCCCCATTCCACTACACCATTTGTGGCATATCAAAGTCTATTTGTCAATATGCTAGGTAATTAAATTACCAGAGAGTTATTCAAAGAGAAGTAGGCCATTGTTATAGCAAGGATAATATCTATACAAAAGAATGTGGGGAGAATGTAGCTTTCCATAGCCCAGGGATGAAGCGGGATATATGTTGCTGAAAACTCCTCATTACAAAACTATCCAGACTGAAGTGATGGAGACTAAAATCAGAAGGAGGAAAGATACTGGATATCAGCAATAAGAAGCACTAAAGGAGACCAGCGAGACTGGTCAGCATCCAATTACAGAAAGCAATGGAATAGAGAAAAATGGAAAAAGCTCAGAGATGGAGTAAGGTGGCAAAAACTAGATTTGCCTTCTGGCAATAAATGACAGTACTCTGTGTGTGTATATGTGTGTGTGTATTGTGTTGTGTTTTAAATCAGGCAAGTAAATAAGGAAACAAAAATCAAATCAACAGAAATGAGAGGGATCCATGGGTTATAAAGAGATGGAAAATAAGAAAATAGTGAGGTGGGGAGAGAAGTGAAGAATGAATGGAGTTCAACATTGTAAGAAATATTTAAAAGAAAACTAGGGTGCAGAACTAAAGGCTGATTGCAGAAGTGTTTAAGATAAATAACAGGACATTTTCCAATTACAAGAAAAACAAGAGGTCAGTGAAGGAGACCATGGGGCCTCTGAGGGATAACAAGGATAATTTATTGACAGAAGAGATACACATTGCTAGAGAAAAAAAATTAAATGAATTCTTTAAATCAAAGTTCACATGAGAAGATAGGCAATAGATGAGAAAGTGCAACATAAATCCCCAAGTGGTGAAAGGGGAACTTTTGAAGGAGAGGCGAGAAGGGTAGACCCATTTAAAGTGATCACAAATACTTCTAAAGATGTCACTCAATTCCAGGACTGCAGGTACTCTTTCCAGGACTTCCACCTTGCATCTTTCACAGACTGAACATCTATCTCAGTTTTAGTCATATTCTATGCTCATGTTGGGATGAGGGTAGGTGGCTTATAGGGAAGAAGTTATTCCCAGAGTTCCCTGAGTCCATCTCCACAGGCAGCATTAGAGGCTGGAGGGTAAGTGTGGTTATGTTGCTTTTGATCTCAGGATTTCTTATGGGTTGCAGATGTAAGAACTGAAGACTAATAGAGTCCCAGGAATAATTATGGATCACATAAAAGCGTAGGTAACTAGTAGAGGGACCTTCTAGCTGGAGGCTTGGCACACTCACATAGGTCAATGCCCCCAAATTCTCCGCTGTATTTACGGTAGTCAGTGTATGACATTTGTGTGCCCTGTTAAAGTAAAAATTGTATCTTATTTGTCACTATCTACCAGAGGCTTTGAGTCTCCACTGTAATAAATGTGACCTGTAGGCTCAAAGGAGCATGAGATTTTAGCTGAGAGACTTTTTTTTTTAAATTCATCCTTTCATTTTTCAGATGAGAAAACTCTTACCCGGAGAGATGAGGTGCCCTGTCCAAGGTCATATAGATTTCTAGCAAGTGTCAGAACCTGCTTTTGAACTGAGGCCCTCTGGGTTAAAATCTAATTCTGTTAAATTCCTGTATATCATGTAGAGCAAGATTTTATGACGTCCCCAAAAAATGCATAGTTAGAAAAAGTCATATTAAAAAAGCATTGCCATTGTGACCCCACCCCACAAGTTGCACCCCAGAAATGTTGCCTACCTTCCCTTCTTCTAGGCATAGGATCATAGGACCATTCATTTAGGGCTAGAAGGAAGCCCAGAGATCTAAAACAAACTCCTCAATTTACATATGAGGAAACAGTCCCTGAGAGGTAAAATGATTCGTCCAAGACCTCATAGCTAACAAATGGCAGAGCTAGGGTTCGAACTGAGATTCTCTGACTCCAGGGAAAAGTGTTCATTACACTACCTCACCGTGCCTTTGGTCTCAGCTCTGCAATATAGCTCTGCTTTCTGGCCATGCCACTGGGCCTCAAAACTACAGGATTCTGGCGGCAGCTAGGTGGCACAATGGATAGAGCACTGGCCCTGGAGTCAGGAGGACCTGAGCTCAAATCCAACCTCAGACACTTGACACTTACTGGCTGTGTGACCCCTCGGCAAGTCACTTAACCCCAATTACCTCATCAAAAAAACACTATAGGATTCCCACTGGACAGTTTGACTATGTGAATGGTCATCAGGAGTTCTATTACTATTTCACCTTAGGATAACCAAAGAGTAATCCATAACTCACATCAATCAGTGTCTTTGGAAAAGAAAGTTGAACGGAAATGGAGGTAACGATGTTAATCCTAACAGGGAGGTGGCACAGTGGATAGAATGCCAGGCCTAGAGTCAGAAAGACCTGAGTTCAAATCTGTCCTCAGATTCTTAGTAGCTATAACCCTGGGCAAGTCATTTTATTCTGTTTGCCTCAGTTCCCTCATCTGTAAAGATGAACTGGAGAAGAAACTGGCAAACTCCTCCAGTGTCTTTGCCAAGAAAACCCTGAAGGGGGTCACAAAGAGTCGGACATGACTGAGCAAAAAGCTAATCCTAATAAAATGAACAAAAGAAAAAGTATATATGCTATGAAACTTCTAGAAGATCTTTAAACAGACGATAGGAAAAAACCTATATAGTAAAGATGATGTTCTATGTAAAAATATAGATTAGCATGTGGTAACTATTAAACCAAACATCTCCTTTACTATCTAAGGCAGAAATTTCATATTGAAATATTTTTCTTGAAATTAATTCCTGGGGAATTGGAAGACTCCTGCTGGGCCTGCCTCCCTTGACCTTGACTTGGGAATACACAGGATCCTATTTCCCTTCCTCCTTGTGGAAGTTATTTGCACCTACATGTGGGAAGGTTCCAACCTTGAGACTTTGTCCTTCTCCATCAGAATGACTTAAGTTTAGGGCCTATGCTAATAAGACCTAGAGTTTCAGAGCCATGGAAGAAAAACTAGAGGAAGCCTGGGCTAAGTTCATGTATGCCCAGAACTTGTGATCAAGAGAATGCTAGCAGCTTCCTGCATTACATCCCAAGTCCTGTGCAGCTACCTTCTCATAAATAGCTAAGTTATTTTCCCCTTCTTGTTTTGCTTGAAGACAGGCTTTAAAAGTAATGAATTTCTTGACTTCCTAGTAACTGGGTAAACATCACCCAGAGATGCCAGGGCTGCATTTCAACCACTCCATTTAACATACATATATCAAGCAATTATTATGTGCAAGGCACTCTGCTCGTCACTGGGGCTACAAAGATATATGTTACATGGGCCCTGCCCTCGAGGAGCTTAAAATCTAAATAAATGGCAAGATGTATCCACTGTCATGCATTCTTGTCTACTTCAGCTCTACCAGTCCCTCATTCTTTTCTTTTAGATTGCACCTTCCACTGTGTCCTCTGGTAATCCCACTCCAGTTAGACTACTTTCATTTCTATTCTATTTTCTTTTCCAAAAAGCCTGACTTTATGAGTTATTGATCTCAGCTCTGCCATTTACTACTTGTATAACCTTAGGCAAGTCACGTGAACTCCCTGGATCTCAGTTTTTTAATCTGTTAAACGAAGGTGTTAGAATGGATAGTGTCTAGTAAACTCTAGACTTATAATCCCATCACCCTCCATCTTTTCCTATTCCATGCCTTCAACTAAGTTAAATCTGGTTTTCCCTTGATAATGTCACAGCCCTCACAATTCTTTCCTGTGCCAGATGGCCTTTTTCTCATGTCCCATGGCTCAAAGGATGAAGAAGATGCAGACGCCTTTCTCCCCATAGTCACTTTTATATCCTAGTTGTACCATTCCTTTGATGTTCATGTAATCAAATTGGTTCACATTATTTAAATCCTCCTGCTTTTCTGTGTTCTTAAATACCCAACACTTGATTACAGTCTTATTCACTGCAAACCCTATAAACATTCTCAGTGACTTCAATACTCACACTAAATATACCTTCTAATGTCCTAGACCTTAAATAAATCTGTGACCTTTCTCTAAATCTATCTCAGTCACTAACTGGAGTGATCATACCATAGCCCTCATTATTAACTGAAACTGCTCTATTGTTAAGGTCCTAAACTCTGAAATTTTCCTTTTTGACCACAATATCCTATCCTTCCACCTCTTTCTCCACCTTATTCCTCATGAACCTGTTCCTCACCTTGGCTGTGACTTCTAATAGTTTAATTCCTCCTTATTTTTCTAGTCTCTCACCCAGGCTTCATTTCCCTCCCTTCAGAATCTCAACCTTAATGTCAAACAATTCAGTAATGTCTTTTTCTGTCAACAAAAGTGTCTTCTACCCTTCAATCCTTTGCTCCCTTGTCCTTATACTGTTCATCTCCTGTCCAACCCTGGAGCAATCCCACAGCCATCTTCTCCCTTCTTAATCCCAAGCCTCCAAGCACCAATGAAAAAATTCATGAAACTGTGTGGACTGAGGCCATTACAAACTCATGCTACCTAAGCTTAACTGGCTCCTCATTGTTGAATGCCACTCCTTTTATTCATCTTTTGTGGGCCCTTTGGTAATTTTACACTTTTTTTTGTTATTCTGCACCTGACAAGCACCAACAATCATGAACATTTCTATATACAAAGAAGAACAAAAAGGATTGTTCATGAAACCTTGACTCTCATCACATAGTTTGCCTTTTTTAAATGTATACTTAATTCAAGACATTAATTCCAAAGCTATGCCACTTGTATGTGTTGTCTTCTAAACAGCTTTATGAACTCTTTAGTGCAATTTCCATAACTTTTTTTCTTTCTTTCTCTTTTTTTGGCATGTTTCTAAATCCCTTCCAAACCTTCCCTCCTCTCCTACCAAAATCCTCTCTTGAAACAAGTTAGCATAAGCAAGTAAAACAAATCTACATATTAACCAGGTACAAAAATGTGTGTCTCATTTTGCACCTCTAATTCCGAAAGATGAGAAGCATAGCTCACTATTGTTCTTCCAGTCATAGTGTTACGGTGTTGATCAGAGTTATTTAGTCTTTCACAGTCATTTGTCATTACAATATTGTTGCCATTGAATAAATTGTTCTAACTCTGCTCACCTCAATCTGAATCATTTCATATGAGTCTTCCCAAGTTTCTCTAAATCCATCCATTTTGTCATTTCTTATAGCACAATAATTTTCCATTACGTTAAGACATCATAATTTGTTCATCCTTGGGTTGGGAGGGCCAAAGAGCTCTCCTCACCCAAAAGCTTACAAGCATATCTTTCTCAGTTGAACTAGCTAAACGGAAAATAGAAAGAGTGTGGGCCAATCAGTACCCCTGCAATGTACAACCAGCTCCAGTCCAAGAACCAATCATAAGTATATTTCTTTACCAAGTGATCAGTAAGATTGGAAATAGCCATGGATGTACATTCTATGAAGCCCACATGATGATTATGTCAAACTGGAATGTTGTATATGTTCATAAAAGCTGGGATTGGCTGATCCCCTGTCACATCATGAATGGAAAATATCTCTTGCTGTCTTTCCTGCTAGATTTCATTTGTAATATACAGAAAGACTGATGATTTGTGTGATTTACTTTATATTCTATTACTTTGCTATAAATATTGTTTCAATACATTTTTCATTGCATCTCAGAGGTTCTCTAACCAAACCATTTTATCATCTGAAAAAGTTAAAATTGGGTTTCCTCTTTGCCTATGCTTTTTCTCTCAATTTCTTTTTCTTGTCTCATTTCTATAACTGGTATTTCTAGAACTATATAAAATAATTATAGTGATAATTGGTATCCTTTCCTTATCCCTGACCTTACTGGAAAGCATTTTTCCATTATAGATGATGCTAGCTTTTGGACTGGGATAGATACTATTTATCATATTAAGGAATGGTATATACATATAATCTCCATGCTTAATTGTAGCTTTCTTGAGGGAGTGGGGGAAGAAGGGTAAAAAAGAACAAGGAAAGAGTACACAGCAGAGAACAAAATAAAATCTATAAGGAAGTAAAGAAAAGATGGACAGCTTTGAACACAATGTGTAGTATGTATTATATAGTCTTTCTTAAATTGCAAATTTGTTGCTTTATATTTTGAATCCTCTCTTATGTTCTGCTGTGCACATGGCAATGTTTTTTTTTTTATTTTGTATTTAATTTTGTTTCTTTTTTCTTTTCTTATTTTGAATTTAAGTTTAAAATTTAAAAATTATAACAACATTGACAAAAAAGGAAAGATATATGTATTCCTATACTTTTCAGTACTGTTAACAGAAAAAGGTGCTACATTTCTAAAACCATTTTCAGCCTCCATGGATATAATCACATGGTTTTAATTATTTTTGTCTTAATTCTAGCTTTCCTAATATTGTACCAACCCTGAATTCTTGGTCACAGTGAATAAGCTTCTTAATAAGTTGCAATAGTCTCTTTGATATAAGAATATTCATTAGGGAAATAGACATATAGTTTTCTTCTTCAATCTCTCCCTGGTTTAGGTACAAGATCATATTTGAAACATAGAAGGAATCAGGCAAGCTCCTTATTTGCTTATTTTTATAAATATTTTATTTGATATTAGAATTGATTATTCTTTGAATGTTTAATAGACTTCCCTTATAAATCCATCTAGTCTTGTGGATTGTTTTTTTCTCTGAGAGTTCATTTCAATTAGTAAATTTCTTTTTCTGAAATTAAGGTATTTAAATTTTCTATTACTTATTCTGTCAATGTGGTATTTCATACTCTGCAAACTATTAATCTATTTCTTTTAAAATATCAATTTTTGGCACATAAGTGGACAAAAGAGTATCTAATTTTTTTATTTCATCTTCATTTTTGTGAATTCTTTTTCATTCTTGATGCTGCTAATCTTATTTTTCCTTTCTATTTTTAAACAATAAGGCTAATTAATGGCTTACCTATCCTATTATACCCCCAAAGTAGAGCTTTGTTCTATTTGTTAATTTAGTGGATTAAAAAAATTTTAATGTTATTATCTGTTTTTGATTTTTAATATTTCCATTTTTGTGTTTTTGTGTTCAGGTGGGATTTTTTGTTACTTTTCCATTTTTTTTAGTTGAACACTCCCTTCATTAATTTGTTCTTTTTCTCTTTTGTTGATGAAAGCCTTTAGTGATATGTATTTCCCCATAAGAATTTATTTGAGTATACCGCAAAAATATTGTTGTATAGTCTCACCGTTATCATTTTCTTGAATGAAATTATCTGTTATTTCTACAATTCTTTGACTTACAAATTCCTTATGATTAAATTATTTAGTTTCTAAGTTTTAATTTTATCTTCAAGGGTACTTTGTTGATTATAATTTTATTGTACTATGGTCAGTAACAGATAAATTTAATATTTCTGCTTTTTGTTTTCTGTAAGGTTTTATTCCCCAGTGCATGGTCAATTTTTGTAGACAGCTAAGTAGTCAAGTGGATAGAGTTAGAGTCAGGAATATCTAAGCTCAAATTCCTCAGACACTTACTAGATGTGTGGTCTCAGGCAAATCATTTAACTTCTGTATCCCCAAATTTCCTTACCTATAAAATGGGAATAATAATAGCACCTAGCTTCTAGGGTTGTTGTGAGGATAAAATGAGTTAATATTTGTAAAGTACTTTGCTAACTTAAAATACCATGTAAATGCTAGCTATTATCATTACATACATCTGAGAATATGCACATTCCTTTACATTTTCATTCAATAATTGCCACAAATTTAAATTTTTTAACTTTTCTAAAGTTCTATTTAGATTTTTAATTTCTTTCTTGTTTTTATTTTTGTTACATTTGTCTAGGTCTGAGAGAGGTACATTAAAATCCCCAATTATTATAGTTTTACTCTCTTTGGTGACCCTTGTATAGAGTAGGCTTTTGAAGAGACACTTGTTCTTCTCCAGCTATTAGGATGTAGGTGCTGCAACATTGTTTAATCTCTTTTGATTGCTCAAATGCATCTACCTTTCTAGATTCTCTAAACTCTACTGTTTTTCATTCAGAGTTACTATTTAACTCTAGTCTTTTCATCAGGAATGATTGAAAGTTTTCTATTCCATTAAAGAACCATTTTTCCCTCTGAAGGTTATGACCACTATTTCAGGGTAAGATATCATTGCTTGTTTGCTTTTATCTTTTGAATTTGGAAATGTTTTATTTCAAGATTTTCCTCTCCTTTTAATGAGCTGATGTCACATTTTGCATGAAACTGATTGTGGTTCCTTTGTTCTTGAATTCTTTCTTCCTGGATGCTTTTAAAATGTTCTCTTTGAAATAGAACCTCTGGATTTGGAGTATGATAGTCCTTAGAGTTCTCAAGTTGAGATTTCTTTCAGGAAATGACATGAATTCTTTTTTTTTTATTTTGACATAAGTTCTAGTGAATCTCAGTAGTTTTCATTTATAATTTCTTGAAAATATTAAACCTAAGCTTTTTTGTCATGGTTTTCATGGAATATGATTATTGTTAAATATTGTTAAATTGTCTTCCTTGACCTGGACTCCAAGTAAATTGTTTCTGCTAGTAGGCATCTTACATTTTCTTCTGTTTTTTTAATACTATTTTTTATTTTAATGCTTCTTGTTGTAGCATGGAGTCATCTAGTTCTGTATGGTCATTTAAATTTTCATGGAGCCCATTATTTGTGTAAGGTTTTCAACCTTCTCATCTAAACTATTATTCTTCTGATCTTGCCTCTAGAGCTCTTATTCCACTTATAATTCAATGTTTTTATATCTCTTGCTTCATTTCTTTCAGGTACTCTTGTATTCTTTGGGCCAAGTCATTTTTTCTTCTCCAACTCTGTAGTTATTTTGGGGTTACTATCTTCTTCTGTGTTTATCTATCTCTTCTTTACCTGTCATATTTTTATATAATCTTCATTGTCTCCTTCTGTTTTCTCATATCTCCATCCTCAGTTATAATTTGGGTTCTTGTTCCAGGACCAGGATTCACCCACATATACACTCTTGGATAGAGTCATTAGGCACTTATAATGACTTCAATTTCCTGGACAATTGTTGCTAAGTTCCATTTTCCCTGATGTGTCAGCACTCAAGGCTTCAGTATTTCCATTAGGAGCTCTGCATTTGGCTATTCTCAAGCTGGGTTATGCCCAGTCTAAGTACTGCTCACCAGAATTCATACTGGCTTTACTAATAGGATGTCTCTTTCAGCACTCATAACTTCAGACTTTTGCGTGTAGGTGCTCCTGAGCTTGATGAAGAAGCTTACTAATATTTTTCTTTGGATTTCTTGACCATTATTCAGTCTGGTCTCTCTTTTTTTGATGAATTTTATAGTATATGTGAGAGATATCTTCTAAAACCTCCTCTAACACCTTCTAAGCTACCATCTTAATTGGCTATATCTTTTGTTGTCTTTTTCATATTCTCCACTGTGTTTGAGGCCATCCACTATGAGGAATGATTGCTAAAAGTCCATTAGAATGGCAGCTGGATCATTGGTGATTTTAGAGAGAGAAGTTTTAGAAAGGGAGGGTAGCTATAAGACCAGGTGGGGAATGATTGGATAAGGAAAAAGCAAAGGAGTGTAGATTGATTTTTTTTTCCCTAGAAGTGAGCAGTGATTTGGAGGAAAGAGCTAAAATGATAGTTTAAGGGAATAGCAGGATTAGGGGAAGTGATGGGGTTTTTTTGTTGTTGTTGCTTTGTTTTTTAAGTATGGGGGGGGGGGATCAAGCATTTTATAGTCCAGACAAGGACAATAGAGAGCAGAGATTGAAGATGTAAAAGGGGGAGGGAATAATCAATAGGGCAAGGTCCTAGATATACTACATGATACTTTGCAAAAGGCTTCTAAAGGGATAGTCCTGAGTCTAAAGACTTTAGAGGATGAAATTTGGATAGTATATCACTTTTCATGTAATCACAGACTCACCTTTCTGGAGCAAAGACCTCCTTGTTCAGGAAAAGGTACTGCTATATGCAAGGTACTTTGGATAGAGACATGCTATAGTAGCTGACCATTTTCTCTTTAATTCCTCTTCTATCCCAGTCTGGCCTTCCCACTGGGCCAACACACTGAGGAATTGTGAGAAGTGATTGCTTAAGGGAAGTCTAAGGAAACTCATATAGCCACATCTGTAGCCTTTTCCACACATAAAGTGTTTGCTTTGGTCACTTCCTCTCCGCTGATAAGCTGATTTTGTATAAAAGTCAGATTATGGCCAGTCTCAAATCCACCAGTGGAAGAGTGAGAACTCTTACTGGTAAGAGTATTTTACTCTTATTAAATTCTGCCCATTTTTATATTTATTTGTTTGCATGAGTAATCTCTAAAAGGTTTCTTAAATCACTTTGCAACTCTTAAAAAAAACCATTTATACCTCTGCTATCATTGTTGCTGCTGCTGCTGCTGCTGCTACAGCTGTTGTTAAACTGCTTAAAGGCAAAGACTATGCCATTTTCACCTTTAAAGCACAATCACCAAATTTAGGTCCTTAACACCTAAGTAGTCACTACACAATACAATAGAAGAGAGTACTAATTTAGAGCCAGAAGAACAGGATCCCAGCTCTCCTATTTATTATTTGTGTGACCTTAGACAAATAATTCAAGACCTCTGGCCTCAGTTTGCCATCTATAAAGTGAAGCATTTAGAATAAATGATCTTGGAGATTCCTTCAGCTCTAAATACGGGGGAGAAATTATGTTGAATCATAGCGATAAAAATCTAAATCCAACAAATGCTTACTGTTTGTCGGATTAACCGTAATTCTATAGCCCCATGATGTCATAGCCTGCCAGAAAATGCTGGCCACTGCTGGTTTAAGAAGTAGATGGTACCATGAGATTGAGATCTAGGTCAAAGATAAGAAAAAAAATCAAGGCCTTATTTTTTTTAATGAAATGACCTAGAAAATATTAGCCACCCTATTAACAAGTTCTTGGAATACAACATTTTTCATAGTTCTTAATACGGTATTGACATTAACAAGAAATAGCTATTAGCTGTAAAGAGACAGAAAATGATCTCCTTTCTCTTCCTGGTCTCTTCCTTTTCCAAGTGTCCTTGATTTTTTGCCTATTAATTGCACGTGATCTCTTCCAACATGCAGAATATCTTCTAAATTACCCACTGGTCTGAGAGATAATGTAATGTGTGAGATGAATGAAACACTCAGCTTCCCTGCAGCTCTAGGAACATTTTCTTTCAAAATGATCCACTTTTTTTTTAGCTTGAATAGTCTTTTCATACCAACCTTAGTAACTACCAAAACAGTTTAATGTTATTAGAATATCATCAAGTTTCATTATGCTTAATAGGAGAGTCTGACAAGAGATAATTTTAAATACATTTCAACCAAAATTAAAATCACAAGTTGTAAAATTAATCCTAAGAAGTGTCAGTTATAATGTGATACAATTTTGTTCTCCTTAAACTTCTTTTTTATTAACTGCTACAGTATGGCGTTCTGGCATAGGACCATAAATATGGCAAAGGATCTGAAATCTCAACTACCCATCTACATTCTAAAGCATGAAGACTATGGTTTGTCTCATCACAAGCAAAATTCCTGATTAAATAAAATTGTTCTGTTGGACTCAGACCTCCATTTAGGTTTATGTCTCTGCCTTTTTTATCCATCAAATAGCCAACCACTGGTCTTTTTCCTATGTTTAAGTACCTGGTTTCTACCCATCCCCATAGATCTGTCTAGAATCTTGGTCCCAGTCATTCAATAGCAAGCCTGTTCTGTCAAAGCTCTAACTTTGATTGTGATAAATCAAATTTAACTGGATTCCTATGAGTTCTAGAGAGAAAGTAGTCAGACTTTGTGAAGAATTCAATTGGAAATACAGTTTAATATGGGGGTACAGGAGGACAGGAAACACATTACATTGTTGGTAGAGTTGTTAAATGGTCATTCAGTTAAATGTTAAATTCAGTCATTCTGAAAAGCAATTTAGAACTATACCCAAAAAGTCAGTAAACTGTGTATGCCCTTTGAACCAGTGATACCACTATTAGCCTTATGCCCCAAAGGGATAAAAAAACAGAGGGAAAGAATTCATACTTGCAAAAAAATTATAGTAGCACTTTTTGTTGGAGCAAAGAAGTAGAAATAAAGAATGGCTATCAATTGTGAAATTTCTGATGGCATATGAATTAGTGGATAAAAAATAACAAAAGGGATGGATTCAGAGAAACCTGGGAAGACTGAAGTAAGCAGAAGTCAAAGAACAATTTATGGAAAGACTACAAGACTATAAAAAAAATAACTGAAAATCTTAAGAATTACTATCAATGAAATAATCAGTCATGATTCCAGAAGACTAATATTTCCCACCTCTTGGCAGAAAAGTGATGGACTAGAAGGGAAGAATGAAAAATATGTTTTCAAGTATGGCAAATGTATAAATTGATTTTGTATGACTATATTTAAAAGGGAGTACTTTTATTTTTCTTTGAGGGGGGAATATCTATAGGGAGAAAAGAAGGTAATGATAGTGAAACTTTTAAGAAGTAAAAAAGAAACAAAAGAACCAACAAATCATTATTAAAAAAATAAACAGTAGAGTACAGAATGAGTATCAGAAGAGGGTACAGAGAAGTAGGGCAGTATTGGAATGTTAAATTTGTATTATTTTAAAAAGGTGGTGCATAGTGGGGGGTTGTGTATAACAAAAAGTTCAGTTTCATGTATAATTCTCTTTATTGTTTTACTTTTTATGTTAAAATGTTCATATCTGTTTATGTTTAAGTTCATAATAAAAAAAGAAGTTTCTTAAAACTTGAAATTAAGTTGTTTCCCAAATTAATGAAATCTCATGCTATATTAAAATTTGGGGGAAAACATGGGTAGGCAAAAGAAGAGGAAGGAGAAAAGTGGGCAGAATTGTAAGTTGGGTAGATCTTTTTGGAAGAACAGTTGTATTTTGTAGGAATGGGAAGCATAATTAATCATTAAAACTAGAATCAAAGGTTGCTGTTATTTCTTGCCTTCTCAGGGCTTATCATGGGTATTCAATTCATTTCAAATTAATGATTCAATAAATAGAATCAGAGAATCTGAAAGATAGGAAGGACCCTAAAATGTCATCCGATCCCACCTCACACCCATTTCAGGAATACCTTCCAAAGGTTGGGATCATTGTTCAAACAGCTTCATATCTAATCAACTATCCTACTCTTCAGTCCACTCTTTTCCATCTTATCCACAAGCATCACAAGAAGGATTTTTGTCAGATGATATGCTGTTCCTGGGCATTTTCCTCATCTCACTTTTTAAAAAATCTCCCGATTGTCACCAACAGTTTAAAATTTATGAAGCCCATTAGCATGGACACATGATAAAATGATATGGCAGGTTTAATTCTTTTTCCTGGCCAAGAGAATTTTAAATGTTCTAATTGTTTTAGTTACTGTTTTTTAAATAGATACCTTAGGCAAGAGGCTGAACATGCAGTTTATGGGATTCCACCATGATGTTGGAATTCAAGGGTGTGAGTTTCTTACAATTTTGTTGCTTTTAATTTGTACTCATTACACAGACTTCAGGAAAAATTCCATCACCTACCCACAGGAGCCAGGGCAGAAAGGGAGTTCTCATGTTAGGAGTCATATAACGGTGTGTTAGGCAATGAGGAACAAAAGGGAGCGGTCACTGCTGCTGCTACAAATTAATTAATAATAGTAATAATAATA
The DNA here is from genome assembly GCF_900497805.2 of Vombatus ursinus. Lineage (NCBI taxonomy): Eukaryota > Metazoa > Chordata > Mammalia > Diprotodontia > Vombatidae > Vombatus > Vombatus ursinus. Next base: position 21,440,675 of record NW_020954571.1, on the reverse strand, counting down.
CAGCACCCACCCTGTATAGCAAATGTCATCAGTACATAAAATAAAATGTTCCACATAAGTAAATTTTCCAGGTAACTGATACTTCTGTTGGTAGAATTGTGAATGGATCCAACCATTCTCGAGTGCATTTTGGAACTATGCCCAAAGGGCTATAAAACTGTGCATACCCTTTGATCCAGCAATATCAAAGAGATGAAAAAAAATGGAGGGGAGAAAGACCTATTTATATTTTTTTCACTTAATAGTATTTTTTTTCAATTCCATGTAAAGATAGTTTTCAACATTCATTTTTGTAAGATTTTGCATTCCAAAAATTTTTCCCTCCCTTCTTTCCCCCCTCCCCAAGACAGCAAACAATCCGATATAGGTTGAACATTGTACAAAAATATTTATAGTAGCTCTTTTAGTGGTGACAAAGAATTGGATATTGAGGAGATGCCTATCAGTTGGGGAATGGCTGAATAAGATGTGGTCTGTGATTATAATGGAATATTACTGTGCTATAAGAAATGATGAGCAGGCAGATTTCAGAAAAACCTGAAATATTTATATGAACTGATGAAAAGTGAAGTAAGCAGAAATAGGAGAACATTGTACATAATAATAACAATACTGTACAATGATCAACTATGAATGACTTAACTATTTTCAGCATTACAATGATCCAAGATAGTTCCAAAGGACTCATGATAAAAAATGCTATCTACCTCCAGAGAAAGAACTAATGGAGTATGCATGTAGATCAAAGCATACTTTTTTTTTTACTTTCTATATTTTTTTTCATGTTTTTCTTTTTCTTTGGGTCTGTGTCTTCTTTCACAAGGTGACTAATATGGTAATATGTTTTGCATGATTAATATCAAATTGCATACTCTCTCAGGGAGGGGGGAGGTGAGGGAGGGAGAGAGAAAATTTGGAACTCAAATTTTTTTTAATTAATGTCAAAATTGTCATTACATGTAACTGGGGAACTTTTTTTAAAGTCACATAACTGATGTTTTCTCTTTCAAATATCAAAACATTTTAAAAAGCATTTTGGATGGAAAAGTTTCTTAAATGTAATATATATGTGTGTGTGCATATATGTGTGTATATACAAATGTGTGTATGTGTATATGTATATTCCTAAACAAATTTTACTAAATTTAGGGATACCAACAATTTTTTATCTGGCAGGAAAGTAGAATAAAGATCACCAGCTCCCCTTGATCCTTTTCAATCTTAGTCTCTAGTTGTTTTGTATAGCAACTAGGGGGCGTGAGGCCAGAGCCTTTGCAATTTTGCTAAATGGAGTCCCTAGGATGACTTGAAGGGGTCCCAGACTAGTGACCAGGGAAGAAGATTTAACTTCAAAGGAGTTTCAGATAAGAATTGGGACTTTGGTTCCTTGGGAAACAACAAGGGAGAAACAATCCATAAGGAAGGTTTTAAAATGCCTCAGGGTTTTTCTGGCTAGCTGGATGAGTACAACATAGGGAAGGGGTTATCTCACAGAAGAACTAAAGATGGCACTTGGACTAACAAGTAAAAGTTGGCTGACCCCTCCCCCCCCCGAATCTGTAATATAGCTAGAGACCAGCAGGTGGTAGCAGAGAGCAGCAGCAATTAAACCATCAGACAGCAGCAGTGGGATCTAGCAGAGAGAAGTGAGGCAAAAAGAACAGAATAGAAAAGGACCCCAACTTAGCAGAAAAAGAGGTTCACCTGGTGACATCATGAGAGAGCATCTACACTTCTGCAGCATCAGAAGCTCAAGTTATCCAGACATGAATATACCTTAACCAGATGTAGTCCCTACACATGTTCCTCACCATGTAGGTTACCTATAAACACATATTCCCTACATTTGTCCCCTCTCCTAGTAGTCGTTTAGTGACAATCTATAGAAGAGTGTATTCTTGTATGTATGGATAAAGCCTTCAGTGTTACTTATATAACCATGAGCTTTGATTAAATGTCTTATGTTGTGAATCAATGCCCCTTATATTTGACTAGTAAAAGGAACACGTTGGTGGGGGCTCATAAACTATTGTTTTTGAATGGATGCTGACTTACACCCACAACATGCATAAAGATGTAGTAGATAGAGAGCTGGCTCGAGAGTAAGGAAGACTTGGGTTCAAGATAGGCCTCTGACACATACTTACTGTGTCACCCTTAGGTTATAGCTTAACCTCTTAGTGTCCCAGTCAACTCTCAAGACTATAAATTGTAGAGCAAATGCTGGCCTGCATTGGTCAGCATTTCAATTTCCTCACAGGGAGTAAAAAGCAAAAGTTCATACCTGCTCACTCCTGCATGAACCCAAAAAATTCCTTCTTTACAGGGTTATTGTGAGGATCAGAAGAAATAATAAGATCAAAGCACATTGAAAATCCTAAAGCACTCTATGAATGCTAGCTGTTATTATTCTAACTTCAAATCCAGTGCCCTTATCAACATATCCTATTGCCTTCTATGCTCTTCAGGCCAGGGTAATTTATTTGCTCACTCATGTCACTACACTTCTGGTATATTCAACAGCTCCAGATGTAGACCTTAGCAGTCCTTCCTACCATCTTCTCCTTTCCCTATCCCTTCTCATATAGCCCCTGCAAAGTCCAAAGTATGGGGTAGAAAGGGTTAGGCAAGAAACAACTGAAACTTATTATAACTGCCATCATGGGGTCCTTAGAAGAATAGCTATGTTTGTGAGCTATCCTTGCAATTGACTCTGTAGTTGTTGACAAGTTGGTGCAACATAGCAGATTTGGTGAAGTAGTTGGAAATGAAAGGGAACAAAATGACATATTCCATTCTCTCCTCACCATTACCACCACCACCATTATATCAAACAACTTTAATGTAGGAAAGAGGGCTGCCTTACTTTTATCAAGTTTCCCTTTTTGTAACTTTTTTTTATTCCAAGTTATTAGAACCAGGTCAAGAAGCATTGAGTACCTATTATATACCTCCCACTGTGCTAGATGCAGCTGAAAATTCAAGAGAAGCATAAAATGTTGTACCTGCCCCCAGGGAGCTCAAAATATGTTCATTTATTCATGATCTGCGTATCAGGTACCTGCTAGGTGAATAGCATTGCACTGAGGGTGATACAAGAAGACGCAACATCAGACCATCATGCTATATAACAAAAAGAGCACTGGCTCTGAAATCAGAAAGCCTGGGTTCAAATCAGTATTTGATATTCAAGTGACCTTGGGCAAGTCGCTTTAACTCCCTGAACCTCAGGTTCTTCATCTAGAAAATAAAGAAGTTAGGACTTGGTGATTAATGAGCTCCCTCCCTTTGATCTTCATATAATGCACTGCAAACTTGCCTAGTACAGGTAATAAAGGTAATTAAATTCCAGACAATGGACAAATCAGTCTGAACTATGTAGTGTACCTAAGGAATACTGAAAGTGGTAATTGTACTGGAATCAGAAGGATGGATAAGCTTTAGCTTCATAGAGAATACTGCAAGTGGGAAGAACCACTTAAGCATGAACTATGTGGAGGACAGTAAGGTGATGAGATTGAATGGGAGTAGATGACCTATGATGGAGTATATCAATCAACAAGCATTTATTAAGCACCTATTCTATGCCAGGCACTATAGTAGGTGCCTGGGATACAAAGACAAATGTGAAATAGTCCCTACCCTCAAAGAGCTTACATTCTATTGGAGTACACAACAAGTAAATGCTTAAGTATAGTGCAAAGTTAAATTAGCTATATCATGAAGGTCTAGATTATGGGGAATTTTGAGTGCCAAAACCTAAAGTGAGTTATGGGGACTTTATTTTTTTTTCATTTGCTTTAAAATTCCTCTAAATGCAACACCTACTCTGGCCCCTTTGGTTTTATTGACTGGCTATAATTATAATAAGCTGGGCTTTAGCTTCTCTCCAATCGTTCTTTCAACAAAGATGGGAGCAGGACACTTTAGTTAAATGAGATGAAGATGTGGCTCACAGCTTAATCAACACTTGTAATCCAAGGAAAAAAATATTTTAGTGCTTTGTCCACAATTTACCGAGTGAATTCCTAGTACTCAACTCATTTATTGGCACTCAAATTAAGTTGACTACAAGGAATCCACACTGCAACTGAGCTGTGATGAGAAGATAAAGCTCTACCCATTGGTCCAGCTTTATAATGTAATTGTATCCAATCAACAAAATCAAAGGGGCCAGAGTAAGTGTTGAATCTAGAGGAATTTTAAAGCAAACATGAAAAAAAATGAAGTCCCCATAACAGAATATTATTTAGCATAACTATGTGAAGTGTTCTCACTGCACTAATGAGTCATTAAGGAAAGCATTTGGGAACTAGAGATGTGCTATAATTAGGTTATCTGTATTTTTAACACAGGCACACACAAAAAAAAAATCAAAAGCTGCATAAAGCAGCATAGGTCTGTTGGGAGAGGGACCACTCCATGAAAGTCTCCAAGCAGGGGGAATCAGCTCTAGCAACTCAGAGCTCAGCTGAGCAGTTAATTTAACAAAATGCTATGAACAAATCTTCCAGCCTTTAACAACAACCATCCTTAACCATCTCCCAGCTTCTCCTTGACTGAAAGAAACATCCCATTCCTAAACACCCAGCTGGCACATTTATCAGTTTAGATGGAGTGGAAATAGCAAATCCAATCATAAAAAAAGGGGGAGCAGGGGGACACACACACACACACACACACACACACACATATATATGCACACACAAAAAGATGAAGTGTGATGGATTAGGCATTGCACATAATTAAATTTCAAAGGCCACAAAAAGAATGCAAAAAGCAAGTGATATCACCATCACAGAGGGAAAGAGAAGGAATTTGGTTACAAAAACATTTTGAGGGAAAAAGGAGAAGATGGTAAAGGAAGGGAGGGAAGAAAGAGAAGGAGAGGAATGAGAAGAGTGTGGTGAAAGGAGGGGACAAGGAGCAGGAAGTAAAAGACAAGGAAAGGGGGAGTTAAAGAGGGAGAAAAAGAAAATTGGAAGGCGAGAAGAAGAAGAAGAAGGAGAATGAGGAGGAAGGAGAAGGTGAAAAGGAGAGGAAGAAGAAAAGAAGAGGGAACTAGGGAGAAAGAGAAAAAGGAAGAAGGGGAAGAAATAGAATTAGAGATTGCTCATTTTTTGTCCCCCCTCCACCATGCACCTGCTGCTTCAAGAAGTACACACACACATACACACACACACACACCCCAACACCAACCAAACAGTAAATGTTGTACAATGGTTCCAACAAGGATGGAACATTGCCAGGGAAAATTACCACTCTTCCACCAAGATAAACATCATATTACTTCATTACCCTTTTAAAACATATGCAAATTAAATCCATTATTCTTTTTTCCTCCCAGAAATGAAGTTCATTTGGCTGGAATTCAGTGGCTTCTTTTGTCACTATTGACCATGAATGGATGAACTTCATGTAGACAGTGCCCACTGCCCATCTTTGAATCAAACATTAATACCATTTGACAGTAATAAATAGCACTTATCACAATGGGGATCGAATAATGATTTTCCCACTAAGCTGGCTCATCAGAGCCTATCAGCTGACAATTGCATAAATGAGATTAGCATAGCAGCTGCCTATGACAAATGTGTCTAAATCCTTCTAATGCCAGCTACTTCTTTGATCTCCCTATCCCAGTGATGCCAAAAAACCCGGATCCACTTTTCCAAAATACATCTTGTTTATTATAGATACATGTGTATGTCCCAAAGCATTCTGCTGTCCCAAGGCATCCTTAATGAAAAGAATCGGGATTATTGGTAGAAAACTCTTGCCTTTGGCATAGCACATCCCCAAATAATTTTTCCCTGCATTTTAAGTAATTCCTTTTCAAAATGGAGTCGATATTGTGCCTTGTCATACTTCCTGTTCAGACACTCATTAGGATGTAATGAGTTTTCATTCTTGTCATTTCAAATGAAAATGATTATTGTGGTTTCCTTTTGATTATTGCTTTCAGAGGTATCAAGTTCATACAAATTTAAATTCACTCCCAGGAATATAAACCACAGTCCTGTACTTTCCATTATTCAATCACATTGAAACATACACTTGTGCTTTGTGTGGGAATGCAAATAGAGCCTGAGACCTAACCTGAACTAGGATATCTTCATTTATCCTCCTCTGAAATCTACTGTTCTGGTGAAGAGAGAACAGTGAATACACCATTCCATGTCTGGGACTCTCCAGGACTTAATCCAATCCCATTCTTCTGAAGAACATGAGGTTGGATAAAGTTTTAAGCAATTGGAGGATGAAGACTTTGGAACCTGGAGAAAGAAAGAGAGGGTAGTCTAAACCAATGAAGACACTGCTTTGCATAAAGAGAGAGAATCTGGATATCACAGGTGGCCCAGGAGTAGAGCAATTGAAAGCTGGGGATTTGAGAAAATGGCAAGTAAATTCATAACCAGTCCACGTCTGCAAGACATCTGATCCCCATCAAGATCACAATCATCCTCCAACCCAATTATTTTGATGGTCTACCCAAAATCTCTTCAACTGTAAATAGAAGTTCAGTTTTGCATTGTTTATCCAGATTTTTCTTCACCTAAATATTTCCTTTTTATCTGAGGAAGTCTGATGAATCTGATAGGGCTTTAGCTATATTTATCCCCAAGAGCCTTGAGCCATGTCATAGTGCCTTGAGCACAGCAGACAATTAATAAATATTTGTTGATTAATCAATGTTTAGATAATGAAAAACACCAGATGGAAAAACAATCAAGTAAGTGTTTTGAGTTATCTTAACTAATCATCCAGGCTGGCAGAACAGTGGATCCAACCAGTTGGGCAGAAATCATTGTTTAAGATGGTCCAAAAGTCATATATTCAAACTTGATCAAAAAGACATGGGTTAAAAGTGAAAAAAACAATTGTGAAATACATTTTATAGTGATTCAATTGGCTCCATTTCAAAATCATGCTTTCTAACCTGTGCTCGACTTTCAATGCTGCTCAACAATTTTTTTTGTTAATTTCTACTTGACCCCTTATTGCAATGCCCACACTAACTGTCCTAAACCCTGTCCACTCTGATCAAGTTCCCACAACCACCTCACTCTAAGCAGCAACAGTACCTATTATTGTCAAGGTCATTTGACATGAGTTCCCTCAACTTCACTACTGTTTAAAAGTTGCTCTATATCTTCATTCATCCTTCCTTTTCTCCTGTCTCATAGGAAGAAATGATTCCACTTCTTGCTATGGGCTACTCTTTCTGCCTGTACCCTTGGTTTCATCTCCTTCCATGTCTTCCAAGACCTTGTTCTATCAATTATCCTCACCCCCCCCATTTATAGCCTAATGAACAAAACATTTATTCATCATGCTTACTTTGAGCTAGGCACCGTGCTGGGAATACAAATTCAAGAAAACAAGATTGTTTCTGTTCTCAGGGCGTCTATAGTCTAATTGGGGAAGACAACACATATGGGGATGTTGGAAAGAGAAAGTAAAAGGTAATGAGTCTGGAGAGTCAATCAAGGTTCAAAGGTGAGGAAATATGGCTAGGGAACTTGCTGAAAGAGTGATCCCAGCCAAGGAGTTACTGTCAGAAAAGTGGGGCCTCAGAATGAGGAGAAGGAGGAGGAAAAGGAGGAGGAGGAAGAGGAGGAGGAGAAGTTCAGAGAGTGAGTTAAGCATGGAGAACAGGCCTTTGCATATAGTAAGCATGAAGCAAATATTTATGGAATTGCTTAGAAAAGACATTTTTGGCCCAGATGTTTTGAACCGGAGTTTTAGTCCTCATTTACCCTTGGGTTTGTTGCCCACAAACATTCCTGGCTTTTTCTCTGTAATTTTTTAAATGATAGCAAGTCACGACTTCCATCCTTTCCCTTTGTTTAAGGCAGTAAGGCTTTGTCTAGATGGGACTTGGTGTGGATTTTCTAAGTATTGTCTTCAGCCGATACTGACATCGTTTGCTATTTAATCTTGAAGCAGATAGAACTGTAATTTATAACTATAATTCTTCATTATAGGCATGTAGGATTGGAGAAAATAGAAATATTGAATTATATACCAAATTCCCTGTTGCCCAGGGGAAGATTTTACCTGGTGGCCACTAGGTAGAGCTGTAACTAGTAATCCTGGGGCAACTTTGGCTGAGGGAGGTTGGGATTGTAGTCAGAGTGAGTCCTCGGGGACAGAATCCCACTGCAGGTGGAGCTACACAGGCCTATCCTCTTTCCCTGTCCTCCTCTTACCTCAGCTGCCCCCTTGCCTTCTTCTGGTACCCATCTTTCCCCATCTTTCACCTCCACAAGAGTATGAATCAGCTGTAAGAAACAGGGACAGTGGTCTCCAAGGCACTACAATAGCCAAGCACCATCCCAGGGTGTTGTCACCTGCTCGAAAAGCCCCTGCTATACTGTCTTAGATGTAACTCCCTTGTCAGTTAAAAGAACCATCTTGAAGGAATTCAGTCTATGGTTCAGATGGGGTTAATACAGAATGAACAAGTGCACTGGCTGTCGTTTCAAGGTAATATACAGCATCTTCAGGCATAGATGATAAATGTGTTTACATGAATCTAAATGATATTTCAATGGGCCCGTGGACAAGAAGGCTCTCTAGCTTTTATAGAGCTGTAGCACTTCATTTGGAATCACTTGGAGCAAAGTCCACTCTGAATTTTTAAGAGATGGGCACTTTCTATGGCCTTTTCATATGATAATATATAGTGTATTACCAGCCTGACTTTTTTGTTGAAACTATAACCAAACAGCTAGCTTATTAAGAAGAAACTATTATTATAGGCAGTGATTTTGCCGACTCTTAACCGAAGGAAAAGCAAACAATTAATTTAGAAAATATGTTTGACTAAGACACTTTGGACAGGGGCAGGGTGACAAAGAAAAGGCCAACCTAAGAGGAAATGTGCTCTTAAAACTGTAATATTTCCTGCTCAGGTGGGCTACACAGAATGAAATAAAGTCTCATGGGGATTGTTTGAGCATTGAATAGGGGCAGATTTTGGAATAGTGATTTTGAACTGAAACTGGAAAATCCCACTAAAATAAGGAAGGTTCTTTTCTGAATTACCAAACTGTGAAACATCCCCAGTAATGTGGTCAATAATCCCTAGGGAGTGGACCAAGTAAAGCAGAGAATAGATTTTTTTAAAGTGTTAACCATTCAAACACATGTTGGAAATTGTCATCCTCCAGTGCACATTCGATATTTCAATAACCTTGACATTTCATCTTACCTTAAACTTGTACAAATTATAAAGCCCCATAAAAATGATTAACAATGGTAATGTATGTACTCTCTTAATGCCAGAGACAATTAGAGAATGAGATATAATTAGAGAGCAGTTGGTGTGCAGTTCAATTACACCACTGCCTCTGTTTGATAAGAGAGAAGTTTGACTTGATCAATCATAATACTGACCAAACTACACTGGGCAGCTTCTGAAAGGAAATAAATGTATGTCAAAGAGCTGGGGGCTGTTTTGGAAACAGGAGAATGGTAAAGAAAAAGCCATTTCAAGTAATAATCCACAAGGGCTAACCCACAGGCTAAATGAGAAGTGTATCTTACATGTAGGATTTTCTAATCTTCCTTTTCATTTCAAACATAACATATTCACATATTCAATCTGGTGAGTGTGTAAATAAAACTTACTAGTTCCTTTCCTGCTCTTCAGCTAATCATCTTTCCTTTTTGTTCCACCTCATTACTCCTGGCTTGGGTCCATTGTTTTAAGCTAAGTAATCTTCCTCCCTCTTCAGTGTCTGCCATTTTACAAATATTTGCAAGCTAATCTTATGTCTTATCCTGGTATTTGACATAAATCTCTTTAATGTTTCCCAACCAGTTGCTCATTTTTTTCTCTGAATTTCCAATTGCCTGATTCACATAGCAATAGATATAAATATAAATATTTGTACTGGACTTGTGATTTCATCAGTTTATGGGACATGTAGTGAGAAAACTCCTTCTACAGGTACAGAGGACCTTCCCTGTACTTGGAGGCATTGAGGATTTTTTGTTTTGTTTTATTTTGTAATAGCAGTAGTCTTTTTTTTCCCAATTACATGTAAAAATAGTTTTTAAAATTCATTTTTGTAAGACTTTGAGCTCCAAACTTTTCTCACTCCTTTCCTTGCCTCCTTAAGACAACAAACAATCTGATATAGGTTATACATGTACAATGATATTAAACATTAGTCACATTGTGAAAGAAGAATCCAAACAAAAGGGGAAAACCACGAGAAAGAAAAAAACAAACAACGAAAAAGAGAGAATAGTATACTTCAATCTGCATTCAGACTCCATATTTCTTTCCCTGGATGTGGATAGCATTTTCCATTATGAGTCTTTTGGAATTGTCTTAGATTCTTTTGCTGAAAAGAACTAAGTCTAACAAAGTTGGTCATCACCCATTGTTGTTGTTTCTGTGTACAATGTTCTCTTGGTTCTGCTTACCTCACTCAGCATCAGTTGATGTAAGTTTTGCCAGGTTTTTCTGAAATCTGCCTGCTCCTCATTTCTTATAGCACATTAATAATCCATTTAATCGTATACCACAACTTTTCAGCCATTCCCCAATTGATAGGCATTCTCTCAATTTTCAATTCTTGGTCACCAGAAAAAGAACTGCTATAAATATTTTTGTACATGTAGGTCCTTTCCCCTGATCTCTTTAGAATACAGACTTGTAGTGCTATTGTTGGATCAAAGGGAATGCAGTTTGACTGCCCTTTGGGCATAGCTCCAAATTGCTCTCCAAAATGATTGGATCAGTTCACAACTCTACCAACAGGCACTGAGGATTTAAGGGCTGGAAGGGACCTTAGAAGCCATCTAACCCAACTCCATCATTTTATATCTAGCAAACTGAGGCCCAGAGAGGTCAACTTGCTCACAATCACAGAGTTAGTATATATCACACAGTATTACAAGGAGATAATATACACATATATGCATATACATGTACGTATTCATGTATACACTTATGTAGACATTTTTGCACAAACATATATAGGACATAGATGTAGATACAATATGATATCAATCAATAAACATTTATTAAGCACCCACTATGTGCCAGGTACTGTACTAAGTACTGGGGATACAAAAAAAGGCAAAAGACATTCCCTGACCTCAAGAAGATTGCAATCCATCACATCATATATATATTGTATGTACATATCTGTATATACATATATAATGTATATATGTATGTGTGTATATACATTTGCATACATGTATTTATTTTTGTTATATATAATGATATAACTATCATTATTATTATTATTACTTTGATGCCAAAGAATTTTAGTCTCTGAAATTTCAAGAAATCTTCTCTTAACACTCTCCAGATGACATAGGAGCAGTGTGGAGACGTTTTCAAATTGGATAGACCCTGGATGATACATTCAGCTTTGGCTCCTAGGCAAGACTCAGCTGGCATTGGCAAAATAAAGAATTATGAAGTTTAAAAAATGCATAGTTTAATTTTAAAGAATTCTTTTGCTTTTTAAATTTACATATATGATGTATATTAGAATGTTATATGTGTATATGTACATGTGCATGTGTACATATATGTTGCCTTGTGTGGATATAAAACATATAATGTACATATGCATAAATTGAAAAGGCAAAAAATAAGTTCCTTAAAATCAAACTATACAATTTTTAATTCGAAATTCTTTATTTCACCAATGCCAGCTGTATCTTGCCTAAGAGCTAAAACTGAATCCAGGGCCTATCCAATTCGAAAAGTTCCCCATGCTGCTATGTCTTCTGAAGAACATTAGAGATTTCTTGGGACTAAAGAAACCAAGATTTCTTGGCATCCAAGCAATAATAACATGGTAGCCATATTATTATATATTTTTTAATATATTTATATCACTATATATGTATGTATTTATATATACATGTGCATGTATACATTTATGTTATCAGGTAGAAGGAGTGAACCAGTAAGACCAAAGATCTATCACAGTATCAAGATTACTTAAAGCAAAACTCAATTGTACTTAAAACCTATAATAATATAAATAATAACAACACTAAAAAAAAAGTCTGATTAATTATATTAAACATTCTGGTCCTAGAAAACTGATAAAGAAATACATCTTCCTTTTCTCAGAAAAGAGGTGGGAACCTCTGCTGTGGAATACAATGTACACTGTTAGATAGTCATCAGCTGTAATGATTAGCTTTGCTTAATTCTCTTTCTTTGTTATGAGGAAGAGTTTGATGGGTGTGGGGGTGGATGGATGAAATGATTATGCTGGATATTAAGAAAACAAAATTAAACTTTTTAATTCTCACTTCAAAATTCTTCATTTTTGTCCATGCGTGCTCTGAGCATCTTGCCCAGGAGTCACCAAAGAAACAATGTGGTGTAGTGAAAAGATACTACAAGTCAAAAAAACTTCTAGTCTTTGACTCTGCCATTAATTACAGAAAGGATGTGACCTCAGTTAAGTCGCTTAATTTCTGAGTCTCCCTTTGTTTTCCTAAAACGATAAATACAGCTTTTGAATTGTAAGCTAATTTTCTAACCCTCTTTTTCTTGCCCTCTGTGCCTAGGTTTCATTTCAAGAACTGAGACCTGTCCCAGGAAAAATTTGTTAAGTACTTAGAGCTAGCAAGCTGGACCTGGAGTCAGAAAGAACTGAGTTCAAATCCAGCCTCAGGTACTAACTAGCCATGTAACTCTGGTCAAGTCACCTGATCTTTGCCTGCCTCAATTTCCTCATCTGTAAAATAGGAGTAATAATGGCACCTTCTTCCTGGGAATAAAATTAAATCATATTTGTGAAGTGTTTTGCAAATCTTAAAGTCCTATATAAGTGTCATCTATTATCATTACTACTAGTTTCATGCCAAGGAATCTTTTCCCCTATCAATTAAATTCCAAGAAATCTTCTCTTAATACCCTCCAGATGACAGAGGAGGAAGTTTTCATATTGGATGGGCCCTGGATAATTCATTCAACTTTTCCCTGGAAGCTTCCAGGCAAGTACAAGATGTGAGCTTTGTATGTACTTGGGGCTCTTGCAATTCATTGTCTAGGCGAAATATGCTGCCTTTGAAAACTTGGAGACGATAGCCTTCACTTTTCAACCATGGAGCTAGCAGATTTCATTTACAGTATATTGCAACAAGTCCCTGGGAGTTTCTACCAAAGCTTATAAATCAGAATTGGTTAAGAGAAATGTTCAAGAGAATTTTCCCATTTCTGTACATAGACAAGGTTAAGAAATATCTGTTGTAGAGTCAGGTCCTCTGAAATGACATTTTCCAAAGGACTCTTCAGAGCAATTTATTAAGCATTTGTCACAGACAGACAAGTACTCATCAGCGAATTGTGTGTATTTTTATATTTATGGCAGCCTTTAAAGAGCATGATACTTACATTTAGATCACAACTTAACATATTCAAAACACTTTGCAATGCTAATTAAATATTCTCCCACATGTACCTGTGTCAAGAAATAACCATTTATAGGAAGTATACCTAGGCACACAAATAAAAAATTCCATCAAGGAAGGTCTGGGAGCTTGAGTACAGTATTAAATATGTAAGCAAATGTATAACATCTTGAATTTCAGCCAGAAGGCTAAGTTGGCTCCCTGAACAACCATTCTGTGTTCAATCTCTCCAACAAAATGAGCCTTCACACTCTTTTCTTTTCTTTTTCCTTTTTCCCTAAAGTCTTAGCTACCCCAGACATTGCTGTCAGGGGCTTAAGTTAGTTGTGTGGGGCAAACAGAGAAGCCAAGCAATAGTATTCTCCAAGATTTAGTATTTGTCTTTTTTTTTATTCAAATTGAATGAACATAGGTTCCCTTTTGTCAGTCAGTTGTGTGCCTGCATATGTGTGTGTGAGTGTATGAGAGAGAGACAGAGAGAGACAGAGAGAGTCAGAGAGAGAGAGAGAGAGAGACAAAGGCTTTAAAATAAGAATTAGTATTGCCTAAGCAGTCCCTGAACTTCAGAAGGCATAGGGGCCTGAAGTGGTGACTAGGTCATTATAAAATAGTTTAGGAATTCATTTCCAGAGTTTTTGCTGGCATCAAACAAGATCTTTTTTGTATACTTTCTCCCACCACCAATCCTCTGTTGCAACAAAGAAAAATAGTTAAGTAAAGGCAACCAATACAATGACCACATCTGACCACATAGACAACATTCTGTTCTGGTCATTTCTTTCCTAGCTGTTATGGTGCAAAGATCCTTGCACTTGGAGCCAGGAAGACTTGAGTTCAAATTTGGCCTTAGGCGTAAGACTCTAGGCAAGTCATTTAACCTCTCTCAGCTTCAATTTCCTCATCTGTAAAATAAAGGTCAAAGACTCTAATAAAAATCTTTTCTTATTCCATCTTTTACTATGCCTTATGCTAACCATTAATTATGTTCTTCATCCTCTCCCTGACTTCCAATCCCTCCATCCCTCAACTCTTTATCAGGCTATCACTGTGCACTGGCTACACTGTCTTCCATTTCTATTCCCTTGGTGAATCAATTCAACTCCACATTATCTTCTACAGCTGAAACTCTTGCCCCCTTGTCCTCACACCAATTTTGCCTTCCCAATCCCCAACCTTGGAATAATCCCACTATTTGCTTCCTTCACTTCTATTCATATGCTGCAGAATGGAAAAGTCACAGAACTGTATTGACCGGATCCGCTACCAATTTATGTTACATGATCTTAACTGGGCTCTTACTGTTCCAAGGCATTGTTTTTATAACTCCTTAATCAACTCATTCTCCTACTCACAAGAGTAGCTATTCCAAGCCTTTTATGGCAGCCCCTCCCTACCTCTTCACTCACCCTATTAGCAGAGAACCTTGCTTCATACTTCACCAAAAAACAAATGAGGCCATTCACTAAGAGCTCCCTCTTCTTTTCACTCTTCTTCTCACATAACTAAAAATCTTTCCCCACTGTCTCCTCCTTTATTCCTGTCTCACATGAAGACAGCCCTTCTCCTTGTCAAGGAAAACCCCTCTACATGCACAAGTGATCCCATTCTATTCCATCTCCTCCTGCAGATTGCCCCCTATATCATCCTAATTCTCTCTTTAATCTTCAATCTCTTCCTATCTACTGGCTGTTTTCCTGTTGCCTACAAACACATCCATATCTCATCCATCTTTCCAAAAGATCCTCACTTGATTTCACCATCCCTGTTAGCTCTCATTCCTTTTCCTTTTCTAAGCTGAACTCATAGAGAAAGCCATCTATGTTAGGTGCCACCACTTCCTATCCTCTCACTCCCTTCTAAACTCTCTGTAATCTAGCTTCAGGACTCATAATTCAATTGACCCTGCTCTCTGTAAAGTTACCAGCGATCTCCTAATTGACTAACCTAATGCCCTTTCTTAATTCTCATCCTTCTTGACTTCTCTGTGGCTTTGTCACTGTCAATAACCCTCTTCTCCTGGATATTGTCTTGTCTTTAGGTTTTCATGGCCCTGTTCTCTCCCAGTTCTCCCCCCACCACTTACTCCTCAATCTGCTTTGCTGGATCATCCTCCAGGTCATGCCCACTAATCATTGATGGGTCTTCTCCCCGTGTAACATTTTGTTTAGTGACCACATCAGCTCCCATGAATTCATTTATCATCTCCATACAGATGATTCTCATATCTACTTATGATGCTCCTAATATCTCTCCTCACCTTGCATCTCAACTGCCTCTTGTACATCTTGGACTAGATGTCCCATAGACATCTTGAACTCAGAATGTCTAAAACAGAACTCATATCTTTTCCACCAAACCATCCCCTCTTCCACACTTCCCTGGTATGATTCAGAGGACCCCCCCCCATCCTCCTAAGCACCCAGGTCATAACCTGGGTATCATTCTTCACCCTTTACTCTCTCACCACCCCCCCATAGCCAATTGATTGTCAAATTCTATCATTTCTAACTTTGAAACATTTCACACGTTACTCCTTCTCTCTGACACAGTTACTACCCTAATTTAGGCCCTCATCACCTCATGCCTGGAATGTTGCAGTAATCTGTTATTTGTTCACTCTGCCTCCAGTTTCTGCCCACTCTGGTCCATTCTCCATTCAGCTGCCAAAATGATCTTCCTAAAGCACGGCTCTTACCATGGCACTCACCAACTCAATAAACTTCAGTAGCTCCCTGTTACCTACACAATCAAATATAAAATCTTGTTTGATTTTTAAAGTCATTCACCACCTGGCCCTTTCTACCTCTCCAGTCTTCTTATACTTTACTTCCCTCCTCACACCTTATGATCCTGTTACATTGGTCCTTTACATTGTCCTTTATACATGACACACCATCTCCTGACTCTGTGTCTTTTGACTGGCCATCCCTCCTGCCTAGAATGTCTTTCCTCCTCACTTCCTTCTAGTTCCACTGGCTTCTTTCAAGACTCAATTGGAATCCTACCTTTTGCAGGAGGCCTTCTCCAGTGCCCCAATTTACTAATTTATTGCTTTTAAGATTACTTTTCATTTATACTGGATCTATATAGCTATCTACCTATCTTCTCTATTTATAAATATATGATAGTTAAAATTCAAATAGCACTTTAAGGTTTGTGAAGTGCTTTATATCTGTTAACTCATTTGATCCTTTCAACAACTCTGTGAGATAGGTGCTATTATAATTGCTTCCATTTTACTTGATAAAGAAACTGAGGCACAGAGATGCTGTTACTCTCCCAGCATCCCATAAGTAGGGAATATCTGAGGCAGGGTCTTCCTTACTCCAAGTTCTGAATTCTATCTACTGTACCACCTAACTGCTATATATGCATATATAGGTATATATATGACGTATTTATATGTATATGTACATATATACACACACTTTGTATAGAATTATTTGCATATTTTTCCTCTATTAGTATGTGAACTCTGTGAGAGCAGGCATAATGTTTTTGCCTTTCTTTGTATCCTCAGCACTTAGCACTATGCCTGGTATATAGTAGGCACTTAATAATTGCTTTTTGACTGATTGACTAGATTTGATGATCTATAATGTCCCTTCCAGTTCTAAATCTTTGATCCCATGAAGTTATGACCTCTCTACCCAAAGAAATGTGTTTCATCATCTGTCCTCTGGAGCCCATAGCAGTTATGACATTTAACCCGAGATCAGCTACCTGAAAGGTAGCTAAGAGGTAGTAAGACTATGATTTTCATTTACTTTATTGTGATGATTGTGCATTTTGTTCTGATTCTGCTTTCTTTGCTCTACATCAGTTTATAGAAGTCAATCAAAGCATTTATTAAAGCTTTAGTTAATCAACAAATCATTTATTAAGCACCTATTATGTGGTAGGCACTGTGCTAAGTGTGGGGGATCCAAACACAAAGAAAGAAACACTTCCAGACCCTTGAGAAGTATACTTGGAGGAGACGACAAATTGTTGCTGTGGTTGTTGTTATTGTTGCCTGTCCTTCATTTTCAAAGAGGACCATGACATCAGGGAGCAGAGAAAGAACTGACTCTTTAGTTTTGAAAACTCCTTTGCGAATTGTCCCCAATCCATCTTTCCAGCTTCATTGGATATTATCCCCCATCCTGCATGTTGCAGCCTATGACACGCAAGTGAATTGGATTGAAGTGAGGAAGGGCTGTGTAAAGTCACCAGCCTCACTTTCTCCTCTATAGCCACCTGGGTCCAATGGCCAGATATAGATCAGGATGACTGGAGATGGCCCTGGATGCAGTGGGAAGAGATGACGAGTAACTGTCATCTCAAAGGAGCAGACAAGTCCATATATGGTTATGCAGAATAATTGTCAAGAAAATAAACACAAAGTAGTTCAATGCAAGGTAGTCATGGGGTGTGGGCACTTGCAGCTGGGGAGATCAGGAAAGGTTTCCCATAGAAGGCAGTGTTTGATCTCTATCTTGAAGGAAGAGAAGGCTACTATGAGGCAGAGGTGAGCAGGAAGTTAATTCTAGGCATGGGGCAGGGGAAGGCAGGGGTATGGGATGCCAGAGCAAAGGTACAAAAACAAGTGATGGAGTGATGAATATGAGCCACGGAGAACAGACCAGAGTGGTTAGGCTGCAATGGGCAGGCTAGGGGATAATATCCAATGAAGCTGGAAACACAGATTGGGGCCAATTCACAAAGTAGTCTTCAGAACTAAACTTAAGAGTCTCTTGCTCTTGCTCCAACTCAGAAATCTGCCTTCATTTCTCAGAATTCCTCATATTTGCCACATTTGATAACATCATATATTCTATTACATTCCTAAAGCACATTTTGTTTAGCCTTTCCTCAAGATGGTTATTCACCTTGTTTCTACTTTTTTGCTACCATAAAGGAAATGCTTTTATGAGTGCTGGGATATAATTGATACATATGAATAAATATATACATATATATATGAATGCCAGGATATAATTTACTTTCTATCTACGACCTCCTTGGAATGAAAGATCCTTTGACCAGTTGTGAATTACTGAGTCAAAGGGTAGGAAGCATTTAATGATTTTTCATATATAATTCCAAATGGTGGAAAACCAGGATTTAAATTCATTCCACTTGTAAGGTTTTGCTTGATTCTTACTCATAAATAGACCAAAGACTTACATATCATTTGGTTACTTCAACAGACTTGTGCTCAATTTAGAACCAATCACAACAAGTTAAAGAAGGACCAAGAACTGCGCTAGGGAGAAGGGAGAAGAGCCGTTTTAGTTTGTCGTTATTCCTGAAGGGTGGTCTCTATTTTCCAGTTCTTAAGAGGAAGACCCATTCATGGAGTTGGTGCCTGGGTTCTAAGGCAAACAGCAATGCAGTTAAAAATGAGGGCTGGGGAAGGGGAGGTAGGTGGGAGTGAGGTTCAAGGCTGCAGTTATACTCTCCTTCTGATTTTCCTTGCTCATGTCAGGGGAAGTAAGACCGCTAATGTTCTCCTTAATAAAGGCAACGTTATAATTCACGCAGAGTCACTGTTGAACCTAGCAAATTCATAATTAGAGGCAATTTTGCACCTGCTGTCAGGGGAAGATGGCATTTCTTTTAATTTAGCTTGATGGCTTGATTATTCACTGGGAATGATGGTGGAAGATAAGGCAACATCTCTCATGACTCCTGTAGAAAACACCACAGCTTTTTGGTTTGTGGTTATGACTGATAGAGCAGCCATTGATTTATCACCATTCATCACTTCCCATCTGTACTGACAATGGGACTTGTTTAGCCTGTTGGAAAGACCATAACAGATGATTTGGGGGTTTTAGTGAAGATCATAGAGACAGCCTGAAGGAGTCCAGATGACAAACATTGAGCTTTTCCCCATCATGCTCGTACGTTGTGGGATAAAAGTTGAGATTCCTACTACATTTAACATATAAATATCATCATCCTAGGGAGACGATGAGGCATAGTGGAAAAGACTAAATTCTAGGCCTAAGTTTTCTACTACCAAGATGTATGACCTTGAGCATCATTTCTCCTCTCTGGGATTCAGTTTCTTTATCATAGAATGTAGGTGGCCTGGACCAGATGGTCTCTAAGGTACCTTCCCACTCTAAAATTCTATATTAATTTTGGTGGGAAACAGTATGGTATAATGGAAAGATCACTGGACCTGGAGTCTAGAAAGATTGGAGTTCAAATCCTGACTGTTAAATTTATATGACAATGGGCGAGTGTTTTCTTATCTCTTCAATCCTCATTTTCCTCATCTGCATAATAAGGAAAAAAGAGAGTATCCTCTGGAGGAGTTCTTATAGCAATATAATCAGAGGTCCAGTAGACAAAATGGAGATAATAATAACCATTAAAAACAAATATGTGCTTAAGAATCAAATGAGAACATGTAAAGTGTTTTGCAAACTTTAAATGAGAGTCATTAAATTTCCCCAAGTTTTCTCCTCTAAAATTGGAGAGCAGAGGACAGGTTAGGCTAGATGAGCTCTAAGATCCCTTCCAACTCTGACTTTCTATGGTTCTCTGATTCATCTCAATGTGTTCTCTGCATTGGGAGGCAGAAATCACACAAAGGTTCATTTTCTCCTCAGTCACCAAAAGGACAATGAGGTCTGTGAATTGGCTCTGGAATGTGCTGTCATTTCTATCTTTGAGGCTGTCTTTTTAGGCATTTAGGATTACCTCTGACCTAGTTCTGAGAGCACTTAAAGTATAAGTCAAGATATGAGGTAGAGGAAGAAAGAGAACTAGGAGAATTCTTCTTGAACCAGCGCTGATCACATTTTCCATTACATCCCTTCATCTCAAGGATCAGTTTAGGGTAATGATAACCTGCCTGAGTGTTCAGTGATACATTCTCTCAGAAAGGGCAAAGAGTCACTCTGAAAGCAGAAAATGGAAGGTGACTAGAAACCAAACCATTGATCACAGGGTGTTAAGGGATAGATTAAAAAAAGGAAGCAAGAGAAGAAAGGAGGGGAAGGGAAGGAAAAAGAGGGAATGGAGAGACAAAGAAAGAGACAGGAAGCAGGAAGGGGAAGAAGAGGGGAAGGGGTGAGGGAGGGCAAAGAGGAAAAGAAAAAGGAGAGAAAGAAGAGGAAAAAGTGGGGGAAGGAAAAGGAGAAGGAGGAAGAGGAAGGCAGAAAAGAAGAATGGAGCAGAGAGGAGTGACTGGGGGGAGAAGATGAGAGAAAAAAGGGAGCAAAAGTACAAACACTCAAAGAGTTAGGAAGAAAAAGCAAAAGTTTGCAGAAAATCTAGAAAAATGGCACCTAATAGAAGAGAATCTTCCCTGTTGGTTTTTAACTTGTGTCTTCCTATTTTTATTCCATTTGCTTCTCCAGAGATTCAATCTGCAGTTGAAACTGGTAGTAACAAGATGGATCATTACCCCCAGCCCAGAGGAAGGAAGGCTCAGCATGTTGCATATGAACCACTTGATTTCAAGTGGTGTTAAGAGGGTTTTTAATTACTCAGCTTTGGACTCAGGTAGCACCTTCCCCAGTTCTGTGACAAAACTCCCAGCACGGGAGAAACAGCCTTCTAATTGGATTAGATGACTTCCACCACCAAAAGTCACATGACTAGGAGCCATTTTGCCCAAAAAGAGTTGTTTTAAATGAGCTGTTTTGCACAGTGTCAGGGGAGAGGGGAAACTTAGAGTTTCACCAGGCCTCAGGAAAGGAAAGCCCATAAATATCACAAGAAATCAAGACCTGAAATGAATCCCTACTAAAATTCCACCTCCTCCAGAAGCCTTCTCCACCTAAGTGGAACCTAAGTAGAATGAAGATAATACTCACCAATCCTCTTCCCCTCAACTCTAGAGATAATTTATATACATCATAAGCCTAAGAAGTCTCAGGCAGGAAGATATGAGCATCTTATAAATACATTATCTTCCTTTTTGTTCTGTGCCTTAAGTATTGAATGCTTGCATGTGTTCAGTTGTATCCATATCTGCATTATCTGTTTTAATATGTTGTTGTTGCTATTTGTCCTTCATTCTCGAAGAGGACCATAACATCAAGAAGATAATACCAGGACTTGCAAGTGAATTGGATTTAAGTGAGGAAGGGCTGTGCAAAGTCACCAGCCTCACTTTCTCCTTCAGAGCCATCTGGGTCCAATGGCAAGATAAAGATCAGGATGCCTGGAGACGGCCCCCGCTTTAACGTGAAATAGTAAAGGAATAATAAAATCATAAGAATCAGAATTTCAAAGCTGGAAGAGAATCTGAGGAAGGATAGGGTGACCCCAAAGGTCACTTAGTCCAAACAAACCCCACCAAAATTATTGGTCTTGTCTCTAATATCTCCCAAATGTGTTCTTCCATCCTCTGCTTGAAGATATCCAGAGAATGGGCGATCACTATCCACTCTGTTGTCCCATTCTATTTTTGGATAGTTCAAGTGTGAGGGAGCCTTTTCTTACAATGACTGAAATTTGCCTCTGTATACCTTTTGCCCATGGGGTCCAGTTCTGTCTTTCAAGGCCAAGCAAAACAGGTATATTTCCTTCCACAGGATGGCCCTTCCCACTTCACATGATTATTTTAAAGAAAATACACCTATATCAATTTACTTATTATGTAAATATAAACTCTTTTTAAATATGAGCCCTTTATACATATAAGCTATTAGCATTGTTTCTGGCAAATCCCTCTAGTAACATTGTTCTATCTAATGCTGCATTTTCCTAGGACAAAGATTTTAACCTGGGGTCTTCAGACCCTCCCAAGAAGTCTGTGGATAAATGTGGGAAGGTCTACGAAGATGGAACTTTTAATATTTTGATGACTGTATTTCAATAGAATTTGTTTCTTTTGCAATCCTGTGTATTATAGAAAGCTATGTCCCATAACAGATAGAGAGTAGGACCTGGAGTCAGGAGAGCCTGAGTTCCAGTCTCATCTTGGACACTTACTAGCTTTCTGACCCTGGGCAAGTAATTTAACTTCTATTTGCCTCAGTTTCCTTATCCGTAAAATCAAGATAGAAATCTACCTCTGAGGTTGTTGTGAGGATCAGAGACAATATTTGTAAAGTGCTTTGCAAACTTTTAAGTACTATATAAATGCTAGCTATTATTATGTTTTAGTTTATGCGTTTAAAAACATCCTGAGATGTAGTCTGCAGGCTTCACCAGACTTCCAAAGGGGTCCATGACTTTAATCTTACTAAGGCTAAGAATCTCTGTATTAGAATCATTTACTAATAACCATTACATATGGTTGTATAACATTGTAAGGTTTACAAAGTACTTTCCTCACAACACTTCTGTCAAATAGGTAGCAAAAATATTATTGTCCTCAATTACAGACAAGAAAACTGAGGCTCTGAGTTACTAGTGACTTGCTCAGGGTCACACAGCTAAGGATTTCAGCCACAGTCATGACTTCTCCTTCCCTAAGATGCCTTCCTACCTCCTATTATACTTCAACATTACAAAGGCAGCAAAGTATAGCAGAAAGAGTGGTGGGTTTTGGAGTCAGAGAAAGTATGTTCAAATCCCAGCTCAGCTGTGTGACCTTAGGCAAATCATTTAACATCTCTGGGGCTGAGTTTCCTCATCGATAAAATGAAAGGATTGGACAAGATGACTTCTGAAGTTCCTTCTAGCTCAGGGGTGGGGAACCTGCGGCCTCGAGGCCACATGTGGCCCTCTAGGTCCTCAAGTGCAGCTCTTTGATTCAGTCAGGGGCCTCAAGGCCACAGGTTCCCCACTCCTGTTCTAGCTTCTAGATCTAGAGTCCAGTGATTTCCAACTGTAAGCTCAGAACCTTTTCCATTCTACTGCACTGTCTCTGTTGGGATGGAGCATCCTATTACGTTCACTAAGTGTTATAGGAATTCATATATTCTCTAAGCATTATAGGAATTTAGGAAAGGAGAGATTCTTTCTGTGGGTCAGAGAAGTTGCTTCGTGAAGCAAGCAGGACTGAAGGGAAGCCTTGAAGTCAGACCTTCTGATCTTTCTGACCCATAGGTCATAGGTTAGTACTCCCTCCACTGCACCATGACATCTTCTGAGCTTTCTGTTGCTTTCATCATCATTTTTATGTTACCTTTCTAATTTTTTCAATGCTAAGCACTAGAGATATAAATAAAAGCCAGACTAGTCCCTGCTCACATTTTAATGGGTAGATGGAATGCAACCTAAAAGGGAAATGCACTAGCTGAGTGGGGACAGAAAAAGGCCTCTTCGGAGGTGAAGAGGTAGAACATTCCAAACATGATGGACAGTCAGTAGAAAGGTCTGGACGTGGGAGATGGAGCATATTTTGTGAGAACTAACAAATAACCTGGATTGTAGAATGTGTGAAGGGAAGTAATGTATAAGGAGAAAAAGAAAGGTAGGAAGGGACCAAAGTATGAAGAGCTCAAAATGCCAAAGAAGTTGAGAGTGGATCCTAAAGGTAATAGGAAACCACTGAGCTTTATTAAGTACAGGGAGATGGGGGGGGGGTAGTAAATGATATGGTCAAGACTTATTCCTTGGGAAAAAACAACCTTAGTAGTTATATAGAAGATGGATTGGAGAAAGAAGAGACTTAAAGGAGAAAGGCCAATTAGGAGGTTATTGCACTAGTCTGAGAGAGAGGTGATGAGAATCTATGTATGCCTCCTGTAACAGTCACTAAGGGGGACTATAACACACTCCATTCTCTCTCCCTCCCCAGGAACCAAGAAATTTGATGCTTTCCATGGTTCTAAGAACACTAGATACAGCTTGGTAACACCTTTCTGAAAGGCTGAGATTGGCTTTGGGATAGAGGGCAATGACTTCATTTAGTGAGACCATTAATCATAATTATGAAATAATGAAATGGCTGTCAATTAGCCCATAACCCAATAACACCTAGCTAATGAAAGGATCTTTTTATTTTTCACAGTGGAAATGGACAGCAGGGGATTGTGTTTCTGGGGGATCATTACACGTTTTGGATGGCTGAAATGACTTGGCCAGTAGAAGTCACTCAGCCCTTGGCTTTGTGCCTCAGCAGCACTCTATGAGCCATGCAATAACCTCTCTGAAATGCACTGCTGGTCTTGTCTTAATGCTTAATTAATCTGCTTCTAATTGATGTGGCTATGTGTTACCATAGCTGCTCCCCTGCAGAGATCAACCAGAAAATGGTATTTGGTTTCCTTAACTGGACTTTTGCAACAATGTCAAGTCCATGAACTTTTAAATGATGTCAGTGACTTTGTCAAGGAATGTAAGTTTAATCATTTTGAACAAAGATTATTCCTACATCAAATAAAAAGTATGTGCTTTCCTCCCTATGCCACTGAAAGTATTATCATATTTCAAAGGTTCTTTCTTCTGTTTAAAGAAAGTTGGAGGTGATTTAGGGATCTTTGCTTTGCATGCCACTACTTGGAGAAATATTCCTGCCACACATCTTTTTTAATTCCATCCTGCCAATTATTTCCTTGTGTTCACCAAATCAGGTTTTTAAGGAACATGCCTAGTTGTACAAAGTTCATTGCTAAGCACCATACAGATAGACTCAGTATTTCAATAGCTTGTAGACCTGACCCTAAAGTAAAATAATACTCAGTACTCACTACTCAGAAGGATCCACAAATTCATTTATGTAGGTATTCTCTCCAAGGATGCAGATTTTGCCATAGGAGATCCACCCATCACACTGGGAGACTTCTTCAAATTCACTGGGCCTCATGAAGATGCCAAAGTAACATAATAACAATAATCAAAGTAATATGAGACCAACAATAAGCCATGTCTGAATCAGAACCAGTCTACATTATGTATAAAAAGTTCATCATCAGTAATGGACTGCCATGTGCTGAATGTCCTCAATTCCATGCAACTCACAGACCATATAAAAAAATCACACACAGATTACAATCTGGGAAGTGGAGGAAATATTCACACCAGAGAAATCAAGGACTCTTGGAATCAACTCATAATAACAGAGAAAATCACAAGAAGAAAGAATGAGGCAAAACGATGTGAAGAGAAAAATATGGTCACAGTCTAGCAGACCAGAGCCCAATACTTCTCGATAACATAACTCTGAACCAAAGGTAGCCATGCATGACATCAAATATGGCTTTTCTCTGAAAAGAATCCCTTTATCATTTTAAAAATCAGATCTTAACTTCCATCATACATAAAAAATGATGAAAGCTGCTCCCTACTTCTAAATAAGCTCCCCAACCCAAGTGCGCAGCAGTTGGGAGCATCTCCAAACCCAACTTCATGAGGAAGCTGGCAGAAGGAGGGTCTCCAGACAGAAGGAAAATGGGCCAGCATTTCCCTCAAGGTGAAAGCCAATGACTGGCAGGACACCTACTTCATGAACCGTCATCAAGTCTCTGGTTTCACAGGCTTCTCGAGAGGCTCACAAAAGCCTGTGTTGCCATAGAATCTTATATTTCACTGTCAGTTCTCAGCCTTCTCACAGTCTTCTTCTTGTTCCTCTCCTTCACAAAACACCTACTCAAAGCCCAAGTCAATTTCATGTCCTTACTTTCCCCCCTGTGTGTTCCAAGATACTTCCTGAGAGATATTAATCATGCTGATTAAGCATGACCTCCCCTTTTGTAAATTCATGTTGATGTTAGCAAGCCAATCTATACCTGTCTCAGTGTTTATGGAACTTAAATGAGGGCAGAAAGGGGCATGCGCAGCGTTTATTTAAAAAAAAAAAAAAGAATTAAGATCCCATTCTGATTTGTTTGCCTAGGGAAAAAGAAGGGAAATATAATTTATTTTCCCAGTGTGTCCCATTAGAGTTTCCAAAAGACAATGGAGTGTAGTGGAAATGTACTTTACAAATATTATTTCTTTTGATCCTCACAACTACTCTGGGAGGTAGGTGCTTTTATTATCCCTATTTTGCAGATGAGGAAATTGGTAAGACAGAGGTGAAGTGAAATGCCCAAGGTCACACAACTAGAATGGATCTAAGGCTGGACTGGAACTCAGGTCTTCCTGACTCATCCCTGTACTCTGTGCACTATGGCGCCACCTAGTGGCCTCTAATCCTTTCCATCAATACAAAAGCTTTGACATAACATTCAAGGAATGTCAATTTTCAAGAACTAGTCTGACCTCTCCTCCTCCTTACCTCAAAGATAAAATGACTCCAGAGAAAATTCCCAAAGACAAAATGTCAACCCCCTCACATTTGCTGTGGAAGATGCAAGTACTTGAGAATATGGGTGAGTGCCAGGATCCTTATTGGTTACATTTGAATATCCTAGCTTGTTAATTAAAACTTCTAAGCATGCTTTTTCCAGAAAGGGCTCAGAAAGTGTTTGAGGAACTATCCTGCAAAAGAGGGATTCGCCTTGGTTCTGCTTGACCCCAAAGGACAGAACCAGGAGCAAAAAGTAGAAGTTACAGAGACAGATTTAGTTTCAGTTCAAGGAAAATCTTCCTAACCATTAGAGCTGCCGGGAAGTATAAGGGCTGTCCCTTAAATGTGGTGGGTTCCCCTTCACCTGAGGTTATGAGAAAACACAGAATCAGGGCAGCTAGGTGGCGCGGTGGATAGAGCACCGGCCCTGGAGTCAAGAGGACCTGAGTTCAAATTTGGCCTCAAACCAAACACTTGATACTTACTAGCTCTGTGACCCTGTGTGACCCAACTGCCTAAAAAAAAAAAAATTTTAAAAAAAAGCAAACACAGAATGACAGTTGGTGGCGATATTATTATAGAAGGAATTCTTGTTGAAGTCTAGGTCAGACCAGATGGCCTCTGCCAACTCCAAAATCCTGTGAAAAAGCAACAAGACTGAAGATCTGTAGAACCTACAGAGAAATTGCATATTTGACAGGGGTCATCTGGCTACACTTCTAAGAGGTCGACATTCCTGGGGTTAACATATACCAAAAGCTGCAATTGGTTGACAAATTGTACCAGGATTCCTTGATATAATGTACTAGTACACACCATCTGCCACTTTCAGCAGTCATGGGCAAACATGCTTGAAATCCTTTTTAATCACTTTTACTTAATGAGGAAGTTGATTCTGAGCTCCAAACTGACTTTTGGCCATTTGTCACTAGCGGGAAACCACTGGAAGCCACATCTAGGTTGTCCTCCAAAGAGTCTAGAGATGAGCAGATGTCTCCCTGAGTGGGCTGATCACGTCAAAACCTGTTCTGAGTGTCCACAGCAGAACACTTCAGAGCAGCCAGAGGTCCTTTTATACTTGTGACACTGTTTTTTTCTTTGAAGCCAAAAATATTTGTAACTTCTTATTGAAATGGTGTTACTGACCTAGTTTGGGGGGAGGGGATATCCACTACCCAAACTGACTCATTTCTTTAACGTTTCATTTTCAGACATCATTGATCTAAAGTTCATGGTAAAATCAGCTTTCATCAACTCTATCTTATAACACATCATCATCATTATCATCATCATTATCATAATAACTAACATTTATTTAGCACCTATTCTATGCCAGACACTCTGCTAAGTGCTTTTACAAATATTATCACATTTTATCCTCCTTACAACAACCCTGAGAGGTAGGTGCAATTATCATCTCTAGTTTACAGATGAGGAAACTGAGGCAAAAAGAGCTTAAATGACTTGCCCAGAGTCATGGAGCTAGTTAAGGGTCTGAGGTCAAATTTGAACTCAGATCTTACCAACTCCAGTCCTGTCTCTCTATCCACTATGCCACCTACCTGCCCTGAAATATATAGCAAAGTAAATATTTTTCAGTTGCTTTTTCTCCCTCCAGCCACCTTAAAGACACAAGCAGACAACAAGTGTCTGTTTTGTTGCATTGGCTATCATCATAACTGAAAACATTGGACTGAGAGATTTTCTAAGTTGGTGGGTGGGTTTTCACCATATTGAAAGAGTTTCTCTTTGGTCCATCTGGGACATGGTGAAATTCTGCTTTAGGACCCTTAGTGTTTTCATGTTTGCTCTCCAATGCTGTCACACATTATAAGGAGACTTATTCTCTAGTAGTTATGGGATGGGTGGCACAGTGGATAGAATGCCAGGCCTGAAATCAAGAAGACTTCTCTTTGTGAGTTCAAATCTGGCCTCAGACACTTACTAACTGTGTGATCCTGGGCAAGTCACTTAACCTTGTTTGCCTCAGTTTCCTCAACTGTAAAATGAGCTAGAGAAGAAAATGGTGAGCCACTCCAGTATCTTTGCCAAGGAAACCTCAAATGCGGTTCACAAAGAGTCGGGCATGACTAAAAAATGACTAAACAACAAAAAGTTTGTGGGAAGGGATCTTCCAAATCTTTAACTAAGTTCATCAGTGCTGCAAGGTGACAAAGCCAATACTGTTAGTTGCCTAGAAAGCGCTTGTCTTATCTCTCTCTTTCTTCTTCTTCTTTTTGACCTATTTCTCTTTTATCTCCACCTCTCCAATTTGTACTCCACTCACTTGCCAGTGATATTCCTAAAGCACAGATCTGATCATGTTATTCTCCCATTCAAGAAACTCCCCTGGCTCCCTATTACCTCTAAAATCAAATACAAGCTCCTCTGTTTGGCACCTAAGCCCATTGCAACTTGGCTTCAACCTGTCCTTCTTTTCCTATTATTCATTACCGTCTTTCATGCATTACACCATACTGGCCTTATTTCCGTTCCTAACATATGAGATTCCAACTCCTATATCTGTGCCTTTCTAAGGACTTCTCCTATATGCCTGTAATGTATTCCTTCACCCCTGCATCTTAGAATCTCTAGGCTTCATCAAAGCTCAGCTCAAGTTGGTCATTTCAGTCATGTCTGACTCTTCATGACCCCATTTGGGGTTTTCTTGACATAGAAACTGGAGTGATTTGCCATTTCCTTCTCCAGCTTATTTTACAGAAGAGGAAACTGAGGCAAACAGGGTAAAGTGACTTGCCCAGGGTCACACAATTAGTAAGTGCCTGAAGCCAGATTTGAACTCAGGAAGATGAGTCTTCCTGACTTCAGGCCTAGCACTCTAGCTGCCCCAAGTACCATCACCTATAGTAAGATTTTCCTTTTTTTTTTTCTTTTAAAAAAATTCACTTTTTAAAAATTCTGAACTTGACAAACATGAAATAAAGTTAGGATTTCCATACGTGAAGTAGAAGGGAGTGGGGCCAGGGGCAGAGGGTAGAGGGAAGATAGTACATGAAACTGAGAATCTCTCTAAAATACAGTTTGATTTTCCATACAAGTATATCAGTTTCAACATGTAACTTTCAAAGCTGTCCTACTCGTTTTTATTTCATTCTGGATTTCAATCTGTTTTCTTCTGCACATTGCTTTAAAAAAAAAAAAGCTATAATGTGGCAGCTAGATGTTGCAATAAATAGAGAAATGGCTTTGGAGCCTGGAAACCAGAGTTCAAATCCAGCCTCAGACACTTACTATTTGTGTGGCCCTGGACAAGTCACCTAACCCCAATTGCTTCCAAAGAAAAATGCTATAAGGCCACTTTTTTCTTTCTTTTTGCATTCTATCCATACCCTTTCCCCACCTCACATTGCTGTCCCTTCAAATGGAAAAGAAACAGAAACAAAATCCTTGCAACAGCATGGCAAAATGAATGTCCACATTGGCCATGTCTGAAAATGCAAGCTTCTTTTTTTGCCTTGACTCCATCACCACTGGATGGAATGTTTCATTGCTGCTGTCTAGAATCGTGAATTGTTGAGTCAATCAGTGTTCTGAAGGCATTCAAAGTTGTTCGTCTTTACAACATTGTTGTTATTGTAGACATTCCTACCCTGATTCTGCTCAATTACCTCTAAATCAGTTAACAGAAGTTTTCCCAAGTATCTCTGAATAGGACCTCCCATCATTCCTTATAGCACAGTAATACCACTACACTCATATAACATAATTTATTCAGACATTTCCCCAATTGATAGGCACATATTCCATGTCCAGTTCTTAACTGTCTCAAAAAGAGTTGCTATAATTATTTTTGTACCCTTTCCTTCTCTCTTTAATCTCTTTTCAGTATATGCGAAGTACTGATATGCATGGTTTAGTGTCTTTGGGGGTATAGTTCCAAATTGCTTTCTAGAATACACCATTAAACTAATTCACAGTTCTTCCAAGAGCGTATTAATGTATCTGTTTTCCCCAGCCTCTCCAACATTTATCACTTTCCTTTTTGTATCAGTTTTGACAATCTAGGGGGCTTGAGGGGGAACCTTAAAATTGTTTTAATTTGCATTTTTCTAAATATTAGTGATTTGGAGCATTTTTCTGGTAGCTAACAGTTTGGATTTCTTCCTTTGAAAACTTCCTGTTCATATCCTTCGAGTATTTATCTAGTGGGAAATGACTCTTGTTCTTATGTATTTAAATCAATTTCTTATATATATTGGATATCAAACATGTATAAAAGAAACTTTCCTGACAGATTTTTCCAGTTGTTTCCATAATAATTTTAATTACATTGATTTTTTTGTGTAAAATTTGTTAATTTTATATAATCAAAATTATCCAGTTTATGTTCTGTGATATTCTCTATCCCTTATTTAGTCATGAAATTCTTTTCTGACCATAGTTGTGAAAGGTATTTCCTTTTTGCTCATCAAATTTGTTTATGGTAGGATCTTTTATATCTATATTATGTATCCATTTGGACTTTATCTTGGTATATTAGTCTAAACCTAATTTCTGACAGACTATGCTCCAGTTGACCTTGTATTCTTTTGTCAAATATTGAATCCTTAACAAAGTATTTGGGGTCTTCAGGTTTATTTGGTTCTTCTGGTTTTCCGATTTACTATGTTCCTTTGCCTCTCTGTGTTACATACTTAATATCTTCCACTGATCAACCTCTCTACTTAGCTCTAGTATCAAATCATTTTGATAATTCTTAATTTGTCATACAGTTTGAGAACTGGTGCTGCCAGGCCCTCTTCATTTCTGCTTTTTTTTTTTCATTTCCCTATTTATATTTTTCACCTTTTTTTCCTCCCAGATAAATAACTTATTTTTTCTAGCTCTAATATATATATATAGTCATTTTTTATATTGCCATGGTTTAACATTGATAACTAGTATTTCCCCAAATGCTTAGGTCTATCTTTATTTCTATGAAGAATATTTTGTAGTTCTATTCACCAGTTGCTATGTTTCTTTACAGAAAAGACCAAAATATTTTACCTATTCCACAGTTATTTTTTTTTTGGTTAGGCAATGGGGTTAAATGACTTGCCCAGGGTCACACAGCTACTAAGTGTTATGTGTCTGAGGCCGGTTTTGAACTTAGGTCCTTCTGAATCCAGGGCCAGTGCTCTATCCATTGCACCACCTAGCTGCCCCACCACAGTTATTTTAATGGAATTTCTTTTTCTATCTCTTCTTTCTGGGTTTTGTTGGTAAGATATAGAAGTGCTGGTGACTTAATAGGTTTGTTTTATATTCTGTAACTTTGCTGAAGTTATTATTTTAATTAGTTTTAATTGATTTTATTGTTCTCTAAAAAGATCATTATCATCTATAAAAGATCATATTTTTGTTTCCTTTTTACCTTCAATGATTTTCTCAATTTCTTTTTTTAATTTTATTGTTATATCTAGCATCTGTAACACTGTACATCAAAGACTAGTGGTGAAAAGGGGCACCAATGCTTTGCTCTTCATCTTATTGGAAAGGACTTTCACCTTTCTCTATTACATCCTATGTAGACTCTTGGTTTTAGATATAATTTACATATTTAGGAAAAGTCCACTTATTTCTATATTCTAGGACTTTTAAATGAAATAGCTGTTGAATTGTGTAAAAAAAAACTTTTTCAGGATCTCTTGACATAATCATGTGGTTTTTATTATTTTTGTTGCTAATATGACCTACTATGCTTATAATTTTCCTTAGGTTAAATCAATTTAAAATCTGAACTAAATCTAAACTGGTCATAATTAATAATCCTTGTAATATGTCACTGTGCCCTCTGTACTAATATTTTCTTTAATTTTTTTGTATCATTCATTAGGGATTTTGGTCCATCACTTCTGACTTTACCTGGTCTAGGTATCAAGACCATATGTGGGAGGAATAATTTGATAGAATACATCCTTTTCCTACTTTGCAAACAATTTATGTAGTATTTAGATTAATTATTCTTTGAATATATGCTATAGTAGGTGTTTAATAAATGCTTGTTGATTAATGAATTAGATAGAAGTCACTTATAAATCTCTCTAGTCCCAAGCCTTTTTCCCCTCATGGGGAATTAATTTAAAAAAAAGAAATGTATAATGAAAAGTATTGTTCAGGATCAATAAATTTTTAAAAAGAAACAAACAAACAAAATGCATGCTTTCACCCAGATAGGCACTACTTAGAGCCCCCTCCATTTACAAAAGGCTTGAAAAGCCAACAGTCCCATCTTTTGGTGATTCATGCACATCCAACACAACTGTGCCTTCAGAGCCCCTTTTCCATAGTCCCATTTAAACAGGATATTGAAGAATGATAATTTCTTTTCTGTATTATAGTTGAAATTCTAACCCTGAATCCATTCACATTGTAACCTGACTAGCTACTAGATGGATGTAAGTGGCACCTCTGGTTCTATCATACCTTTATGAACTGTGGTATATTAATTAGGGTCTCCAATGCTGTTGTTAGCAGAAATTCTAAGGCACAATTAGTATTAATAGCAGCTATAATTGACAAGAGCACTTTCATCCCCGTCTGAAACATTTGGTTGCTTCAATCAAAAGCCACAAAACATGTATGTGTAATCAGGGTACCAGGAGAATACAGCAGATGAGCTTAATTATAGAGATAACTTATAGATCCAGCTTTCAAATTAAGACCTGGAGTTCACACTGACTTTATTCCCAAGTCTCTAGTCTCATATCATTAGTCATGGAACTATAACCTGGGTCAAGGTGAGGTGGCATGGTGGATGGCTGATGTCGAATCTAAAGGGCTGCCAAATGTCAAAGAATTTGAAAAGAGGTCAAAATTCAATCGCATCTATGAAAACAGCACCATGTAAATATCTATCATCAAAAAAGGCGTGGTTAAGGACAGTAAAACAAATACGTAGCTTAAAAAGCATATTTATCTCACATTCTACATTAGGTTTTATATAGAGCATTGAGCAGGTTTTGTTTTTTTTTAAAACATATTTCCAAATTAGTCATGCTGTAAAGAAGAATTAGTACCAAAGGGAAAAACCACGAGAAAGAAGACTCAAAAAAAGAGAAAATAGTATGTTTCAATCTGTATTCAGACTCCATAGTTCTTTCTCTGGATGTGAATAATAGCATTTTCCATCGTGGGTCTTTTGGAATTGTCTTGGATCCTTGAATTGCTGAGAGGAGTTAAGTCTATCAAAGTTGGTCATCGCACAATGTTGCTCATACCGTGTGCAACATTCTCCTGGTTTTCCTCACTTTACTCAGCATCATTTCCTGTAAATCTTTTCAGTTTTGTTTTTTTTTTTTTCTGAAATCTGCCTGCTCATCATTTCTTATAGCACAGTAGCATTCCATTACATTCGTATACCACAACTTGTTTAGCCATTCCCCAGTTGATGGGCATTCCTTCAATTTTCAATTCTTGGCCACCACAAAAAGGGTGAGCAGTTTGTTTGTTTGTTTTTTTTCTTTAGTTTTTAGGCTTGGGGTTTGGGGTTAAGTGACTTGCCCAGGGTCACACAGCTAGTAAATGGCAAGTGTTTAGTCTGAGGCTGGATTTGAACTCAGGTCCTCCTGACTCCAGGGCTGACGCTGTATCTGCTGTGCCACCTAGCTGCCCCAAAAACAATTGCTCTCAACCCAGAGTGAACATAGTGAAATAGCGTCTGGTGTTTTTTGTTTTGTTTTGTTTTGTTTTTCAGATCTGTGATTTCTTTAGCACCTGCTCTGCAATGTAAGAGTCTTAGAGAGTTATCTGGAGCCCTGAAAAGTTAAGCAACTTGCTTGGAGTCATAAAGCCAGGATGTGTCAGACACTAGACTGGACCTCATGTTCTCCCCGACACTGAGGCAAACTCTCTAACCACTGTGCTGAATTGTCTCTCACCTGTAACATAGGAGGGACTTAACAAAAACTTGTCTAAATGAATCCAAACTAGACTGTCACTTGTAAAATATCTAATCAATCACATAAGCAAGTACTAAGCATACCAATACAAAGTTGAGACAGAGCGCCCTCAAGGAGCTCATAGCCTGCTGGGTTCTAAAAACACAAATTCTCAAACACAGCCTGCTCCACTTCCCATAACCTCAGCATAATGACTCTCAGTGACTCAGGGGATTGGATCAAAAGCTGAAATAAGAAGGGGTCCAAGGTTATGAAGAGCAGGAAAAGAAAGAAGGAGGAAGAAAAGGAGACTGTTTTTAAGCATATAGGAATTCAAAAAGGAAGGCCCACGTCATGAAAAGTTCTGTGGACCAGTAAAAAATTGCTTGGGTTGGTCCAGGGGTGGGGAACCTGCAGCCTCGAGGCCACGTGTGGCCTTCTAGGTCCTCGGGTGTGGCCTTTTGACTGAGTCCAAGTTTTATAGAACAAATCCTTTTATTAAGGGGATTTGTTCTGTGAAGTTTGGATTCAGTCAAAGGGCTGCACTTGAGGACGTAGAGGGCCACATGGGGCCTCAAGACCGCAGGTTCCCTGCTTCCGGTGTTGGTCTAAGACCATGGCTAGAATCTGAGAGACAGACACTGCTTTAGAAAACCTTCCAAAAATGATGAGGGACTAGCCCATGAGCACTTGTTCCTTACAGTGTGTTTGGTTTTTCTCTTCTTGGTGTGTTATCCAGATGTTCAGATATCACCTGCCTGGCTCCCATCCAATATATGGAAGGTTGGGGACTAGGGGACCATTATTAAGGAGTAACAAAGAGCATTATGGTTGGCTAAGGAGCTGGAAGGATTGATGACTCCAAAAGCACTGAGCTGGAGCTTAATTCTCATGCCAAAGGACTGATAGCTCCTCCTCCCCTCAACTTTTATGCTTTTCTCCTCACTGGTGGCTTTCAAATGCTGAGGAGGACTGCTGAAAACTACCAGGTGGAGGAGGGGAGGCTGCCCTATTTTCCACCTGGTCACGAGGTGTACATGATCCCATCTCACTTCTATTTCTTGTTTATTCTTTCCTGATTTTAAAGGTGAATAACTGTCATGAGATGGGAGTGCTGAGTCACCTGGTAAGACCAGAAGAACCATTAGAGGAGCCTCCTCCTGGCTACTGGAGTCAGCAGCAGCAGAACTCATGGCTGACGAGACACCTTGACAACAACCAAGCAATGTGAATGACTCAACCTAGCAGTGGATAGATGAAGAGGTGACCTGCCACTCCCTGGAGGGAGCCACCCCAGCTTAGGAAGGGAGTGACGCATCTAATACCAACGTCTAACTCTAAAGGAAACTTGTACAAACTATGCAAAGGCAATAAAGGGCTCCAAGATCCCTATATATTCCCTACATATATGCCTCCCTAATTTTGTGCTGAAGC
This sequence comes from Vombatus ursinus, assembly GCF_900497805.2. Taxonomy (NCBI): domain Eukaryota; kingdom Metazoa; phylum Chordata; class Mammalia; order Diprotodontia; family Vombatidae; genus Vombatus; species Vombatus ursinus. The sequence continues at coordinate 21,404,825 of NW_020954571.1, read as the reverse complement.
TCACTCTTCCCAGGGACCACGTACGTGCAGAGAGAGGAGAATATAGTCCAGAATTGGGAATTTTTGTAACTACTGCTTTTGTTACACTTTTTAAAGCAAATATCCTTTTGTAAAACTAGTAAAGTTCTATTGTTTTATCAGTATTGGGGAGCACAGATGGAGGCTATGATGAATGATGGTGTTAAAAATCCCAGCCCTTCAGGTTACCCCCTAAAATCCTGAAGGAAGCAGTATTCACTGCCTTCTGTGAGAAGCTAATCTGTTAATCCAGTTCAAATTGAGAGAGTGAGCCCAGGGAGAGGTAATGTATTTATATGCAGGACTGCCCCCAGCAGAAAGGAGGTTGCAATGATTTATTGAAAGAAATTTCTATTTTAGAAGAAAAAAAATCTAAGAACCACCAGAACCCTAGGATGTAAGGAACAGGCAAAGAAATATAGTCCAATGGAAAAGTGCAGGTTCATTATAAGAGATTTGGATTCTAATCTTAGTTCTCTGTCTCTGTCTCTGTCTCTCTGTCTCTCATATATATATATATATATATATATATATATACACATACATACATACATACACATAAATATAAAATCATAGGCAAATCACCAAACCTTTTTGGGCCTCATCTAATGTTAGGGAGCCTTCCCTCTGTTGATTATTTCGTATTTATCCTGTATATAGCTTGTTTGTACATAGTTGGTTAAATGTTGTCTCCTTTGTTAGACTATGACTCCTCAGGGGTAAGAACCATCTTTCACATTTCTTTGTATGCCATACTATGTGCCTGTCACATAGTAGGTACTTAATAAATGCTTATTGACTGACTGATGACTGGATTTGGAGTCAGGAAAATCTGACTTCTAATCCTTCCTCAGACACTTACTAACTGTGTGACCCTAAGAAAGTAACTTAATGATTTCAGTTTCCTCACCGTAAAATGGGAATAATCATAACACCTACCTTCCAGGGTTGTTGCAAGGATAAAATGAGATAATATATGTAAAATGCTTTCAAAACCTTAAAGCATTAAGTTTTATGTATATATATATATATATACATACACATATATGAGTGTGTATATGTATATATATATACATACATACATACATAGATATACATAAGTTAGTTATCATCATCGTCATCATCATTATAATAGCTGCCTTACTACGGGCATGACAGTATTTTGAGGGGAGAAAAGTTAAAGTTCTATACAAGGCCTTATTAGGAAAAAGGGAAAGTCAAAGGTATGCCTCTTATTTTTTGTCAGAGAGGAGATGGTGAAGAATGGGAACTACATTTTCAAACATGGCCAATAGATTGATTTGTTTTGCCTGACTATATACATTTGCTATAAGGGAGAGGTTTTTATTTCGAGTGCAGGATGCCCAAAAAAGAGCATTATTAAAACATTTTTAAATGCACAGAAAATTTAAAAGTGCAGATGGGTACACAAACAAATATAGTAATTTTGTTATTACCTTGTTAAATATATAAACATGTATTTTTATATATACATATATACTTCTTTTTAAAAGCTGCATGTAACAGAAGTTCACAGTTTCTTTCACAATCTTGTCTTGTTCTTTGCATATTGAAATGTTTGTGTTTGTTGCTGATTTTTAAGAAATAGGGAAATAATTAAAAACAAAAGAAATGGGAAAAGGAGGGGGACAAGAAAAGTTCATATCTGGAAAGAGATAGAGTGCTATGAATAATTTTCATGGACCCTGATGACAAAGGTTTCTTGGATTAGATATTATTATTAGAGCATCCTGCTTTTGCTACAAGAGCCTACCAAACATTTTTAAAGCATCAAAGGAATGGTTTCAACCCAAATGGTCTTAGCCAACCAACTCACTTCACCTTTTGCTATTGGCTAATTCAAAACATGTTTGTGATGATCCAAGACAATCCCAAAGGACTCATGATGAAAAACGCTATCTGCCTTGAAAGAAAGAACTAATGGCATCTGAATACAGACCAAAATACACTACTTTTCTCTCTCTTTCTTTCTTTTTTCCTTTCCTTCTTCCTCTCTTTCCTTTTTCCTTTCTTTTCTTCTTTCTTCCTTTTTTTTCCCCTTTTCTTTCTTTCTTATTTGAATTTTCTTCAACAAAACGACCAATCTATAAATGTTTTATGTGATTGCACATGTATAACCTATATCAGACTGCTTACAGTTTCAGGAAAAGGGGTGGGGAAGGAGGGAGGGATAGAATGTGAAACACAAAACAAAAAAAAAAGAATGTTAAAAATTTTTACATGTAATTGGGGAAAAATAAATTTTAAAAAAATGTTCGTGATTGGTGTATCAATTGTCAGCAAATAAATGGAATGGTTTTAAGTCCAGGGGGCTCACCCTATAGTATTATTTGTAGGTGAACACAGGTCATGTTACTAGCACTACCAAAAGAGAAACCTGGAACTTGTCAGTGGTAATATGTTCATCTGTCATGTGCCCAGAACAGTGGAAGCATTTAAGGAGGTGAAAGGTCTTGACAAACATAATCTCTTTTCCTCCAACAATACCGGGGGCATTGCCAGCAAGATTATTCCCCTTCATCAACTCTTGGTGAAACATTACTATCATCCCCTCAAACACACACACACACACACACACACACACACACACACCACAATAAACAACTCAGAGGGTCAATGGCAGGATTGGAACCCAGATCTAAATAATAGCACAGATGCTTGGGCCACTAGTTTAAGGGGTGCTGCCAAGTGAAACAGCCACCTCATTTGCTCTCAGCTTGTAATCAGAATTAAGTAATTCATGAGTCATTAACCATCTGCTCTCCCGCCCCCAAAAATCACTTGAAGAGCTAAGCAGGGACTTGTGTGAGGTGTTTGTCATTGAACGACCCCTTGGCATGTGGCCCCTATCTTGGTGGTGACATCCCTCTTAGTAAGAGACGGTCCTTGCATAATCGGCCATTTATGTTTAGGGATTGCTCCACATGCTCTCAGTAACACTCCACATACACAGAGCTGCCAGCCACCTCCGTGCACAACAAATAACAGGGCAGACGCAGCTCTGCCCACGACTCCTTTCTGTCTCATTAAATATCAGCCAGAAATGCAGAGTTACGGCTTGTGACACAGCTCCTCTGTAGGTTCTGCACATCAACGTTAATAGCACATGCTGAAGATTCACTGTTGCAGCTATTGGGGGGGGAGGGGTTAGAAAAAGAAAAGAAATTTAATTTGGAGCTTTAATAACCTCCAATTAAGTAGCTTGTGTTGACATTAATATTTAATAGTGGCATTACTGTGACTATTTTAGAACCAAACTGAAATTAAGTAAAAAAAAAGTTTGGCCATAAATAATTTCATTATTAAAGATAATTTTTGTTATATATGTTCATGTGCTTATCTTTTATTAAGTTTACTTTTCATGTTGACATTTTTAAGGGCTTAATTGTATGCTTTTATTCTTACTAATATTGTTATCATATATTAATTATAGTATCATGCCAGGAATATTAGCTAAGAAATTCTTTATGCTTTTCAGTGAAAAATCCAGCCTTCCCCCTTTTATCCTTTCCCTTCTTATCAAAAAGATGATGACCTTGTTATTCCATTTATTTCCTGAAATATGTTCTCTCCAGGCAGATCTTCCATCTGCCTTATTTCCTCAGTTTCCTTTTTAGTTGCCTTTGCCTTAAAGCCCAGCTTGGCCTCAGAAGCAGTAATAAATCGGTTCAGAATCTGTAAGACACAGATATGGCATTAGCATTGGAATCAACTTCATCAGCCTCTGGGAAGTCGCGTATCTCACAAGTCACAAGGGATAGACTGAGAAGTTTAAGAGAAAATAATGGAGTCTTGACTATATATACAGGATGACCAAAGGGAGATTTTCCCATCACCCTAAAGCTTATCAGCTGGTTAATGTCCAACCTAACCATCAAAATGGCAGGTTTTCTGTTAGCAAAATATAAACATTTAGCTATACTTTGAAATGGAATGGGAAAATATTTATCAAGTGTTCACCATGTGCCAGGCACATAGAGCAGCTAGGTGATGCAGCAGATAGAGTGCTGGGCCTGGAGTCAGGAAGTCTTTGAGTTCAAATCCAGCCTCAGACACTTACTAGTTGTGTGACCCTGGGCAAGTCACTGAATCCTGTTTGCCTCGGTTTCCTCATCTGTAAATGAGCTGGAGAAGAAAGTGGCAGACCACTCTAATGTCTTTGCCAAGAGAACCCCAAATGGGGTCACAAAGAGTCAGACATGACTGAAAAACAGTTGAACAACATATGCCAGGCATTGTGCTAAGAACAAATCCCTGTCGTATCAGGAAAGACCTGATGGAGTAGATGACATCTGAGCTAAGCCTTAAAGAAAGAGAAGGACTTAAGCAGTAGAATAATAATATCCAACATTTATGTAGTACTTACTATGTGCCTGCACTGTGCTAATCACTCTACAATTATTATCTCATTTGATCCTCACAACAACCTGGGAGGCAGGTGCTATTATTATCCCCATTTTACAGATGATGAAACTGAGGCAAAAAGAGGTTAAGTGATTTACTTAGGGTCACATAGTTAATATGCATCTGAAGCTTAGATTTGAACCCAAGTCTTCATGTCTCAAGGACCAGCACTCTACCCACTGAGCCACCTAGCTAACTCCCTGAGAGGATCTGAAGTTAAAGTCAAAGAAAGTATTCAGTGACCTAACCTGTTAACAGACCCAGGCCAGAGACAGCACTAAAACAATTGAGATAGAAATGAATAGTAAAGTAACCAATAATATCAGCACACATAGATCCCTGTGGTTTAAATATAGTAAAGCTTCTCTCCAACTGGCATGGGCCAGTCAGGTTTGACTTTTCACTGCTTGCTGCTGATCTGGACACACTCAGACTCTGATACAACTGCTGGCTTCACTTCCCTCCTAGAGGGAGCAAGGTGCTGAAATAAAGAGAGCCCTGGGCTTGGATTAAGGATAGACCTGAGTTCAAATCCAGTCTCAGACACTTGCTAGCTGTGTGACCCTGGCTAAATCACCTGGCCTCTGTCTGCCTCAGATTCCTCATCTGTAAAATGAGGATAATAACAGCACCTGCCCTCCAGCGTTGTTGTAGGGATTAAATGAGATAATAATTGTAAATCCCTTAACACAGCACCTGGCACAACAATAGGTGCTTTAAAAAAGTTTATTTCCCTGCTTCAGATACTACTTGTCAATCCAATTCGTCTTTATGCTGTACTAAGCCATCTCTCCCTCCTGATGGCCCTGTACCCTCAGGAACTACTGGCCACATAAATAAAAATGAAATTTCAATTCAGTCTATGTCTACAAAGACAATTAGTCAATTAGATCAATCACTCAAACTACCTGCTATTTCAGTAGGGGAAAAGAAGCTATCAAACTAAATTTTTTTTTTCAGAATTGACAGGTTGTTTTTGTCAAGTGGTCTTTTAAATTTGACATTGATCAGTCATGGGAGAGCTGAAGGAAAAGCTATAGGAACATTTTTTTAATCTGTAAAAACCATAATATAAAGATAACATGCTGGAAACCTCTAATTAGGGATGTGTCTTTCAGTTAGAAAGTCTCCCTTTCAGAAGAAAAAAGGATGGGAATTGTGCTGAAAAATCTTTATTTCCAATTTCACAGAAATTATTCAGAGAATCCTGGAGTTGGCCTGTACTTCAGAGGGCATCTTATCCACCAGAACCTGAACAGGAATCCCTTGCCGCTAGGTGACACTATAGTGCAACAGAATGCTAGACTCAGGAAGACCTGAGTTCAAACTCAACCTCAGACACTTCCTAGACATGTGACCCTGGGCAAGTCATTTAACCTCTGCCTCAGTTTCTCTACTGTAAAATGGAGATAATAATAGCACCTACCTCTCAGGGCTGTTGTGAGGATCCACTGAGATAATATTTATAAAGTGTGACCCTCTATCCTCAGTACCAAGCTGCCTCTCAAGACACAAAATATAATATACATTACACGATAAAGGCATTAAAGATACAGGATATGTACATAGCATTACATCATATGCAGGTAGCTAGATGGTGCAATGGATAAAGTGCAGGGCCTGGAAGCCTTGCCAGGAAGAGCTGAGTTCCAACCAGCCTCAGATAAATCATCTAACCTCTGCCTCAGTTTCCTCATCTGTAAAATGGAAATAATAATAGTACCTACCTCCCAGAATTGTTGTAAGGATAGAATTAGATGATATTTATAAAGTGCTTTAGAAACCTTAAAGCTTTATACAAGTGATAGCTATCACTATTATTATGACTATATGTAATAATAACATTAATAATTACATATAAGGGCACAGAAAAATGCTTTGTGAGGTCAGAGAAGGAAAGTGACTGCCCACAGGAGAGATCATAAAAGGTTTCATGGAAGAAGAGGAATATGATTTAGGTTTTAGGTGATAGGTAAGAATACATTAGAAGAAGGAGGGACAGGAAGACTTTTTTTTCATGTAACTTTTTATTCAAATAGTATTTATAACCGATACATGTTGGCAGATTTAACTTTAAAAAATCTACAAGGGCCCCAGGCATTCAAATGTGGGCTTTTACTTGTTCCACTGAGTCAGGGTACAAATGGAGTTCTCCTGAGGAAGACATTTTAGGGGTTAGGAACAGTACCAACAGCTTTGGCTATTCTGAAAAACAAACAAACAAACAAAACCCTCTCACAAAGGCTTATAACTTCCCTGGAGAGACCGGGCATCCTCACCACTTTTTGCCACCCTTCAATTTCTTTATCCAGTGTTTCTGTGGTGCCCATTCTTTGGAGCACAATGGCACACTGTCCCGTAAGCTTGACCACATAACTTCCCACATGCTATTTTTCTACTTAGGGTGCAGTTTCCCTCTTCACCAACTTTAAAGTGCTCTCAGACAGAGGAATCTACTCCACAGTAGTGCTCAGGCCAAGATGTCCACCACTGACTCCATCTTTTATTTTGTCTGAGCGCTGGCACACTCCTTTATAAGTACAATGGTAAGCTTTTCATTGTATTGTCATTGACTTTTCTCTTATATTTATGACCATGTCTTCCATTTCTCCTTTAATTTCAAGAGCGAGCGTGGCTGGAGAGGCACAATGGGCAGCTGCTCAGTGGACTGTCTCCTGTCACTTCTTGATTGGCTCTTGCCTTTCATTCATCACAACTTCAATTTTTTCTTTGTGTAGTGTGACCAAAGCCCAAAGGTGAACAAAGAGAACACGGAAAAACTATTTCTGCTTAACCTCTTTCTTTGGGCATGGGGACTCATGGGTAGATAAAGCCCCTTCATGGCACATGGATATATATATATATCTATTTTTTAATTGTACCACAAGGAAAAAAAATGAGTTCTTTCTTTGCCTTAAGGGGAGTGATCGACAGATGCAGAAACTAAAGAGGAGGAGAGAGGGAGTAAGTTGTCCCAAATCTCATTTGGCTTAAAAAACAGAATTATTGTGAGCTGTTGCTTCAATGACCTGGATCAATTCCTTTAAAAATTTTGCTCTACATTTTCTAACACTGATCTGGCTGGATATAAAGGCACAGGCTCTTTGTAATTGGGTTCACCTCCAGGATCAGCTAAGAGGGGAGGGAGGAAGGGCTCCCAAGTAGAACTATAGCTTAGGAGGAAGAATCCTCATAATTTAAATGGAGCAACTTCACGAAAGGAATGCAGTAAGCCCAAATTTCCTCACCATGCAGCCCTGCTTACTTCCATCCCTGTTACTTCAAAGCATATTTTGCATGACCTACAACCAGAACCACAACTAGGAACTCTGGTTCTTGGGAGGGGGGAATACCATGGCTGGTTGGGAAAGGTAGAGGGGAGCAAGGAAAAAGGTTTAAGGAAGGACCACTTTTGCACTTTTGGTTGTTGTTGAATAAGGACAGGGGTTATGGAAATTAGGGCAGTTGAGAATCTAGGTGACCAGGGTGTTGAAAGGGAACATGGATGGAGGCAGAAAAGAATACTGTGAGCCAGTCATTGAACTTACCAGAGAAAAGCAAGAGGTGATGATAGTAATGAGGATCTGGAAAAAAAAAAAAACAAGAATGAACTTTAAGGGAGGAGAGGTGATTGTGGAGTGATGGTGTCAAAGTAAGAGTCCAAAAGTGATGGTGGGAACCAAGGAGGATGGCATATAGTTCTTCTGACCTTCTGTGTCATTGGAGATGAGATAAGCCAGCTTTAGAAAGTCTACCAAGAGATATGGTGTCTGCATGAGAAAGATGGGTCTCAGGAAGCCCCAGAAAATGGAAGGGATGTGATAAAAAGAGAGGTATAATTACAGGATCATAGATTTAGAGCTGGGAGGGACCTTGGAGGTCATCTAATCCAACCTCCTCATTTTATAGATGAGGAAACTGAGACCCAGAGAAGGTAAATGGTTCACACAGTCACACAAATAGTGAGAAGGAATTTGAATTCAGGGATGAATCATATCCTGGGATATTAAAATCTGGGGCACAGCTCCAGTTGCCCTGGGTCGGTTCCATTTCTGCCTACAACTCTTCAAACTAATGAAAGACAAGTTCTTCTGACCTAATTTCTACTGCCTGGACCTGGGGGTGATATCAGGGTTGATTCAATAAATAGTGTGGTATACAAGAAATGTTAACGCCAGAGAGAACTTCAGAAATCATCAAGTCTATCAAACTCTAGACAGCCTTTTACAAATGAAATTATTCTTCCCTAGGATATTTTGAAACTCAACCCCTTCAAACTCACTCAAGAGTTTCAAGGAAGCACTAGGAACACATAGGTTTTGCTGAAGCTCATACAAAGTAACAGTAGAAATAGCAGCAGTTATTACTATTACTACCTACCTCAGGGTCTAGAATGGCCAAACAGCTTGGAACATCTACACAAAAAAAAACCCTATATGGGGCAGCCCTGGTACTGAAAGCATGGACTCAAACTCTCTCTATAACTGGAGGGCATTCTTGAATGGTCCCAGGGCTGATGTCTTCAGTGAAAAGCTGAGTCTGCATTTAGGATTGCCCGAAAGCCCATTTCATCACTTCAAGACCAGTCTATAACACATCTCTCACCACATTTCTCCAAATTATGTCATCATCTGGCTCATCTTTCTGATCTTCATGTCATTATTGCTCTATCTTGTCTGACCATGTCATCCCCCTACAATAAAACGTTCTCTTCTACCTCCAATTTAATGCAGTGATTTCTTCCTTTTTTTAATTTATCTTTAGTTTTCAACATTCACTTTTATAAGATTTTGAGTTCCAAATTTTTCCCCTTCACTCCCCTCACCCCTCCCCAAGACAACATGCAATCTGATTTAGGCTATATTTGTACAATCATATTAAGCATATTTCCCCATTAGTCATGTTGTGAAAGAAGAATCAGAACCAAAGGGGAAAACCATGAGAAAGAGAAAACGAGAGAGAGAGAGAGAGAGAGAGAGAGAGAATATTATGTTTTGATCTGCATTCAGACTCCATAGTTCCTTCTCTGGGTGTGGATAGCATTATCTATCATGACTTCCTTAGAATTGTCTTAGATCATTGTATTGCTGAGAAAAGCTAAGTCTATCAAAGCTGATCCTCACACAATATTGCTGTTACTATATACAATGTTCTCCTGGTTCTGCTCACTTCACTCAGCATCAGTTCATGTAAGCTTTTCCAGGTTTTTCTGAAATCTGCCTGCTCATCATTTTTTATAGCGCAATAGTATTCCATTACATTCATATACTACAACTTGTTCAGCCATTCCCCAATTAATGGGCATCCCCTAAATTTCCAATTATTTGCATCGGTGAATATTTTTAAAGCATCTACTGTATATGAAGAGACACTCTCCCACAACAACAACAAAAAAAAAACTAGAAAAGAAAAAAGACAAAAGCTAGATTATATGTCCTATCTTCCCAACTAGACTGTAAGACCCTCAAGGACAAAAGATTGTGTCTAAGGCTTCTTTAGATCCCTGTGCCTACCAACAGGACCACAGATGTTAAGTACTCAATAAATGTTTGTTAGAGCTGTGAGTGACCTGAGGGGTCATCTTGTTGGTGATGATTCACAGTAAAGCAGAAATTAATGACAATTCACAGATGGAAGGCTCCTGGCTACTTCAGTTTATAATTGTGTCTAGGGAGCCTTTCAAAGCACCTATAACTTCTCTGGTCCTTAGATACTTTGCACGCATCAGTGTTATCAGAGAAAATACAATTTTGCCAAAAACCTGTTTTCTTCACCAAAAACACATTCCACAAGAGCACTATTTGCTACATTAAGAAACTCCTGCACTTGGATCTATGTGCCAGACCTTTTACTAAGAGAAAATATGGACATTTTTCTCTTAATAATGCCACAGAGAAATAATGAAATGGCAGCATTACGAAAATATAATTAGGTCTTCAAAAAAATCCCCGCTGGAGCCCTATAAAAAGACCACAGGTGTTCGTCATTATTTTTTATTTAGCAGACAGTTTTAGCCATTGTTTGGTTTTTTTCCCCATTTATTAAGTCCTGGTATTTTAAGATGATTTGTGTATAATAATGACAATAATTTCCTGTTTGCTTGTCAGTTGAGAGCCTCTTTAATTACAGATATTCATTTTCACAAGTTAACTTGGTAAACATGTCCATTCATTATGTTCTCTGTTCATTAAATCAGTTAGCACAGCTAGTAACCATGTTAAGTATTTTCCTGTCGGCTTTCAGCAATGTATCTTCATCGTTTTCCAATTCAATTTCTAGGAGAGACATAGACGGGGCTGCCTGGAGTGTTACTTGTTTGCGCTTCCTAGGAGAGGGGGGAGCAGTGCCAATAATGGTGGTGCAATAGAGAATGAAGGAGCCTTCAACCACCAGGGACCATGGGGATGGTGGCTCATGGGATCACATATCACAGACTTAGAGTCGTAGAAGACCATGGAGGTCATCTAGAGCAATCCCCTCATTTTTAGAGGTCAGTAAAATGAAGTACAGAGAGGGAAAGGAACTTATTTTTGGTCACACAGATAATAAATGGCAGGGCTGGGATTTCAACCCACATCCTCAGGTTCCAAATCCAGTGTTCTTTCTACCATAACACATTGGTTGCTATTGACCTTGTCTCTGGACCTTTTGGTTTCACTGAGTTCTCCAATAGAGACTTTCAAATGGTATGTAAACTGTAAAACCTCACTAATGCAGCCTAATTGGAGACATTGGGTATGCTGGATCATTTTAATCAGTCTTTCAATGTGCACTCCAGTTTTACTCACCTTCCCAATTTAATTCAACAAACCTAAAAACATCTATGTACCAGATGGGCAGCTAGGTGGTGCAGTGGATAGAATTCCTCCTCATCATGAATTCAGATCTGATCTCAGACACTTCCTAGCTGTGTGACCCTAGGCAAACCACTTAACCCTGTTTGTCTCAGTTCCTCATCTATAAAAATAAGCTGGAGGAGAAAATGGCAAACTACTCCAGTATCTTTGACAAGAAAACCCCAAATGGGGTCATGAAGAGTCAGACACAACTGGGATGGCTGAACAGCAACAACAACAACAATGTGCAAAACACTGGAGACACAAAGACAAAAACAAAACAGACCTACCCTAAGGAGCTCACATTCTACTGGGGTGATGTGACCCTCATACAGAAAGTAAGCAATAAAAGTAAATTTGAATTAATAAAAAGCAAATTCAAAAAGAGAGAAAACTAACTAGGGAGCATCAGGAAATATTTTGTGTAGGAAGGAAATGATACCTGAGCTGTCAACTTAATCTGATTAAACATTCAAGAAGCAAAAAAAAAAAAAAAAAAAGAATGCATAAGCCAATCATCACTGACTGTTAACCGTTTTAACTCATCCTATGCCCAAGAAGACACTGTCCCTGCCTTTCAGAAGACAGGATACTATTCAAAAGCCTATGAGGATGCAACATGCACTCATCTAAAATTAATCAGGGATGACCCTTATTCAAGTAGATCCATAGGGACATGCCCTTCAACTTTTTGCAAGTGTTGACTGTGTTTCTAGCTAGAACATATTCAGTACTACAAGTTTCTGTATGATTGGACAACCAACTCACAATCAGCATGATGGAATTCTGAATAAAAGGAAGAGAGAAACACGTAAAATGTTACTCAGTGAATGAATAAATGAGAATTTAATTGCTTACTCTATTCTATATTATAGATCTAGATACTGTTCAAGCATGGTGATTCAAAAACAATGAAGTAAAATAGTCCCTATCCTTAAGGAGCTTACATTCTCCTAGAGGAGGATAACACATAGAGCGTTGGAAAGTATTGGAGTGAAGAACAATATAAAATGCCCATGAAAATGGCTGGAAAATGAAGTAGTGAGTTTGAGATAAGAAATGAAGTAAAAGTACACCAGTCAGAGCTTAGAGCCCAGGAACATAAGGGTGGTAGTCCAAGTTCCCTTTGGAGACAGAAAAGACTACAACTACAGTAGCATAATGTGAAAATGGCCAAAAAGTAGGGTACAACCAAAAATTTTCACAACAAAAAATAAATTTCAAGTCCAAGTCACAGCTTATTTATTATAAGCAGTATATATTATAACCTGATCTCATCCTTTTTTTTATTCCATCATTAAGCATCTATTAAGAATCTCTAACAAGTTCTCAGGGGAATAAAAAGGCAGGAGAGGATGTTGTCTCTGTCTTGGGAAAAGCTTATAGTCTAGTAAGGTGATTAGACTTAGACACCATGAAACAAAGGAGAATTCTCAAGCAGTGTGCAAATGATTGTGAGTAATGTATGGGCTGTACCCATAAGTGCCAAGAGAATTCATAGGAAGAATGGTGAAATAGTCAGGGAAAAACTCCAAGGAGATTAGCCTTTAGTCTTGTTTGTGAAGATCTGAACCCACAACATAAGCCATTTAAAACATGATTATGGACATCAGAGAGAGGATTCATTAGAGATGTCTTTTGAAGAGCAGGCTCTCTTAATGCATTTAAAACAGGGTTCCATTTATACTAGAGGCAGCATGATGTGCTGGATAGAGAACTGGCCTTGGAATCAGAAAAATCTAGGGCCAAGTACTACCTCTGGCACATGCAGGCTGTTAATTAGACCTGAGTTCAAAACCTATCTCAGATCTAAACTTCAGTGTCCCAGGCAACTCTCTAAAATAAGTTGCAAAGCAAGCGCCAATCTGCACTGGTAAAGAAAGTTTCATAACTAGGCATTCCCTTCCCACGTATGTAATACTATATAATTATTATAAGCAAAAAGAACAATGTAATCACAGGTCAAATCCATTTGTACAAAATTTTTCAGAGATAATGTGCAAGTATAGTGTTAGGATCGCTGAACTTGAAGCCATAGGACCTGTGTTTAAATTCAGATTCTTCTACTTCTTTACCTTACTTTTGCTGCTTCCTACCTGTATGACCTTGGGCACTTAACCTCCATATGCCTCAGTTCCCTTATCTGTAAAATAAAGAGGTTAGACAAGTTCCTCTCTAATGTCCCTTTTAGCTCTAAAACCTACCACCTTACTTCTATTGCCTAAAACAGAGCATACCTGCAGCCCTCCCGGCTAAAGTCCAATCTTTGGGAAATCCCTCAGAGTCTGTTATAATGGAACTGGGCCTGCAACTGTGTTAAGCAAATAAAGCTGTTAAGTCCTTGGGCTTCCTGCCAGGTCCATCAACACTCTGAGGTCTGAACAACACAAGGGATTCTTGTTTCACGAGGCAAAGGTCACTCTGACAGGCTGCAATCCATTAGGCAGTAATGGCTGCCTCTTGGCACAGCCAAGTGGACAAGGCCCAGGAAATGTGGACAGTGAACTCAATAAAATTAAAATGCTATGGGGGAAGTACTGTGATGGCAACCAGGATAACTTTCTTGGTGTCTTTTGCTGCACTAATGGATCTGCTCATGGCACAGATGGTGGTTTTCAGAAGCCATTTTTTTCTCTAACAATTCATGACTAAACTAAAAAGGCTGCTATCAACTTCATTATGCTTTCCAATTGACTTGGTTTAAGGATTATTCTTATATTATAGCTCTTAAGGTTCCATTTCTTCCTTAAAGTGTTTCTTTTTTTTAAAACCAATTTTCATAACACTGAGTCATTTTTTAAAACATTATTCAATGGTTATACTAATGGCAAGTTAACTGATTCAGGCTGATGGACAGGTGTTATAGACACGGCAATTGGATCAGTCATTTCCCAGGCAATGTGCCACAGTGGATAGAGCGCTGCATTTGGAGTCAGGAACAGTTGGGTTCATATCTCACCTTCGATACTAATTACTTGTGTGACTTCGTGCATTTCTCTTAACCTCTCTGAATCTCATTAGTAGCTATCCCAAAGTAAGAGCTAAAGGTTTGATTATTGTTATCTAGTAGAGGGCAGAGACTTTTTGTTTGTTTGTTTTATTTTGCCTTTATATACTAAGCAGTTCACACAATTCCTTGTCCGTAGTAGACAACTAATAAATGCTTTTTGGATTAGACAGGATCTCACTTCAAAATCTGTTTTGGCTCCTGATTTCAGGTAATATCAGTCATACCAAAAAGTCAACAAGCATTTGTTAGGAGCTTCCTGGGTGCTGGCCACTTTGCTAAGCACTGGGGATAGATAAAAACAGAAGCCAAAAGACAGTCTCTGACCCCAAGGAGCTTACTACAGTCTAACAGGGGAAGATGACACAGAAAGACAAGAATGAAGGATGGTTGGTCAGGGCCTTTTCTACAATTGGAGGTCCTGGGAGGAGCTCAAGAAGAGAAGGGAGTCACAGGAACTGAGGGAGAGGCAGCTAAAGCAGACAGAGAACTCACAAGCAAAACATTATAGAACATAGAAGTAAGAGTCAGACCCATCTGGTGATTCAGATTTAAGTTTGGAATGAAAAGAGATACCCAAAGACCACCCAGCCCTTCCACAAAACACAGGCTCTCACCTTCACTACAGAGCAGGAGATGTTCCTTTTAGTTAAAGACAAAGACCAACGTTCATGGAAGACAGTACTGGACTTGGAGTCAAAGAAGACCTGAGTTCAAATTCTGCCTCAGACACTAGCTATGTGACGCTGAGCAAATCCTTATCCCCAGTTTCCTCATTTATAAAATGAAGTTAATAATAGCACCTCCTTCACAGCATTGTATGAGAATCAAATGAAACAATGTATATAAAGAACTTTGCAGACCTTAAAGTGATATATACATGTTGTTATTGTTGTTGTTACTGTTAGTATTATTATATTAGTCACAGAAAACAGATCCAGTTTCCCACGTAGAAAGGAAAATATCCCTTTCGCTTAGTGAGCATGGATCCCTAATTCTGGCATTTGAGGCCTTAAACAATCTGGCTTCAACCTTCTTGTCCAGCCCAAACTGATGTATGTGCTCCAGACTGCAGGAGTGGAGAACCTGCAGCCTCGAGGCCATGTGTGGCCTTCTCGGTCTTTTGACTGAGTCCACATTTTACAGAACAAATCATTTTATTAAGAGGATTTGTTCCGTGAAGATTGGATTCAGTCAAAGGGCTGCACTTGAGGACCTAGAGGGCCACATGTGGCCTCAAGGCCACAGGTTCCCCACAGCTGCTCCAGACAAACTAGACTACTTTCTATCACACACGGTGGTCCTACCCTCTTCTCTCCTGCTTTGGTGTCTTGGTTCATATCATCTCCCAGGCCTGGAATGTGTTATCTCCCTTCTCACTTTGTTGAAGTCCTTCCCTCATGCCCTAATACCATCCCATACCACCACTGACCCTCCAGGTGATAGTAATCTCTCCCTCTTTTTGGATTTTTCATGGCACTTTGGTTTGGCCTTTCTTTTTTCATTTATCTTACCCTCCTTTGTTTCAGAAATTATTTGTGCACTTTCCTGAGAAAAAGGAGGTATTTTTGTATTTACAAAGCCAGCCATAGTACCTGCACACAGTAGATGCTTAATAAATGTTTGCTGAGTTCAAATCCCAGAACCTAATAGTATTGCCCCTTTAAGGGAATGTGGTGGTTATAAGTAAATCTGCCTTAGAAGGGATTCAGTGAAGAATATGCCTGTTATTAATGATAGCACTGAACTCATCCTGTAATATGACTTTTCCTGGGTCCTTGAATCCTCCTCTCATTTCATTACCCTATTTGCATCTTAGTATCTGCTCCTTTATTTGACACATATACTTTTCAACCAAGTTCAACCAAGTTTACATGTCTTCTCCCACTTCTGTATTCCTTAGCATGGCATCTCTCCAAGCATCTGGCTTTGAACTTTGATCTTGCCTCTAACCACAACTTGTCTTCTGACATCTCTCACTTCTAGCCCCGATTACCCCCACCTCCTGTACAATACAAAGTACTCCTATCTTTCCCTCTCCAGCTGTAACCCTTGCTTGGCCAATACCAATGGAACAGAGGCAACATTCACCTCGTGCCCCATTATTGTTTTAAAAAAGATTCTCCCATGGCCTGTCCATTCTTCCCAAGTGTATCCAATGAGCTTTTCATTTGGCTAGCAGATGCCACCTAGTAATAGCTCATATTTATAGACTATTTCATGGTTTACAAAGCACTTCACTCACAACCACATTGGGAAGGAGTGTTATCATCTCAACTTTATAGATTCACAAAATAAAGTTCAGAAAATTCCAGTGACTTGCCCAAAGTCACACAGTAAGCATTAAAGCTGGGAATTGTGGGCGATAACAGATAACTGTAGGGGAGAAACACAGCCTTCCAGCACCTGCTTATAATTAATACTTACCTCTTTGGAGTACAATTTAGTGTGCATTCGGTCATCTTCCTTATCTGGTAACTGACTTTGAATTAGTTTGGCATGCCCTGACCCCTGGTTGCCTTCATGAGGGAGTGTGGTGTAGTTAATAAATAGCAAAGTGAAACTAGGTGAGAGAGCAGGAGCAAGAACAGGATGTGAAGATTAGTTATTGTATGTGTCCACATGTGGAGTGGTGATAAATACTAGAAAGTAAGTACAAGAAAGGAAAATTCTCCAAGTGCCAGCCCTTAAAGATAATTTTGTGGCCAGAGCAGTCTGAAACTGATACCCACTGCCTGTGGAACCGAATAGAGAAGTTGTAAACAAAGCCATAACTAGTGCTGGGTGACCAGGGCTTCGACCCAAAGAACTACCATCTTAAAGGATGTGGCTTCTCCCCATGCTAACCACCTCTTCATTTCACCTCATGGTCTTCCATCATGCCCACACCTCTACATGTCACAAATGATCTCATGCCACCACTCCCAGTGTCTCAGCACCATGACACTTCTCTCTCAGGTCCCCTTTTCCCATAACACCCATGGGGACAGAGGCTGGCTGGACTTTCTGGGAGATGGGCCACCCTGTATCCTAGTGAAATTGTGCCCATGGTCATTCTGTTCTCTACGACATCACTGAATTTGCCCACAAGTTCAATAATTCCTAGTTATGGCTCAGGTTGGAGGCCTTGGATCCTATACCAGCATCACAGAGAGATATCAACATTGGTAGGATTGCAATGATCAAATCCCAATAGATATATATATCTCATTAGTGTAGTTCTGAGCTCTAATAGTTTCCACATGGGAAAAGAGAGTCATTGGGAAGAAACCAAAGGACCCAGAGTATAAAGATGAACATAATTAATGGCAGGTGCACAGTGCTTATGAATACATTTAGAGTGGAAGGGGGGTGGTAGAGTTCTCAAAGTGAAGAGACACATAACAGCAAAAATTGCATGTAAGATTCGAACACAGGTTCTATGGCTCCAAGCTTATTGCTCTTTGACCTACACCAGGAATTGTAGTCAGTTCCACAAGATATTTTGCAAATCCAGTTTTTGGTAGGCATAAGCATCAAAGCCAAACTCAGACTTCTAGCACCTTGTATCATGAACCAAGGTGGTATCATCAGCGAACCAATGAGATTTTTTTAATCCAATTTAAATTATCTTAGAGGACGTCTTAGAATTGGTTCCTGATATGTTTGCAAAACTTCTGTACTGTTACATAGTATGATCCAGGGGGAAAAAAATCTAACTTAATTAAAAACTTAACTGGATGAAACTGTATTTTTCATTAGGAAAGAGCACTGGATTCGAACCCAAACAACTTAAGTTCAAAACCTGGCTCTGTTGCTTGCTCCCTGGAGGCAACTAAAGAACATTACAATCTTTTTGGGCCTCATTTTCCTCATTTGTAGAATGAGGGAATTGACCTAGAGGGTCTCTGAAATCTCTTCTAGCTCTAAATCCTATGCTCCTATGCACTGTTTCATTATTATGTACCACTAGGACCCAAACTAGTCTGAATTGATTCTTCTGGAGTAAGTACAAAAGGTCAGCTCCCTATAGGTTATCAAAAAAGGGCTAGGGAACATGAGTGGACCAAACCTGGATTCCAAATCTTCTCTGTTCTTGCCATGTCCTCCATCAACTGGGAGCTTGGAAGGAGTTTGTGTAAACAAGAACAGTTGTGAATAACTTGTATCCTTGACTATGCAAGTGAACCAGCCGATCGTCCTCAGCAGTATTTCACTGTGACATGGAGTGTGCCCAATGCAGCTGTTCATGGCATATGGCGACATGACACAGCAGCCTGCAATTTCTGGCAACAAGACCTCGGGCAAAATTTTCTTTTGTTTGTTTGCTTAAACTGATCCCACTCTGCAAAACGTGCCACAGAGAAGCATTTGTGAGCAATTAGAATGGCTTTTAAAAGACAGGTTGAGTTGTTTGAGAGAATCATTTTGAAAAGACATTTTCCCTTTTTGGAAATGGATAGCAATTATTTTTGATTCAACCTGTCTTTAATTTTTTAGCTCTTGTGTGAAAAAAGGACAGTGATCACTGGGCACAGATTTTAATGACACTAAAAATGGTTTCATGATTGATCATTACAGATCATGCATTCCAGTGTGGGATCATACAAAATGCCAGCATGGGAGACCCTGTCATAGCAACATGAGGGCATCACTCAGTGTCTTTGTGTAGAGAGGGCAAACCTTGAACAAAAGAAAAACAGGGACAAAGGGCCACAATTAGAGGTGTCTTTTGAAAAACGGGAATAAAGACTCAGAAAGTGGTATATTTAAACACTTTTGAATGTGTTTGAAACTTTCATATCATTTTTCAAAACCTAGCTTTTAATGAGGGACACTAAAGATAAAGAGATACCAAAAAGAAAAAAAAAATCTGAATGAACAATCAGGAGAGTCCTTGAAAATCGGGAACATTGGAGAGGGGCGTTAGTATTTTTTTAAAAGGTATTTAATTCACCTTTTTGGTAGTAACAGTTACAAGCAAAGCTTTTACACACAACACTGAGCAGTCAGAAGGAAAGGGTCATCTGTCTCAGCTCAACGGATCCCCAGTGTGTTATGCTTAAAGAAAAGGACATGTATACGGGCCTCATCTGAAATAGACTCCCTCGATATTAGCCTTGCTATCACTGTCTCATCTTCTCTGAGATAGGAGCTGAGGTAGTCTGGAGTATTGTGGTTCTTGCGTAGGATTTTGGTTTCATCCCAATTCTTAACAGTGGGTGAAAAGTCTCTCCAAGGCTCCTTACATCTCCCTCTTATTTTGATCCTTCTCCCTTTCTCTCCATCTCTTCCTCTCCTTTTTTTTTTTTTTTTTTCTTTTGGCCTATTCTTCTCTAGGGAAATAGGAAGGGAGATAATCAATAGGAAGAGAGAATCTATGTTAATAGCTCATACTCCGTGGTACTTACAGTGGACACAATATAACAGCCCTGTTATCTTCATTGTACTAATGGTGAATGTGAGGTTCAAAGAGGATGAAGTTAACTTTCCTGCCCATAGTTACATAGTTAGTAAGTGGGAGAGTACAACCTGAATCCAGATCTTCTGACTCCGTGTTGAAGACCCAGTGAAGAAGGTCAGAACCATCCTTGAGCAAAACAATGAAATGGGAAAAAGCTTTAATGCTCTTCTTTTCTCTTAAAGGCTTCTACCTTAGATCCCATACCCTCTCAAAAAGTCATTTGATGATTTTACTTCTTCCCACCTAAAAGAAAAGCTTTTAAATTCTAGTTAATTGAGGAATCTGGTTATTCACTCCACATTTAACCACATGGCTTCCTATTAGATACACAGATGATGGAGAATACAGAATGAAAATAAATCTCACCTTCTCTCTCAATAGATCAACATGGTACCTACCTTCACTTTAAGTGAAAGCAAATACATTTTTAGTAAAATATTAGAATTAAGTTCCTTTTCTCTCCAGTCCTACTCTCTCAAATTTTTATGAATTCGAGAATATAAGGAAGTCAACAATCTGGTTATACCTGTAGGAATGAATGCAAAAGTCACCAGCTCCACCCCACCCCTCCAGTGTCACTAACTGAAGTAATCACCAGAATGATAGGAGCCAGGAATATAACCCAACTTCAAGGAATTACTCACCCAAACCTAAGTAATCAAGCAGGGAGTGCCCTCCCTAAAAGGGTTTAGAGGAAAAGGTTGTGAAAAGAACAAAAGAGCCAAGATAGCCATAAGGATTAGAAATCTCTCAAAAGAGTAATAACATTTCTTTTTAGAAAGAAGCAGCCCAGCAACAGAAGGCAGTAGTGAAGGAGCAGAAAAGCAGCCTAACAGAAGAGGGCATTTGTAGCCCAGTGGAGGAATACAAAGTTGTAGCTTCCAAGTAGGAGTAGAGCAACAGGAAAGAAGTACAAGTGGTTGGGTCAATGGAGTTATAACAGGAGTTCTATGCTGAAATTCAACTGTAACAGGATGAGTTCTCTGAGTCCCCACCACAAGCAGCATGCAAATCTGTGAAAGATTGTGTCACTTTACCCATCGAGTTTTTGTTTTGTTTTGTTTTGTTTTTCCCCACATTATTTACCTTGTTATTGTGCTTAACTAAATGCCTTTCGCTTTGAATTCATGTGTCACATGCACGATTCCTAAAGTGTTCATCAGGAAGGTATGAATTTGAATAGACACCTACCCTAACATTGTCTAGCAAGTGGTAGAGGCTTTAAAAATGCTTATTGATTGTAAGTTCTTTGAGGGCAGAGAGTGTTCCATTTTTATCTTGCTATTCCCAAAATGAATGATTGCTTATGTTCTCTCTGATAGAAAATGCTCAGTATGGAACACCTAGAAATAATTGCACAGCTCTCAATACTTTGCAAAGCACTTACATATCATTTGATCCTAATCCTCAACAGTCAATCACAAACATTTATCAAGTGCTTACATATGACGAATATAGTACTAAATTCTGGAGATAAAAAAGAAACAATGAAAACAACCCTTAGAAGCAGATAATGCAAGATTAGGACTTGTGATTTCATTAGTATGGGGAACTCTCATTAAGGAAATTCCCTCTATCAGCAACTGTTAGCTTCTGAGACCAGATTTGGATTCAGATCTTCTTGACCCCAGACCCAGTATCCTATCTGCCATACCACCAGCTGCCACTGTGGGGTATTCTGAATAAAGAAAAACAAGAAAACTGGCTGGCTATACCACAGAGTAGATGAAGGGGAGTAATAATAAGGCTGTAAAGGTCATTAAATACCAATTCAAGCAGTTTATTTTTGATCCTAGAGGTAATAGGGAGTCATTGAAGTTTATTAAGTATATGAGTGACTTGGTCAGACCTGTACATTAGGCATTTCCCTTTGACTTCTGTTTGAAGGATGGATTAGAGAAAAGAGACAAGATAGGAGACCAATTCACTATTACAAAGGGGTGGATGTGTGAGCAGAGAGAAGGAAACCAATGGGAGAGAGACTGCAGAGGCATAAATAACAAGACTTGGTAATTAATTGGTAATGTGAGGTAAGGGAAAGGGAAGAGTCAAGGATGACACCAAGATTTCGAATCTGGATGACTAGAAGGTGATAGGGGTTGCCCTCCACAGGAAAGTTAGGTGAACTTTTATACCCCATAGTCACTGGGAGAAATGGAATTATCTGAGCCTTCTATGTAATAATGCAAATTCATATTTCATTACTTAAAAATATATCCTTACTAAGGGAGAAATAAGATAAAAGGCTCTTAATGAAGCTGAGGTATTATTGATCTTTCTTATCAATCATGATAAATACAGAAAAAGTCTTGGAGCAAATGATAGAAAGAATTAAGATTTGCCAAATGAGAAAAAAAAGATGGTTTTGTTTTTTTTTAATTTGAAAAGAGCCTTGGAAAATATGCTAGGAAAAAAAGAATCCTCAAAGCTATCAGCTCTACATAGAAACAATTGCTAAAAAGTACAGCAGTCCTAGGGGGCTCCCAGAGCTGGAAATGACCAATTTCCCCCTGAGTTCAGCAGGAATTGTCCAAGACACTCATTTCCTGGGAGAGCACTTTGTTTTGGGCCAGTCAGCATGAATTGTGACTGCAGAGAAGACATTTCATCATTCTGCTTAGATTGCTTTAAAAAAGGTTAATGTAGATTTTAAATGGTATACCCTCAACTCCGTAGAGAGTTTGTCCAAAGATCTGTGTGGAGAGTTGGTCTAGATCATTATCCTCAGTCCTGGCTGGGAGGACAAAAGCAAGCAGAGGATGGAAATCCTATAATTGAGTTAACACCACCTATCTACAATGTCCTCAGCAGCAACACATTCCACATAGGTAAATTTTGTTTGTTCTTTTATGTATCAAAACTTTTTTCTGTTGTGATTTTTAATCATTTATATGGATACCTTTCTAAAACATATTACATACGTTGTCCTTTTTTTTCTTTGTCCCTTTTTAATCAGAGAATGTAGAACCTGATTCAACCTTTCTTTGAAGACACAAGCTCACACTTAAAAGCATCAATTGTCATCTGCAACTGTAATATAGAGATGCCCTAAGGGACTATTGAGACATGTAATGACTACTACAACAGCAACCATTTATTTACTCCACTAATAAGTCGCCCCAGATGACTGTGATTTTAGAATTCTTCAGATTTCTCCTTCCGCTGTCAGAGTTGTCATTCAGACTCAGAAAAAGATGCAAGCTCATGTCACAGATCTTCCAATTCCTAACTGTGATCTTGGGGAACTCACTCCACCTCTCAAGGAGACAGTTTCTTTATCTGTAAAATTAGGAAGGGGATAAGAAGAGGGGCAGGGAGAAATGGTGAAACTAGATGATGTCTCAGGTCATTTACAGCTCTGAAATTCAATACTTCCATATCTCATTGCTATGAGTATGTCCAGTTGCCTTATTTTATACACAATTGTAAGTTATAGGCCTGAGAATGGCAGAAAATGATAAATATGCTAAGCAACACCTATTTCCCCAAAAGTAGAGAAGTGCATTTTCATTTCTGGGTTTTCAGGTCTATTTTGGACATTTAAGGTTGTCAGAAATCTGATCTTCTTATAAATGGGAATTTCTTCACCAAATCTTAGGTACCATAAATTCTTAGCCTTAAAATTATGTCATTTGTAAGAAAAGGACATTGGTTTGGGCATTATGGACTATCCTATTCTGATCATATTTTGCGCAAGGGAGTAGCATGCCTTTGTCATTCCCTTGTTTAGGGAAAGAGGGAAGGTACTTACATCTATGATCCTATGAATGAGAATCCCATTTCAAGTACTTGTTCTTTTGAGCTCAGTAGGATCCACTACCAAGGATTGGCACATCTGGGAACAAACTTTCAGTTCAAGAATACACACAGGCCCAAAGAGTAATACAATAAACACCTTGTTAAGAACTATCGTTCTTCTGACACTACCAGATATGGCCAGAAAAGAGTTAAATTGTAAAACCCATAACAAAGAGAGAATTGTTATGATCAGCAGTTTTTAAAATAAATATTAGCTTTGACTCAATGATCTCACTAGATGATTTATCCTAAAGAGATAACTGATAGTATAATGGTAATTAATATTCTTATATTCCTCCTGAGTGCTCTGGCTTCAAAATCCCTTACTACTTTTCTCAGGTTCAGGTTCTCAGTTTTGTCTGTACTGGGTATCCAATTAAACAAATAATGGCCTAAGCCCCCACCAGTAAAAGTATCTGATAGATCATGCAAGGGCCATAAATCTAATAGCAAGGTATTTGACACCAAAACAATGTAAATAACAAGGGAGAAATAGACAATAGAGTCATTCTTAGTTTCTCCTATGATCTCCTTTAGTTCCCAAAGAACTAGATGGAGTAAAGAGGAAATTTCCAGGAAAAAAATGGGGTTAGGAAAACTATCCTTCCTGTACATGGGCAGACAGGGTGAAGAAAGAGTCACTTGTCACTCTATCTTCTCTCAGCATATGATCCATGAATGGCATGGATACCTACTGCTAACCCTTGAGATTAGGTTCAGGATAGGGCTGCCAGGTAAGTTGATTTCCTGGATTCTGAACCTGCACACTTTCCAGAATGCATCAACTGTTACCACAACATTAGCATTTTTTCTTCTGTGGATTGGGCTCCCCCCACCCCACATCTGACTATTCCAGTTTAGTTCTCTGCCCACAGTAGTTTCAGAAAGCTCTCGACGCCCCTCCCCTTTTCATCAAGATTTTCTTATTTTCCAAGTTTTTGCTACTTTCATCTTATTTTCCAAGTTTTTGCCTCCTGATAACATTCAGTCACATGCCACATGGATTCTAATGTACTGAGCTCTACTCCAATGGGCACTTGAAGATATGCTAAAGAACTTTATTATACATGGAGGCAATCCTTATCTCCCCAGTTTAAATATATATGTATGTAGGGTCGATACCATCACACCACATATCATATTGTATCACAAGCACATATCATTAACTTCAACTGATTTGAATATAACGTAGTCATAGGCAATTATCCCAAATGCCTAAGCTAATGAAGATATGTACTGGGTATCCAATTAAGCCAATAATGGCCTAAGCCCCCACCAGTAAAAATATCTGATAGGTCATGCAAGGGCCATAAATCTAATAGCAAGGTATTTGACACCAAAACAATGTAAATAACAAGAGAGAAATAGATAATAGAGTCATTCTTAGTTCCTCCTAATAATCATAAGCCCACTCAAAGCCCAACCCATCATCCATTTATGGGGCAAAAGGAGGAACAAATGGTAAAGAAAGGAAATGTACAGTAGGGACACTGTGTGACCTGAGATAATTACAATAGTCATGCAGACTTGGAAGGACCCCTCAGATGCTGGCCAGTTGGGCTCTGGTGATATTGTTTATAGGGCTAACTCTTCAGACAATGTGATGAAACGACTTGCCTACATTTAAGATGAATGAGGTGACACAGTACTGTGTGTTGGCATTAGTCAAAACTATCATAATGATCACTTGGCATGGAGGACAGCCTAACAATGGCATTTCTTCATGACCTGGTGCACATGAAAGTAAGATACATTGGAACAAATTAGAAATAATGATACCCCATCTCCTAGAAATGCTTTACTACAGATCGAGCTAACCACTAAAACAATAGAACAATGACTAGTTTGAAACAGACTAAAGACATGAAATGGACTAAAGACATGAATACTTTCATTATACCCTAATAATATATCATAACAAAACTGAAAACATATCATTAGTAGTAGGCAATATTGCTTTTTGTCAATGGAACACTTCGTTCTAAATTGTTGACCAGTGTAGCGCAACCACAACAAATGACTATCCTTAAGCCAAGATTAGATGACATAAGAGAATAAATCAAAAAGCTACTAAAATCTGAAGAGTCCTTGAAATTATGCGGTGACCCACTCTCCTTTCTGCACTCTCAGTGACCCGTGGATCTTTAAGTATAGGTGGCCTCCATTCTCTTGGGGCTCTTCAACTGGGGTATTTAATACCTCCTCCATTCATAGGTTCTTTGGCCAGAGGAGTTGTGGTAGGCTTCCTCAATCCTAAAGAGAGTATCAATACATAATTTACTCTAAGTTGAATCATAATCTAGACTCTCTTGCATGCAGCTCATTGTCTGACATCAAACAACCATCTGCAACTAATGTATAGACCCTTCCTGGAACTCACTTCCTCAACTCTCCATCCATCTTGTGCTTCTCATCCTCTGGAAGCACAACTAATCCCTCTATGGTCAGCACATAGTTGCAATGTCTTTTCTCTGCAGGATTCCAATGACTTCCACTACCATTTCGTACACTGGAATATTATCCAACTTCTTAACTGATTTGTAGAATATGGCTCTTGCCTGGGTCACCGTATTCTGTTTTCTCTAGACATCATGATTTCATAGCAGAACTCTGTCCTTTGGCTGAAGTTCCTGCCAGCAAACCTCCTAAGCCTCATGCCATTGCTTGTTTCTCACTGAGTACTTCTGAGCTGGGCCTTTACTCAACAATAGGACTTCCTTCAACTGAGGTCTCAGCCAAGGAAAATGCTACTGGTTGTAAGCCTCCACATCTTCTCCATCTTCTGACACTCCAAAGCACAAATCAAAAGGTTTTTGCCCTAATGGCAACAAGTAGAAAATGAAGCTATCAGGGTGTTTCTTGTAGACATGCTATTTATGCAGGTTCTTGGTGACATGATATTTATGCAGTAAGAAGGCTGACTAGCATGATTAGTAGTGTGAAATGGAAGTGCGAGTTTCAGCTCTCCTTGAGGATGGTAATGTATAGTTCTATACTTTCTTGACTAGGTATAAAAATTAGCACCTCCTTAAGTAGCTTGTTCTCAAAATCTCAATCTTGACCAGAATGGATCCTAGAAAGAAAGCCAAGGCATACTCTTCCCACAACTTGACTATTATAGAAGTAGTCTGGTTTGAAAGATGTAGGTATATCCAAGATAAAATAGTGCACTAGTGTTTGGCTATTTATTATTTCCTCTTCCTATCACTTTCCAGAGACTAAAAAAAAAACAAAAAACAAAAAACTAAACTAAACACCTTAGCTTCAATGGTTTACTTTCCAGGTAAGCATTAAAAGTTAAGCATCAAAGGCTCCTTTGAATACACCAAACACTGGTCTCTCACCAGATGTCAGCAGACACAAGCAAGGCAGTCCTTGACCTCAGGGAGCTTACATTCTAATGGGAGATTCAACATGCACATATAAAGATGTATGCAAAATACAAAACAGCATAAGGTAACTTTAAGGGTTGGGCAGGACAGGGGTGGGGGTGAGAGGGGGCACAATGTGCTAGTAGCTGATGGGACCAAGTAAAGTCTCTTATAGAAGGTGACATGAAATTAATCCTGAAGGAAACCAAATATCTGAAGGTACAGAGGTGAAGAGGGAGTGCATCCTGAGCATAAAAGACAATCAGTATAAAAACACAGAAAAAAGGAGAGTAACATCTTATGTGAGGAACAACAAGAAGACAAGTGTGACTTTTGGATACATATTTTGGTTGCAAGCCATCTCCAAAAATCTCTTTTAACCCGATTGTTCAAAATCATCATGCAGCACTTTCATGGCATTGGGATGGCTTTGGATACCACCATTTACCTTTATGTACCATGTGTGTTCAATCAGTTGTGGTCCAATATAAGACTCAGTTACACAGATCCAACTTATTTCACAATGTTAATGTCAGAGTGCTCTCTGCAGAGGGAAAATGGAGTCCCTAAAAGTCATCCTCCCACCTTTCTCAGCCTACATCACGCAATTCTCAGTGATCTTCACCTTGCTCCTACTTTCATTGCCAATCATCCAAAAGCAAACAAACCATAGAGGAATAATTTCACATCGCAATATCTATGTCAAATAATGCACAATCTCAGCAGGGAAGTCCCTAAATTTCAGTTCTGCTTCCTAAGGTTAGCAGCCAGGTTCCCTGCCTATCCCAAATCACCTTCAACCTTGATAGGGATCATCAAGGTTTTTGATGTTGAGGTCTATGAGATAAAACACATGCATCCACATTAGTCTTCTTAAATACAAATCATAGCTGGCCAGGGCCACTACCCATCATTGGCTGTCTTGACAAAATATGTGAGTGGATTATTATCCGTCCAAACCTGAAACCAAGCTCCAGTCTTGGAGCTTATCAGTAATAGCCCACTTCAAAGCTAAGAATTCAGATTTGTGAGTGGGATAACACTGCAGAGAGTTCTACAATGGCAAGTGTAGCAAGCTTCTGTCGGGTATCAGTCTCCTAGTATAAAACTGTTCTAAAGCCCTCTATGCTGGTATAGCCAAAGGTTTGCTTGGATCCGCAAATGCCAATAGGGGTGTTTATGCAAGGCAGTTAAAAATCCTCAAAGGCCTGTTTATTTCTCTTGTCCCAACAGTCTCTTGATGGTGCCAGAGGGTTTGGGCCAAATTGTCCCTCTTCGCTCTTCTGCTTTTGGTACTTCTCAGGCACTAGTGAGATTATTAAGAAGATTTGCAATAACGGTATGGTTTCCTACAAATTCCCTTTTGAGGAAGCTTAGATGCTAGGGTAGGACTATAAGTTTAGAGAACTAGTTAGGCACTTGAGGATGGAGGGCACTCACCATAGCAGAGAGATTTGACTCTCTAGTAATCTCAAATGCTGTCCCCTGAGAAGCAGAAAAGAGGATACATTTAATCCTTTTTAAAATTTTAGTTAATTTTTTTTGTTTTTGCTATTACTTTTGTATGGGGGATTGGGGACACGAGGAGAGTATTTGGCCTAAACTCTCAGCCTGTGTTTAATTGCACATTTATAAGCACCAAGGCAAATGGGAGACCTGAAATCTTATGCAACTATGTGTTTTGGGTAGGTGTCAAGACCAAGGCCCCCACTTATGGAATATTTGGACCCTCACAAAGTACCAGTAATTTAGGGAGTGCCAATAATGATAGCTGGGCACCTAGGTGGCACAGTGGATAGAGCATGAGGCCTGGAGTCAGGAAAACTCATCTTCCTAAGTTCAAATCTGGCCTCAGACACTTGTTGTGTAACTCTGGGCAAGTCACTTAACCCTGTTTGCCTCAGTTTCCTCATCTGTAAAATGAGCTGGAGAAGGAAATGACAAGCCATTCCAGTATCTTTGCCAAGAAAACCCCAAATGGGGTGATGAAGAGTCAAACATGATTGAAACAGCTGAACAACAATAATAATAGCTAACATTGACATCAGGCTTTAAGGTTTGCAGAGCACTTTACATATGTTATCTCATTTTATCCTCACAACAACCATGGGAGGTAGGTGCTGCTACTTTACAGATGAAGAAACAGACAGAGAGAGAGGTTAAGTGATTTGCCCAGGGTCACACAGCTAATAAATATTTGAGACTAGATTGAAACTCAGGTCTTCCTAACAACAAATCCAGTGTTCTATACATTCTCCCAACTTGATTCAATTTTTGAGACCTCTCTGGTAATCTTGTATTTTATGGTTCCACAGTATGAGGCAACAGAACCAATTCAGCTTTATTGTCTTATTTCCTGAATATACTCTCTAATACCACTGTAGTTTTTTGAGTTGTTTCAGTCATGTCTGACTCTTCATGCTCCCATTTGAGGTTTTCTTGGCAAAGATACTGGAGTGGTTTGATATTTTCTTCTCCAGCTCATTTTACAGATGTTGAAACTGAGGCAACCAGAGTTAAATGACTTGCCCAGAGTCACACAGCTAGGTAGTGTCTGAAGTCGGATTTGAACTCAGGTCCTCGTGACTCCAGGGTTGACTCTCTATCCACTTGCCTTTCTCCAAAGGGTCTCCAGCAGTGGATAAAGTCCTTTCTATGGTACCCTTGTCAATTCTTCAGAAGCTCAGTAGGAAAGCAAGAGAATTAAGATTCACTTTAGTTTTTAGAAGTTTTATAAATATCTTTATAGTCCCACTTCATAGGATACTAGACGTTATTTGGAAGTGCCCTCAGAGGTTATCTAGTCCAAGCGCCTCCTTTTCCAGATGAAGACCTGAGAGTTTAAGTGATTTGTCTAAGGTCACACAAGTAGTAAATATCAGAGGCAGGATTTGAACCCATATCCTCTGACTCCAGAGCCAGGGCTCTTCCCACTATGCTATGCTGCCTCAGACCCTTGAAGCACCACCAAGGGTGCAGGCCCTTATAAACCCAGTGCCAGGCAGGTGGGGAATGGAGTATGGTACACTGTTCAAAGGTAATGTGAGAAAAAGGAGATAAATTTATTCAAAATGGAACAGGGGAAAAAAGCAGTCATCCAGTTAACAAAAATAAGTTATATAAAATAGCAGCTTAATCAAGCTCTGTGTCCTGATTCACACAAAAGAAATAAACCAGAGACACTTCAAAAAACAACCATGGCACAGTAACCCAAAGAAAATTTTTAGCTAACATGATTACAGCATATGGTATTTCACACACAAAAGGTAATTAAGAACTGTTTTCCAAAAGCACATCAGAAGCCACCTCATCAGTGACCCTGCAGGCTGGTTTGTATCACTTACTACTCATTACTGTCAGCACAACAAAACATGTTATGACTAATGTAACCCAGAGCAATGAATTGCATCATGGTACGTTACCTCAAGAGTAAAGAAAGAGGACACGGACTTTATCTCTGGCAGGTTCCATAAACCACTTCTCACATCCTAGGGATGGAACTAGTTTTACAGAGAATGATAGCACTGGGGAGTCAATGTGGTGGGTAGAAATTGTGGCAAGCTGGGAATAAGTAGACCTGAGTTCTAATCCTGGCTCTACTACTAAGTGTGCAACCTTGGGTAAAGATGTTCTGGAAACAGTTTAAATTTTATATTTTCAATGTGAGCATTTACACTCAGAAGTGTTGAAGAGGTGAATTAGAATAGGGTGGCAAGGTCCTAGCATCTGGAGTCATTGAATTATAGATTTATAATTCAGTGGAACCTAAGAGGTCACCCAGTCTAACCCTCTTGTTTTACAGGTGAGAAAACTGAGACCCAGAGGGATTAAACAATTTGCCCAGGGTTAGTGTCAAAGGTAGAATTTGAGTCAAGGTCCTCAGATGGAGAGTGGGCAGGTAGGTGGCACAGTGGTAGAGAGCAGGGCCTGAAGTCAGGAAAACCTGAGTTCAAATCCCACTTCAGACACTTACTAGTTGTGTGACCCTGGGCAAATCATTTAACCCTGTTTCCCTCAATTTCCTCATCTGTAAAATGAGCTGGAGAAGGAAATGGCAAGCCATTCTAGTATCTGCCAAGAAAATCCTAAAGAGTCACAAAGAGCCAGATGCAACTAAACAAAAATAAACCTCAAGTGGTGAACTTCAGTTCAGATCCCAGCTCACTATTTGTGGACAAGGTACTTACTTAACCTGTCTGTGACTCATTTTCCTTCTTGGTTGGACTGGATTCATGTATTTGAGTAGGTATCTTATGGAGTAGGGATTAGATTTATTCTGCTTTGTCACAGAGGGCAGAACTGGGAACACTAAGTTCAAAGTTGCTAGAAGGCAAATTTAGGTTTAGTTTAAGAAAAAATTCCCTAACAATTAGAGCCATCCTAAGGAAAAATGGACTGCCACAGGAGGTACAGTTTAACCCTCATTGTAGGTCTCTATAAAAAGGCTAGATGATAACTCATCAGGTAGATTACAGAGGAGATTCTAGTCCAGGTAAGATGGCCTCTGAGGTCTCTTCCAATTCTGTTCTGTGACTCCTTGATCCGAAGGGTCCTTTCTAGCTCTAAATCCTCTGATCTTATGATGATTCTACACCTGCCCACCTACTTGACTAAACAAGAACCAAATATATAAAAGTATTATGCAATTTATAAAAAGTTACTAGAATAATGATAACCGCCAACCTCTCACCACTGGAAACTGGGCATCCAAGCCTTGTCTTGGCTTATGAGTTAAGATGAGTTTGGTCTTAGGCCAAGCCTAATCAGCAAGCATGGTTGCTCATTCTGGGAAAGGGCTGAAGAGAACAAAAAGCCAAGTGTTACAGGTTGGGTTCACACGTGGGGATGTGTGGGAGGCAAGCTGCTGGTTTAACAAGTAGGTCCTTCTTTTAAGAAGCCCTACAAATGTAACACAACATCTGAGGGGTGCTTAGCATGAGGAGAGAGAGGGAAAGAGTGAGAGAGGGCAAGATAAGGAGAGAGACAGAGAAGGAAAAAGAAAGATGGTGGAAGAATTCTGTAGAAGGAGGAAAGGAGGGGAAGAATCTGGAGAGAGGCAGAGAGCAGCACAGAAAAACATATATAAATTTCCAGTTTACCATACAATGTAGTATTAGAATTTTGCCTCCTAGTTGACAAGCAATGGATGAAGGAACTTTATCTTGAAGAAAAATGTTTAAGTTGCACATCACGACATAAGGTCTTATTATCTCACCTTTTGGTTTCTTATTCTGTTGATATACAGGACCATGTCAACCAAAATGCCTAGAATTATAGCACACAATTCTATTCAGCTTGTAGTACAAATTCACTGGCACAGCTGATTTTTATTTTAATTATTTTTATAGAGTGGAAAGGAACAGCCTGATTTATTACTGAGCTGGACTCCAATGGCAATATTATTATAGTTGCAACAGATGAATAAACCAATATATTTCTTAAAGCCATAAAACAACCAGCAACATGTCAGAGAAAATTGTTCTCAAAAACCACTGCAAAAAAAAAAGTCCAAGGGGGAACCAAGGAGGAATAGAAACCCTGTGTACCTTCCGGCAGATAGCCAAAGAAAATAGGACTTCTGAAGTCCAAGGGAAAAAATCCAGGTAGACAAAGCTAAATTTCCATCTCCCTCATGAAATTAAAAGCCCATTGAAATAATAATTTATAATATTGTCTCTGGCTATGACATGTTTATTCCACCTGAATGTGCTTTCCTTAAAAAAAAAAATGGCGGCCAAAAAGATTCTTGTTCTCCCATTATCCAAAGTTTGACATATTGATGCAGCCTTCTGCTCCAAGCTGCAGGATTAACTTGATCAGAACTATGTGTTCCAGTGACATTTTAATGCTTGATCAGAAGAGAACTGTATTTTGCAATTTACTTTGAAAGGGGAATGATGAAGTGGGGGTAAAAAATAAGAAGGTGATTTTTACATTACATCTCTGCTTATCTATAGCATACATACCATCCTTGCATAAGACTATTACAATGAAAAGCTGACTTCATCTAGTGGGTAAAAGTCAAGTGTGGAGTTAAAGGCTTTCAATTGGAAAGGCTGAGATGGATTAGATGAACTTCACCTGTAGATACTGCCATCCTTCAGATTAACCCTAACTTCTCATGGCTATATTATCCACAGAGATGATAATGTTGGTTTTATGAGAGTTGTTTTTTTTTTTAATTTACCTCCCTTTCCAGTAATGCTCCTAGGTTGGCCACATACCTCAAAACATGTAGTTAACCCTTTACCCTGTGAAAATGGGATGGATGGATCCAAGGAGATAAAGATGGGCCTAAGCTCATAGGAACTAACTATATTAAGAGTCATTTGAAAGTCACAAAGGACAGGTCATCCCATTTGACAGTTCATTCTGCCTCTCTCAGGTTGGGGGCAGGAGGAGAGGGGCCTAGTTTCCTACTGGTGCTTCTCCAATCCAATTCAATCTGGCCTCAGACACTTCATATGTGACTTAGGCAAGTCACTGAACTTCTATTTGCCTCATTTTGTTTGTTTCTTATCTGTAAAATGAGGATAATAATAGCACCTACCTCTCAGGATTGTCACAAGGATGAGATGTGATACTATTTGTAAAGCGCTCAACTCAGTGCCTGCCACATAGAAGGCATTATTTAAATGGTGCTTGTGGTGGTGGTGGTTGTCACACATCTACAAGGTGCCAGGCACTGTGCTTGCCCTCCCCACGGTTACGTTCAAACTCCTTGAATTGGCCTGTCTAAATGAGCATTCAGAAAGAAGAGGTGGGCTGGAATCTGACTCAGATAATTGCTAGCTGGATGACCCTGGCAAGTCACTTAACCTCTCATTTCCTTAGTTTCTTCATCTGTAAAATGATCTCTAGGGCCCTTTCCAGCACTAAATCTATGATTCCAGGATCCTGTAAGTCCTCCTCTGAGGCCTCAAAGTAATTTCAAGGTGACCCTGGGTTCCAGAAGGATTTGCCAGCACAATGGATATTCTGGCTTGTCCTATCCAAAGCTGGAAAGACTTCAAATACAGTCCCAGCTGTCTGAGGACTAGCCTGGCTGAATAGGGAGAGGCTCATCACCAGATAGTTGGCTGCTAAAAGAATGATTTTATTTTTTTGGCCACAGCACCCCATGAAGCAAATAACAGTCAAGTGCCACTGCATTGTAAGTCAGAGATGAAGAAAAAAATGAAATTATTCTTTGTCATAGAGTGTATGAAGTCAGTGCTCTGGGACTAAAATGCCTAGCTATCCCACCAGAGTCATCAAAACGAACAGGCTCTCACTCTCAGAGCCAGGGTAACAGCAATAAGTCAGACCAACAAAATTGAGTGAAGTACGGGACACTTTGTCTTGGTCTTCAGTGTCCTGAATCATTCCCTTGAGGTACTCCTCAAAGTGCTGCAGGGAAACCTCCTATAGATCCTACATTCCCTCTCCCATGACATTTCTGGGTCAAAGCTGGCTTCCCATTTCCCATTTACTTATCTCCCTCAAACTCAGTGGCTTATTCAGCCAACCTGCTGTCTTCTGATACCACAGTACTTTCTCTTCCAGCTCATTCCCCAAGTTCATATTTTCACAAATCTCCTATAGAAAGGGATACAGGCAGGGGTGTTATGAGACTCAAATGAGCTAATGGATGTAAGTTGTTGTTCAGTCATGTCCAACTCTTCATGACCCCATTTGGGGTTTTCTTGGCAAAAATACTGGAGAGGTTTGGCATTTCCTTCTCCAATGGATTAAGGCAAACAGAGGTTTGACTTACCCAAGGTCACACAGCTATTAAGTGTCTGAGGCTGGATTTGAACTCAGGTCTTTCTGACTCCAGACCTAGCACTCTATCCACTGAGCCACCTAGCTGCCTCCAATACATGTAAAGCACTTTGCAAATCTTAAAGCGCTACATAAACTCTGATTATTATTAATATTGTTATTATTAATTAGCCTACTGTCCCCAGGCCTCTATTCTGGTTATGACTTAATTCCCTGAGCCTTTTACTGCACTCCTGCTGAGCTCTAGCAAATGAATACAGGAATGAACCAGTAAATGTTTAACAACCAGGCTAGGGATGGGGGTTGAGATGAAGAGGAGTGAACACATACAATTTTAAGTTTAATCTGTATTATTAATACTTTCTCAAGTCTAGACAATCAACAAAGCAATAAATTAAGGCCCAATTTGTAGTGATTGCCAATTCCAGAGGTGTAAATTCTCACACTCCAGCACACCCCAGGATCCAGGTTTCATTCCCTTCCCTGAGGTCTCTCAAACAAGTCCACACCCTCTTTCATGGTGTTCCAAGGGTTTTATTATAGTGGCTATAAGGAAACAGACAAGGCTTTAAAATATAAAACAAAAGTATAGATTTATGAAATTACAAGTCTTAAAAGTATAAACAGTCAGCAGTATCTCAAGCCTCATTGACACGTGAATGGAGCTAGGCAGGATCTTACTTAATATATCTCTTTTCCCTGTTCCTCTCTTGGTTCTTGTATCTGCAGTCCTTGGATCAGAAACTACCTCCTGACAATAAAGGGCCCCTAGACACTTTGGGAGCCTCTCACTTCTTTGGCTCATTGCCTCTACCTAAAGGATCTGGGAACTTCTATATCTGTCACTCCCCCAGGGGTAATCACCTGTTCCCCTTATAAATGTGAAGTGCTTTGTAAACCTTAAGGTGCTCTATAAATGGTAGTTGTGGTGGTTGTTAGAGTTTCTCTACCTATCCCATGTTGCTTACCTCTTGCAGCTCTCTTTAGCTCCCAAAAGGTGGCATCCGTAGACATTTCTCTCCTCTGTCTTCTACCATAGGTACTGGTCCTCTGCAGCTCCTACTTTCTGCATCTCAGCTATTGCACTGAATTAATGTTCTCTTCTGTTCCAACCTCCTTCAGCAGATGGCCCTTGCCCGCTTTACCAGAGGACCAGATCTCTCAAACGGACTATACAGGACAAGTCCCTGAAAATGTTTTTAAATTAAGAAGAAAAAAACCAACCCTGTACTACCATTCTTCTTAAGCCTTATGGACAAAATGGCCACACACATCATAATACAGATTCACTGGGGGGGAGGGACAAGCAGAGAGGAAATATGGAAATTCAGTGGAATACTCCCATCCACTCTCTCTCCCTGATTGTCTACCTATCCTACCTCTTTCCTTGTGGCAGCTGAGCCATATTCTTCAAATTAGGCAATGTTGCTACAAGGAAGAAGGAGAGAGAGAGCACCAGCTCTACCCAATGTGGTCACCCAGATGACAGAAAAAGGCAGAGATTTGTAGCCCCTGCTACATAAAATATCTTACATTTCAATAGTGCTTTAAGATTTACAAAACACTTTTCTTGCCACAACATTATGAAGGTCTTTTTTTAAGGAGCAAGAAATTGAGGTTTACAAAGGTGAAATAATGTATCATTGGTCACAGCAAGTGAACACCTAAGCTGGGAGCCTAGCCCTCCCTGAAATTTCTAAACGCCCTTTTCATTCCCAAGGTTAATGCTCCAAAATTTTCTCCCTGCTTTCAAGCAACGAGCAGAAGAAAGTAACCTATAGATCTGAGGAAGTTAGGGTTAGTCTCTCTCCTAAAAGTGGTAAAAATTTCTCAAAGAATGTCTCTCCATACTCCAGGATATTAGGGAGAATGAAGTGTTCCCTTAAAAACTGGAAGAAGGTCTTCAATGTGGTGAGGAGCTGCTTGTCCCCCCAAGGAATGATGAAGTAGACTCACGGAAACTGTCAGGTGAGAGATCATCGAGGAAAGGTCAGGGGAAGAGACAAGTAGTAGAGGTTAGTGACTCCCTGCTAATTTGAGTTTTCTGTTGATCTGATAAAATCTTGTTCAGTTCAACAGATATATAGACATATATATGTATATTTCTTTAAAAAAGAAATTATATGAAACAAGTTCACAGTTTCTTACAAAATGGTATTTCTTGTTCTTTGTACATAGAGATGTTTGAGCATGTTGATGATTGTTAAATTCACAATAAGAAGAAAATTTAATTAAAAAACTCAAATCTGTTAACTTACTGGGGCATCTATATGGAATATAACACATAACCTCCCAAGATTTGTGAAAATAGATGACTACCACCCTCTTCTGGTGATTCACAAGGGTTTTGATGATGCTGCCAGATGATACCTGGTAATAATTGCCAAAGAACATAAAGTCTTGGGCAAGAAAGTGAAGACCCTATAAGCACAGGTAATTTCCTCCCATTAAAAGAAAGAGATAGAGAAAAGTTTATTCAGGGAGTGAACAGCTGGTTAGGAACATGGTATCTGTGTATTTAAATCTCTGGACCACAGGTTAATATGAGAATGATAGTGTCCTGGCCATGTACAGAGTACATTTAATAAGGACAGTGAGAATATATTATGTCTGAAGTCTTGCTGATCTAATTTAAAAGAAAAAAAACTTTAACCTCAAAAGGATGGAGGAAGTAGAAAATTATGTTTATTCACCAAGCCAGACACTACAAAGTGAAGCTATTGCTGTTGAGATACTCAGAAACTTACAAAAGAAAAATTCCAAGAAAGGAACCAGTAATAAAACTCATGATCACAAATGGGTATATACAAATGTCCAAAGTTTAGGCAACAAATACGATGAATTGGAGGGTCTACATAAGAAGGCAAACACCTATGTATCACTGGCACTTGGTGGGGTGAGGCACATGATTGAATGTGGCTCTGTATATGGCTTCTAATTCAAAAGAAGCAGAATAGGAAAAAGGTGGGTGGAAAAGTACTACGGGTTAAGAAAATATACTTACGTGAGGAAATCCAAGAAATACAAATGAGAAACATGGTATACAACATTTGCGTGAAGATCAATGCAGTGGGAGAAAAGATCAATACAGAGAGAAGTAGAAAAGATGTTCTACTACTCACAACTTCAACAGAAAGAAGAAATAGCCAAGAGGTATGATACAGAAGTGATGGGGGATTTCAGTTACACAGACATCTACTGGAACTCTCTATCTCTCTCTGTCAAAAAAGTACAGCAGCAAGCAATTTCTTGACTTGCCTTAAAGATAATTTAATCCTTCAAAAGTTGAAAGAACTGATAAGTGGATAATTCTGTTCTGGATCAGATTCTTACCAACAGACAGGAACTGGCTGCTGGGGTGGAAATGATGGGAACCTGAGGGGAAGCGAACACTCCTTCCTAGAGTTTGTGATAGAGAAATAAGAGAAAAGGAAAACTGGGTACAGTCTGACATGTGTCCTATATTTTAAGAGAATAGATTTCAAAGAATTTGGAAGAAGGATAGGGAGGAATTCACGGACAGAAATTCTTCAGGAAAGTCAGATGAGGAAAGATTAGAAACTCAAAAATGAAATTCTGACACCACACGTTATAGGCATCTGAAAACTGACAGGGCTACTGAGGTTTGTAATTCATAGGCACGAGCATTCCACTCTCAACCCTGAGAAGGAATTGGGGATTCTCACAATTTTTGAGCCAGAAGACAGAGCTGAGTCATGTCCTAGAGTTCTAAAAAAATATACACAGTCTGGGAGGGTTAAATTGAGAGAAAGTGGAAAGGACTGAAATAGCTGAAAAGCTGCAATGAGGTCAGCCTCCCAAACCCCACTTAAGGGTTAAAGAACTGCACCAAAAAGAATCAGCAGCACAGAGGCAATAAGAAACAGGAGAAATACAAAGTAAGACTGAAATAATGCAGAGGAAGGGGAAATCTAGTAGGGCTATTGGCTTTACAGAACAAAAGACTTGGACGGAAGCTACCAATTTTACCTACCTCTTCAACAATTGAGGAAAAAAAATTTTTAAAAAGAACTTTCTACAACTTCTCCTAGTACTTATCATTAACAGACTGTTGTGTACTCTCTTTCTTCCTTAGTCAAACATTTCCAGTAACCTGGATTTTCCCTCAATTGTAAAGAGGCTAGGGGATAACTAAACATAAATTTAATTTAAGCTAGCAAGCTGAATGTCTGCCTAAATGTTAGGAATTTTTCCTAACTGGGGACTCTGATCAATTGTGATTGTACTCCCAACTTTTCATTTAATAAAAACTCCATAAATTAGCAGTGGAGGGAGCCAAAAGGACCAGAAGAGACATAATAGTGCCCAAGGCTAAAAAACAAAACAAAAATGAAAAACCCAAACTAATTGATATAATGGGGGGGGTAGCTTATTACATCTCTAAAAACAAAGGGGGTAGGGTGGAAAGGATGACTTTTACTGGTCACCACACTCTTCACAGTGACACTGTGAACCCACTAAATCTACTAGTATTACACATTACAAAAGGAAACCATTTCAATAAGGAGAAAAAAAAATGAGAACTGTCTGAAGAAACTACTATGGATGCACAGAGAAGTAACCAATAGACTTAGATTTTAAAATTATATGTACAAAAAAATGAAGCTAGGGAAAGTATTAGAGGATGAATACAAAAGCACATGGCATGATTCTTTTTTTTTTTCATGATTCTTTAGGAACCATATCAGCAGTACTAATGCTCAAAATGAACTGATACTGGTGAAGAAAAGTAAGGACAACAGAAAGGGGTTTGTTTGTTTTGCTATCTTGGGGAAAAGACAAGAATCAAACAAAGGTTAGTACCATTCCTTGGGGTAGATGAGGGTAGATTTACCACCCTAAGCAGGGGTACTAACTGCTTAGTTAGTAAACTAAGATCAGTGATGGGATGATAATGAATGGGATGATGGAGTAGGTGATAATGAATAACAGCAGAGAGAAGTCAGAACTATTTACTTCTTATCTTAACTGTTTTGGGACTAGAAAGAACAGAATAAAATGTAATGGGAAGCTGATACAGAAAATAATTTCAAATTTACAAGAAGAGATTCTTTAAGTGCCCTTGATGAATTCCAGTCACCTGGCCATTCTGCATTCACATGTACTGAAAGAATTGGAGGATATAATCGTTGAACCATTGTCAATGATGCTTCACACATCATAGAAAACAGAGAAGGGAACCACAAGGTGGGAGAGGATAAATGTTCCCCCAACTTTTTAAAAAGGAAAGAGAATCTGAAAATTCTAGGTTAGTGATCTAAATTTGAATTCCTAGAAAAAATCTAGAATGCCTTATTTTTTAAATCGTTAATGAACCCTATAGATAAGAAAGTGGTGATCACAAAGAACCAGGCTTATCAAGAACAGGTCTTATCAAAGGAATCTTATTTTTTTTTGTAGGATTACTAACATGGCCAATTAGGAGAGCTTAAAAGATATAGTTTGTCCATATTTTAGAAAAGTGTTCAATAATATATCATGGAAAAGATGAAAAGATATGGGCTAGATAATAGTAGAATTAAATAAGTTCAGAACTGGTTGAATGACTAGACCTAAGGAGCAGTCATTAATGATTCAATATCGACTCAACAGGATATCTCCAGTTGAGTACCCTAGGAAACTATGATTGACCCTATGATTTTTGAAATTTTTGCCAATCTTCAACCCTTCTGGACAGCAATTTGGAATTATGCCCAAAGGCCTATAAAACTGTGCATACCCTTTGATCCAGCAATACCACTACTAGGTCTGTATCCCAAAGAGATTATAAAAAAGGGAAAAGGACCCACATGTACAAAAATATTTATAGCAGCTCTTTTTGTGGTGGCAAAGAATTGGAAGTTGAGAGGATACCCATCAACTGGGGAACGGCTGAACAAGTTGTGGTATATGAATGTAATGGAATACTATTGTGCTATAAGAAATGATGAGCTGGTAGATTTGAGAAAAACCTGGAAAGACTTACATGAACTGATGATGAGTGAGCAGAACCAAGAGAACATTGTACACAGTAACAGCAACATTGTACATTGACTAACTTTGATAGACTTAGTAATACAATGATCTAAGAGAATTCTGAAAGACTCAAGATGGAATATGCTATCCACATTCAGAGAAAGAACAATGGAGTCTGAATGCAGATCAAAGCATACTATTTTCTCTTTTTTGTTGTTTTTTTCTTTCTCTTGGTTTTCCCCTTTTGTTCTGACCCTTCTCTCAAGACATGACTAATATGGAAATATGTTTAATTGTACATGTATAGCCTATATCAGATTGCATGCATGGGAAGGGGGAAGGGGAAGTATGGAGAAAAAAAAAATTGGAAATCAAAATTTTATAGAAATGAATGTAGAAAAAAAATTTTAATTTTTTAAATTTTGCCAATGACATATAAAGGTATAGATAGCATGTTTATCAAAATAGGGATAGTTAACACATTACATAACAGAAAAAGAGTTCAAAAATATCCTGACAAGCTAGAAAATTGGACTAAATCTATGAAGGTGAAATTTAATAGGGATGAATGTAAGATCTTAAACTTAGGTTCAAGAAATTGACTTAATAAAATACAAAATGGTGGAGGCAGGGCTGGTCACCTGTTCATCTGAAAGATATAGGGGTTTTAATAATCTACAACCAAAATGGATCAACATGTGATGTGGCAGTCAAAAAAGCTAACAGGATTTAGGACTGTTTGGAAATTTGAAATTTGGAACTGGAGAGGCATAGAGGATTCAGGACTAGAGAGGTGCTAATCTCATTGTACTCTGCCCTGGTCAGACTACATCTAGAAGATAATGTTAAATTAACATAGAAAGGATATTGATAAGTTGCAGTGACCAGAGAAAGGATGACCACTGGGATAGTGAAGGGCCTTGAGCCCATAGCATATAAACTTCAGTTGAAGGGACTGGGGAAAAGGTTTAGGAGGAAGATAAGAGCAATATTCAAGTATACAAAAGGCTGTCATTAGGAAATGAGATTAGTCTTGTTCTATTTGTCCCCAGAGGAATAAAAAATTTAAGCTTGATGCAAAAAAATTTCCTTACAATTGAAACTATACAGAAGCGGTATGGTCTGCCTTGAGAGATGGTGTGTTTTCTCTCACTGGAAGCTTTCAAGCAAAAGTTGGGTGACTACTTGTTGGAGATGTTCTAATGAGGATTCTTTTTTATGTGTGTGATGGACTAGATATATATAGATGGAATAGATAGAATGAAAAATAGAATGATAGACAGAACAATAGATAGATAATTTATTAAATACTTACTATGTGCCAGGCATTGTTCTAAGTACTGGGAATACAAATGTAAAAGGAACTTGTGTTCTATTAGGGAAGACCACGCATAAAAATCAACTGAAAAGTAGGGAAGGGAACATCCCAGTCAGTAGGGAGGGCCACAAGGCAGAGGTGTCTCAGGGAAAGGAAGTTGTTGAAGAGCCTTCCAACTTTAAAATTTTATGATACTATGAAGTCAAGGACAAAGGAGGTATGGCCAGCATGAATCTTCTCTTTCACCCTCTCTTTCTATCTCCCCGTTCTTTTTGAAAATTCCTGCCATTGCATGATAATCTATTCAGAGTCCACATCCACTGAGCATTAAGTATGCTGTGAAGGATGAGTAAATAAAGTTATATCAAAATATCAAAGTACTAGCAAAGTATTAAAACACTGTTTGTGCTCAAAAGGCCATTCAACAGCCTAGTTGCCCAGGATGCATCTTATCTTATATCAATGTCCTTCTCTAAATATGGTGCCCACAGCTGAACATAAAATCCATATATGGTATGATCAGGGCAGGGTAAATTGAGACTAGGCCCTACCAAGTTTCCATTAGTATAGCCTAAGGTGACTTTTTTTTTAGCTTTGACTCATATTAAACTAACAATTCACTGAAAACACAAGATCTTTTCGAAATAAACTGTTATCTAGCCATGTTTCCTATCTTATATTTGTGAATTGATTTTTGAAACTAAGTATAGGATTTTATTCTTGTTCCTATTAAACTTCCTCTTAATAGATTTAGCCTAACATTCTAGCCTGAGATCATTTTGCATCCTGACTCAGTCAGTTAATGTCAGTTTATTCCCCCAATTTCATATCATCTGTAGATTTAATAGGCATGTCATATATGCTTTCATCCAAGTCATTGATAAAAATGCTAAATATCCACTAGAGGTTTCCAACTATGTTGACATTGACCGAGTAATGATTATTCTTTTGGTAATATCCTGTAGCTCACATCTTATCTAAAATGATAATATGAAATGGTCAAATGTTTTGCTAAAATCTAGGTAAACTATATCTATAGCATTCCACTTATCTACCAATTAAGTAGACCAGGAAATGAGGTTAGTCTGGCATGACCTGTTCTGGATGAAGCCATGATTTTTTGTGGTCATTATTTCCTTTTCTCAGTGTTCACTAACCATCCCTTTAACGATATGTTCTGGAATTATGCCAGGCTTAGCTTAGCAGTGTGCAATTTATAGAGTCCACTCACTTCTTTTTTGAAATTTGGAACATTTACCTTTCTCCTATACCACCTCTCACATTTCCCACGACCTTCCAGAAATTATTAACAGTGGCTCAGCCATCATATGTGCCAATTTTTTTCAGTACTCTCAGATGTAATTCATCTGGGCCTCCTCAACTAGATGGATAGATAGATATGTGTATCTGTATATATATTTATGTATGTATGTATGTATGTATGTATATATCTGTATACATATCTTTATAAATATATATTTATAATGTAAATAAAAACTTGATAAATGACAT
The DNA here is from genome assembly GCF_900497805.2 of Vombatus ursinus. Classification (NCBI taxonomy): domain Eukaryota; kingdom Metazoa; phylum Chordata; class Mammalia; order Diprotodontia; family Vombatidae; genus Vombatus; species Vombatus ursinus. The sequence goes on along the minus strand of NW_020954571.1, from coordinate 21,361,357 downwards.
AATTTTATTATTTGTAAAAGTTTCCTCATAACAACCCTGAGAAATAGGCAAATAATAAGCATTATTATCACCATTTTACAGATGAAGAAACTGAGGCATAGAAAGATTCAGTGCTTTGATCAAACTGTACAGTGAGTAACTAAACCAGTGTACAAACTCAGGTCTCTTGAGACCAAATATGTTTCCTTTTCACTATACCACATTTTAAAAATAAATTTTTATTGATGTCTTCTGTTCTTTTACATCATTTTACATTACATAATATAATGTCTTCTGTTCTTTTACATCATTTTACATAATTACATAATTATCCCTAGTATCTCTCTCCTTTTCCCCACAAAGAACCATCACAGATAACAAATAATATTTAAAAAAAAAAACAGAAAAAGAAAAAGAAGAAAACTTGACACAACTGATGTATTCATTGAAAAAGTTCAAAAACATGTGCAATGTGTAACACCTATAGATCTCCTACTTTCACAAAGGGATTTCTTAGGGTATCTTCTCATATCTCTTCATTTGAATCATGCTTGATCTCTATAATTTTGTATAATCTTTAAAATTTATATTCCCTTTTAATTTTTCTGTATGCATGGTTGTTCATGCTATTTGCATCATTGTAGTTATCATATATATATCACTTCCTTGGCTCTGCTTACTTTTCTCTATGTCAGTTCATGTACATCTTTCCATACTTCTCCGCATTCCTCACACACCTCACTTCGTAATATTCCATGACATTCATATACCACAATTTATCTAGCCATTCCTCAATTGATAGACAACTACTTTTTGAGTTTCCAAATCTTTGTTATCACAAAGAGTGCTATTACAAATATTTTGGTGTATATGACGACTTTCTTTTTATCTATGCTTCCTTGGGATAAACTCAGTAATAGAGTCTCTAGTTCAGAACGTGACAATTTAGTCACTTTATTTCCAAAATTCCAAATTATTTTCCAAAATTGTTATACCATTTCACAGCTCCACCAGCAATGTAGTAGTGTACCTTTCATTCCACAATCCCCCAACATTGACTATTACCACTTTTTGTCATCTTTGCAAATTTTCAGGGGATGAGGTAAAAGCTCAAGATTGTTTTAATTTAATTCCTCCATTATTAGTAATTTGGAGTGTTCTTTCATATGGTTGTAAATACTTTGCACTTCTTCTTTGGAGATAGTTGTGCATATGTTCTGTTCTGATTATTCCTTTTATTTTTCCTGAGTTTGTTGTGGAACTCTTATTCATATCCTTTGACCACTTGTTAATTGGAGAAATGGCTCTCTCTCTCTCTGTCTCTCTCTTTCTTACTCTCTTTCTTTCTCTCTGCATATATATGTGTGTATATATATTCATATATATATTAAATTTTTATATATTTCAGATACCAAACTCTTACCAGAGAAATTTGAAAATGATTTTCCCCTTTTGACCACTTCCCTTCTTATCCTAGGTGTATTAATTTTGTCTGTGCAGAAGCTTTTTAATTTCATGTGATTAAAGATATCTATTTTATCTTTTGTAATTGCCTCTATCTGTTTTTTGGTTATGAATATATCTAGTCATACGATTGAGAGATATATGACGTGCTTCTCTTCTGATATTTTTTATAGTATGCTCTTTAATATTAAAGTCATATATCTGTTTAAACTGTGTTGTGGAACATGGTATAAAGTGTGGGTTTAATTTGTGCCAGACTTCTTTCCAGTTAACTCAGTAGTATTTATCAAATAATGAGCTTTTTCCTAAGTCATTTGTGTTTTCCGCTTTATCAAAGCTGGGTTCTTGAATTCCTTTGTTTCTGCTTTTCCTTTGTCTAGTTTAGTCTCTTTTATCTAATCTAGCTATTTTTTTTTAACCAGTATAAGATGGTTAAGATGACTATTGCTTAATAGTATAGTTAGAGGTCTGAAAGTGCTATTCTCCTTCATTCTTTCTTCTTTTCATCATTTCCCTTGGTATTCTAAATTTTTTTGTTTTTTAAATGAATTCTGTTATTATATTATCAGTTTCTATAAAGTATCCCCTTGTTAATTTGATTGGCATGGCATTAAAGTTATAAATTAACTTTGATAGTATTGACATTTTTACTATATTGGCATGACCTAACCATAAACGCTGAATATTCCTTTAAGTATTTAAGTTGTTGTTTATTTCTTTAAGGAACACTTTGCTGAAGTAATTTATTGTTATAATTAGGATCTTTACCAATTCCCTAGGATTTTTCAAGCTTACCATCATATCATCAGCAAATAGGGATTATTTTATCTCTTTATCTTTATACCTTTAATTTTCTTTCTCTTGTCTTACTGCTATTGCTATCATTTCAAATAATAGCAAGGAAAATAGTAATCCTTGCTTCTCTTTGTTATTTACTAGAAACGGTTTTAGTGTATTCCCCTTGTGCTTGCTTTTGGTTTTAGATACATAACTTTTATTATATTAAGAACAGGTCTCTCTGCGCCTATTCGTTGTAGAGTTTTTAGCATAAAAGAGTGCTGCACTTTGTCAAAGGCTTTTTCTGCATATTTTGAGATAGTCATGTGGCTTCAGATGTTTTGCTTTTTAATATGATTAGTTATATTGATTAGTTTGTTAATGTCGGACCATCACGTATCCCTGATGTGAATCCTACTTGGTCATAATTAATGATTTCTTGAATAAATCATTGTAGTCTGTTCAACAAGATTTTTTGTTCAATTTTTTAATCAATATTAATTAGTTATATTAGCCTATAGTTTTCCTTCTGTGTTTCATCTTTGTGAAGTATAGGTGCTAATTGGTATTCAAAAGTTTGATAGAATTCTATGAATCCATCTTCCTATAAGTCTAGGACTAGGCATTTGTTTTCTTTGGTAGCTCCTTTACAGCTAGAACTATTTCCTTTTCTGATATTAGGTTATTTAAGATCTCTATCCAATTTTCTGATAGTTTCGCTACCTTACGCTTTTTAATATATTCCTCTATTACTTATGTCTTTTTAGTTTTGTTAGCAGATAGCTGTGCATATGTTCTGTTCTGATTATTTTTTTTATTTCTTCTGAGCTTGTTGTGATTTTGCCTTGCTCATTTGCTATTTTGTTGATTTCATTTTCTGCTCTCTTATTTTTAATCAGATTAGCTAATGTTTTATCAATTTTATTATTCTTCTTAAGGAATGAGCTTTTATTTTTATTTCTCATTTCTATAGAGTTTAATTTCCAATTTATTTCTTTTTCTTCTGATTTTTAATATCTCCTGTTTTGTACTAATTTTAGGTTTGTTTACTTGATGGCTTTCTGATTTTTAAATGTATATTCAATTCACTAATCATCTCTTTTTTCTATTTTGTTAATATATGTTTTTATGAATATGATTTTTTCCCCTGATGATTGCTTTAACTTCATAAACCTTAAGAATTTTGATATGTTGTTTTATCATTATCATTTTCTTTCGCATAATTATTTACTGTTTCTATGATTTGTACTTTGATCCACTCATTATTTAGGATTTCATTATTAAATCTCCATTTGGGTCTATGTCTTTTGTTTGTGGTCCCTGAACCAATGACTTTTTATTGTGCTTTGATCTGTAAAAAATATATGTTTATTATTTCTGCCTTTGTATGTTTGTTTAAAATGTCTCTGTGCCCTAACAATAGTCAATTCTTGTAAAAGTTCCATGTGGTGTATATGTATATTTTTTGAAGACCCATTTAGAAGATGTCATAAGTCTTTTACCTCTATTTTTTCTAGCAGTTTGTTAAATTCCATATTTCCCCTTTTGTTTATCTTTCTGTTAGATTTATCCAAAATTGAGAAAGGGATATTGATGTAACCTGTCACTATTGTATTATTGTCTATGTCTTCTTATAGCTCAGTTAATGCTGCCCTTATGAATTTGGATGGCAATGCATTTGGTGTGTATAAGTTTATTATTGATATTGGTTTGCTGTCAATGGTTCCTTTCAGCATAATGCAGTTTCTTTGTACCCTTTTTATTTTTTTAATGTTTGTTTTTATTTTTTGCATAGTAATTTTTTTCCATCCCCTAAGTTTTATTTTGATAATGTCTTTGTTTTTTAAATATGTTTCCTATAAGCAGTAGACATTTGTTTTCTTAGCCTGTCATTCTTTTTCATTTTATTGGATTGTTTAATCCATTCACATTTAAAGTTGGGAGCATTAGGTTTCTATTTTCCTCCATTTGTTTCTAATGGTTTTTTTTTCAAGTTATGATTTTTTTCCTCTTCCACTATAAACATAGTACTGTATCTATTCATTTATTTTAGCTTAATTTTTAAGGTATTCCTATTCCTACTGGCTTTTTTGCCCTCATTCCCAATTCCCACTCCCATTTGTTACCTCTTACTTTTTGTTGATTTGCTTATTAATTCCTTTTTCTTTTCTTCTTTTGTCTGGTCATTTAATTCTTCCCCTCTTTTTTTCCCTCTTAGTCAAGTAGATTCTCCCTTCTTCTCTTCTCCTTAAACTACTCCTATTCATTAGAAGTTTTTTTGTGCTCTTTTCCAGAGAGGGTTTCTCTCACTCTCTGCATTACCTAACCTCTCTTTTTGCCTACTCTAGACCCTCATTCTTTGGTTTGTAACCTCTATAATTATCTCATCCCTCTCTGTTCTCTGCATTCCTCATGAAATCAAAATTTCCAAGATATCCATTCTGGGCTCTCCTCTCTAGGCACTTTCTGCCACTTCCTAATAGAGCTTGCCTCATAGATTTCCCCTTTTTCATTATGCATCACTCCCAGAACAAAGATAATTCTTTCAAGTGTCAGAGAGGATACTGCCCCAAAGTAGGACACACACACACACACACACACACACACACACACACACACACACTCCAGATTTTGCAGCTCACTATTGACCTAAATCTTCTCTCTTACTACATTACTTCCCCATTTGCTCAAAAGCTCCTCTCTATTAATAAGCTAACATTCCCAGGTAACCCAGTTGAATTTTAACAAGGGCTATCTAGAAACAATATTTAACCCAGAGGAATTATTTTAGTATGACTGAATCATATTATATATCACTTAATATTTTAAAAAATACAAATAGCAGCCATTATGTGCAAGGCATTGTGCTAGGTATCATATGGAATACAAAGCTATAAGAATAATAATAATTATAACTGACATTTAACAGCACTTTAAAGTTTGCCATGTACTCTATACACTTCAGTTCACTTGAAGTTCACAACATTCCTTTGAAGTAGATAATGCAGGCATTATCATCCTCATTTAGCAGATGGGAAAGAGTGGTTAAGTGACTTACCTAACAGTTAGTAATTGTCTGAGGTGGGATAAGATGTGAACTCAGGTCTTTCTGACTACAAGCCCACTGCTCTGTCCACTATCCCTTTCACTATAGAAAGCATTGTTCTTGTCCTCAACGGGTTGTATTAAAGATCATGAGGCATTCTGCTTTCATGCCAATTAAGTCTTGTAGTGTTAGAATTGAAATTAGCAGCAAGATAGAAGAATGGATGAAAAGTACTGAGCTTGGAGTCAGGAAGACCTGAATTCAAATCCAGACTCAGACACTAACTAGTTGTGTGACCCTGGACAAATCACTTGACCCCTATCTGCCTCAGTTTCCTCAACTGCAAAATAGAGATAATAATAGCACCTATAAGGATTGCTATGAGAATCAAATATTTGTAGAGTGCTTAACACAGTGCCTGACATGCACATAATAAACATTTAATAAATGTTCATTTCCTTCCTGTCTTCATTCAACTTAGCTCAAGCCCTGATCACCTTTTAATTGGACTATTGCAATAGTCTCCCTGATGTTATTCTCTCCCCTTAACATCCATCCTCCATACAACTGATAAATAATATTCCTGAAATGCATATCTGATCACTTTACTCCCCTAATCAAAAATCTTCAGTGGCTTATTATTGCTTCTAAAATATAATACAAAATCTCAGTCTGGTATTTGAAGCTCTCTACAATGTGGCCCCCACCTACTTTCCAATATTATTTCATATGGCTTCCCTTCATGTACCCTCCATTTCAGTCAAATAATCCTATTAGCTGTTCCCCATCCTCAACATCACCTCTAACCTCTCAAACAGCCCTCACACCTGTACTCTTACAAAACCCTTCTCCCAACCTCAAGATTTACCACATTCTAATCCATCCTCAGTGGATGCCAAAGTGATTTTTTTGAAGCACAGATCTACTCCACACAGCCCAGTGTCTACTCTAGGATCAAATATTTGTTTCCCATTAAAAGCCCTTCACAACTTTCATGCTATACATTACTCTCCTTCATGCATTCCATGGTCAAGTCAAACTGGCCTTCACACTGCTCCTCAGACATAGTGATTCACTGTGCCTTTTCATTGACTGTCCCCCATGCCTCAAATGCTCTTCCTCCTCACCTGATAAAGTCACTTCTTTTTCTGAGGTTGAAAACAAAGTTCTTGCTACCAAAGTCTTGTTTTCCAAGTTTCAGTAGCTGCGTCTGGAGCATCTTCATGAGCAGATACCAGCTGAATCTCCATAGAGTTTGCTTCCCAGGGTGATGGCTGTGGGCACTACAATGGAAGTATAATTATTATGCCTAAGGCACATGGGTTCATGATCCTGGGCTGTCTCCATCAGGATCTGAAGGGAGATGGTAGTCAAGTCAGAAGTGATAGTTTGATTTGCCTGGCAAATGCTGCCTCCTGTCTGTCCTTCAGGGTGCCTTGCTACGTCACCTAAGTTGGCTTGCCTATGGGTGGCAGTTGGTTAGCAATTAATGGAAATGATAGACTCCTTCTCCATTAGAGTTGATTCCCCAGATGACTGTATGAGGCCTGAGCTTGAAGTAGCACTGGTAATCTTGGGGGTGCTGCCACTCCCCAGGGTCCTGTGCTTATCTACTCATTGGTACCAGTTGGTCCATAGTTGTTGCTGATAGTGATGAGGGTGGTGGACCATTCTCCACAATAATTTCTCTCCTCAGTGATGACTGCAAGGGCTTAGCTAGAAGCAGGTCTGGGTGATTGGAGGGAGGGAAAGGGGAACTGCTATTCTCAAGGCTCTTAAGTTCAGGGTCTTAGAGTGTCTCCATCAGGGTCTGAGGGGAGATGATAGTCAAGGTAGTGGTAGTAGTTTGACTTGACTGGCAGATGCTGCCTCTCATTTTTCCCTCATGGTGACCTGTTACTTTAGCAGGCTGGCACTCCTGTCCTGTAAATGGCAATTGGTTCGCAGTTGGTAGGGACCCTAGATGATGGAGATGCTCAATAAAGGTTTATTGATTAACATACCCTCTCCCACCTTTATGCCTATGCCCCATGCTTAAAATGCATTCTCCTTCCTTCCTCCTCCTCCTCCTCCTCCTAGATTCTCTTGCTTCCTTCAGGGTTCAGCTCAGGCTCCACCTTCTACAGTAGGCTTTTCTTGATTCCAGTTATCAATGTGCCATCTCTTCTAAAATTACTTTGTCTTTACTTGATATGTACTTTGTATTTACTTTGTATTGATTTATCTGTGTGCATCTGTGGTTCTTCAAGGGCATGCCACAAGATTTACTAAGTGTGCCACAAAATTTTGGACACTATGTTAGATAAAATTTATAAATGATACAAATTTTACCTACTCAGCATATATAGTATAATAAGTAGAATATTCACAAAATAAACAAAACTTGCCTATTACATATATATATATATGTTAATTTCAAAACATGTCAGACCTTTGCACTCACAAAGAACTCAACAAAAACAGCTGCTCTAAGTCTCCCAACCATGGTATAGTGTTGCCGACTTAAAGATTTAACCTGCCACAATTCTGCATTGCAAAAATGCAGTGCCATGAACAAAAGTAAAAAAAAAAAATTGAGAACTACAGCTCTACATGGTGTACTCTCAATAGAAAGTATGCTAGTAAGCTTCTTGAGGGCAGGAACTTTTCCATTTTTGTTTTTATACCCCCATTGCCTAGCACAGTGCTTTGCATTCATCATAGGTGTTAACTAAATACTTGATAAATTTAACTAAATGAAGCATAACTTCAAAGGAAAATCTTTCCTACAGGTCAGACTTAAAAGGTTCTTTTCTCTGAATACTGATATTCCCTTGACAACAGAGAATCAATTCACTCCCAAAGAAAATTTCCTCCCAATCCAGTCTGAAGGTCTTATTGCAAGTTCTAATAGGAACTCCTAGAATTTGCCCCAAGCATTCAAAAATATATGTATTCAAGCCTCTCTCCTTTGTGAAAGGATAGTACTCATATTTATTTATTTATTCATTCTTTTAAGAAGCGGAACCTTTTAGTTTCTTAGTATAAAAGACTCTATGGTTCCTTTAGGCCAATGCCATGATTCCAGGCAATACATCACTGGAGTGATAACATGCTGATGATGTGTTACACTAATACATCCTTACGTTGGTAATGCTCTAATGATCTGTCAGGCTCCTAAAGCACCAGAGAGCTGTCACTCTGATGATGTGTTACTCAGAGATATGGCTCTGATCTAAGGAAAGCAGCCAGGAACTCAACAATGGGAGAATTATATTTTTAAACTACAGAATTTTTTCAGCATAAAAAATAACCCCTTTCACATAAAATGGAAAACTCAGTCTAGAATCTAGAGAAGACAGCGCCTTTTGTACCAGTCTCTCTCGTGCTTTGAATAAGCCAAAGATATAATAATAAACATACATTAGTGGAAATCCCAGTCGGTGGAGTAGAGCATATCAATGATAAGTAAATTAGCTTTTAAGCATCAATTGAGTAGATTGAATCAGTTCATGAAATGTAATCAGTTGGGTATTTATGAATCTGCTCCTTACAAGTATGGATATTATCTACGTCCATAATGTTGATGAGCACTAGGCAAGTTCTACAGTAAGTAGAATGTGGCATATGCACAGAGGAGTACTACAGCTAAATGTGGTTAGCCAAAACCTGTCCTGAAAAATCTGGCTTTTGTATGTTATATTGCCCCAATCAAAGCTATGCTCCCATTTCAGATTATTCAAAGGTATCCTGAGAACATATAGTCTCTATTCTTTGGTGCTACAGAAGTATCTGGTGACATTTTTCAAGATGAAAACAGTTAGATTGTGAGGACAATACCAAGAAAAGCATTTTACATATTGTTAAAAAAAATTTTTCTCAGAGCACTTGCTTCCAGAGGGAAAAAATATTTTCAAAAACCTGGACTACACTGACATAACTAACCAGAAAATTCATGCAAAGAAGCTTACCTTTGTCCAAATTACCTACATAATACAAATTATCAGCAATTATGTATTAAGTGCTTGTGGTATATGAAAACTACTGTGGGCTAACAGTAAGCATTCAATAAAATAGTGCTGAGTTGCTCTAGGGACTAGAGACAGGGCAGGGAAGATTTTTTTAAAACCCTCTAAATCATAGACCTTTTTTTTTTTTTTTTTTTTTGCTGAGAAGCTCATGGTCTCACTGGGTAGATGAGACATACACAAGAAATAATTAGAGAAAGCCACAAGCCAATATAAAATCACACTAGAGGCAATATGCATGGATTTGAATGCCAGACCTTAGTCTTACTACCTGTGTTACCTTGAACAAGTCACTCTGTTCCTGTTTCTAACTTCATTGATCTTTACCCAAGTGACCTTTCCCCAATGCTCCTATAGTTCCTGGATTCCCTCACATAATTATAATCTTCTGAATGTATGATGATGCTTCCCTAAACAATTTCTTTGGAATAAGATGTATACTTCCAGAGCCTATTCCAGGCATGGGTCTCATCCCACCAAACCTCAGTAATGCCTATAAAGTCAGATTTGCCTATTTCAATAAAGACCTCTAATCCATCTTTGCTTCTTAGCCATGTTTTATATTTTTGTGCCTAGACATCTGAGGACATATTTTTTTTAATTGCTGGCTCCTTTCTTAAATGTTTATTTCCTGTGATTTTCTAGGTGTCTCAGCTGCTATTCTTAAATTATAGTTATTCTCTCAATGATATCTAGTTTAGGAGATAGATATAGATATATATAATTTTCTCCTTTCCCTTTCCTTTTCAACTTAAAGACCATTAGCAAAGATATGCACAAATCTAGGAAAATCTATTCTTACCTCATCAGGTATGCTCATTCTCTAGTCTAGCCAGAAGATCATCTTTGCTCTATTTTAAACTATGGTCCAGAAATTCAAATCCTATTCTAAGACCTCCTCTTCTTAGCTAGTTGTTTACTTTCCAGATCTGACTCTTTCTATCTCATGGAAAGCAGCAATGAAAACATCCCCCATAACCTAATATTTCTTGCCCAGGTCTTCATAATCTTTAGCAATGCTTTCTAGATTCTTTTTGACAGTATCATTTGTCCTCATGTAAATCACCAGAAGAAGGTAAGAGTTGTCTGGTCTGACAAATGTTGTTCTCTTTCACACTTGAATATGTATCCTGAAAAGACAGCAGAACTCTCCAGTGGTGTCATGTGGTGAACAAATGACTCCCTCTGTAACCTTCAGCAGGGAGTCATCAACCACCATTACTCATCTCTTCTTCCCTCTGACCTTTACTGAATTATCTCCCACCTGACAGCATCCATGGATCCATAATAGCACTTGGAGGACAAGTACCTGCTTCTTCTTCAGCTAGGTCTTGAAGAACAGGTAGAATTTTAATTTCTTGAGGTAAAAAAGTAGATTTTACACCTGGATTAGATCATCCAGATAATATATTAGACCATTCCTCCCCTAAAAGCTTACTATGTACATTTTACCTTAGAAAACAATATTTCTTCAATAAAACAATCAACAATATTCAAGTACTAGGGAATTTTGTGACAATCTGACTGTTTTGTAAGTGGAGATAAGATATTTTGCTATAAAACCAATGTCTTCAAAGCCTGTCTAGACAGGTGGATGTCAACCTTTTTGAATATGACAGTCCCTTTTGAAGATCAAAACATTTCAAGAACTCCAAAGTGATAGCATTGCTACTATTGGTACTCATTGAATGAGAAAACACAAAATCAAAAATTACATTGCCTGGTGCTCATTTGAATTCATCAACCTCTTGCAATAATTCCCTTGCCCTCTCCCCCTCCCCCACCAAGGGTTACCTCAGCCCACAGGTAAGAAACTACTATGCTGGTTGAAAGCAGTCTGAGAAACTGGAACCAACCTAATGTTTTTTACTGACATGTGACCAACTTGATTTTCCTTTTTAGTTGTTTGAAAAATTCGAATACCTCCCATGCCTAACCCCCACCCCAAAACTACCATCCTATGTTGTGGCTCAAGCAGCAAAAAATAAATATGCTCATCCTTTCTTCTACTGAATACATTGTATTTCCCTAGGATAATGTAAGCTTCCTGAGGGTTGGAACTGTCTCAGTTTTCTACTTATATCCCCAGTGTCTAGCATAGGGCCTGGCACATAGTAAATATTTAATAAATGTTTGTTGATTGATTGACAGATATCAGGTTGCATTCCAGAAGTTAACTATAGTACTGTTTCCTATAAAGCAGAATTTACTGTAAAGTGGGACCATCTTAGACTCCAGCCAAGGGAGGAGGCTAATTATTAAAATGTACCAAAATAATGATGGCGACACATTCATTTAACACTTTACATGCATTATCTCCTTTAATTCTCATAACATTCCTGTGAATCAGGCAGTGTAATGCCACTCCAGTTCTACAAATAAAGAAACAGAGTCAGAAATTCCAAGTGACCAGTTTTTAGTTACCCATCTAGTAAATGGCAATACACTGAACTAAAATCCAATCTTATAACTATACGCCCAGTGTACTTTTCACTACGCTACCTTGCCTCTTAAATGAGCTAGTTTTCCCTCAGGAAGTAGTCTGACAGCATTAACCATTAAAGATAGTATTAAAGGTAGGCTACGATGTACTTGAAACTTTATAAGAAAGGTCTTTCATCTCATCTAATTTCCAAGCCAAAGTAATTAGAGAAAAAGCCATTTCTGGAAGTAGAAAACCTGGATGAAATTCAAAACTCATTATGGATTCCTCACCATGGTATGCTCTTTTTTGCCTGGTGCACATCAAAATAAAATGATATTCAAGCAACTTACTTTTCTCCAAGAATCATCAAACTAGCTGCCCTTGCTTTCCAACATTGCGGTTTTCCATCACCATTAATTCTGTTTACGAAGACTTCTCCCCATGGGTTGTGCAGAGTATTGGTATTTTTATTGCTCCCACAAACACACTTACTCTGGATAACTTCTAGCCAATCTCTATTCAGGAGAAAAGGACAGTGGTGTAGCTTGTGGTTCTAGTTCTGACTATACTCTTAATATAAAATCTTACCTTAGACAAGTAATTTCTTCCTATTCCACAGACCTCAGTTTCCTTAATTGAAATTAAGGAAGACAGACTAGACGAGAGCAAAGATTATTTTGTGGATCTAAAATTTTATAAGTTCCACGAGATCTAAGAAAGCAAGCATAAGAGGGAGTATGAGAGATTGCTGTCAAACCATTTTATCAATGCCAAGCATTTTCAATGAAACTATTTGGGCCATCAACTAGCAAATCAGGGATTATACTATCCTTGACGAGAGAGAGACAGAGAGACAGAGAGACAGAGAGAGAGAGAGACAGAGAGACAGAGAGACAGAGAGACAGTGAGACAGAAAGAAGAAGAAGAAGAAGAAGAAGAAGAAGAAGAAGAAGAAGAAGAAGAGAAGAAAGGAAGGAAGGAAGGAAGAACAATCTTAGGGAATGTTACATACGCATAGTGTGAAGTTCAGAGTTCAGGTATTATGCCAAATTCTATGATTTGTGCATTGACCAGTAACTGTTGACCCTGAACAAGCACTCCATAATGGCAATTAATACAATGCCCTTGAGTGGTTTCTGTGAGCCCCAAAGTAGTCTGAACTGAAATGTTAAACAGAACCTGAAAGTGTGACCACTGGAACCATACAGCCACATTTCAATTCAATTTAGCAAGCGTTTAATTAAGGACTTACTCTGTGCAAATTATCATGAGATAGTAGAAAGAGAGCTGAACTCAAACCAGGAAGACCTAAACTCAAGTCCAACTTCTGACACACTGGCTATATGACCATGGGCAACACTCTAGGTAACCCTCTAAGAATATAAATTACAGAGAAGGCACTGACTTCCATTGGTAGAGGGAATTTGTGTGCCAGACACTGTGATAGGTGATAGAAATACTAACACAAAGAATGAAACAATTCCTATTCTCAAGGAGCTTACACATCCAGCGTTGGTTTGAACTATATTATACAGAAAGTTTAGAAGTTTGTATTTTGTCCTAGATGCAGTAACAAAATGTAAAATTTATTGTTGTTGTTGTTTTTAATTTTGGTGAAAGGGGGGATTAATGTGGTCAGAATTGTGCAATAGGAAACTTATTTGATCACTCTGCAAAAGATGGATTGATAAAATGAGAGACAGGAAGCAGGGTGACTAATCAAGACACTATTACAATTGTCCAGGCAGAAGACAGAGTTCTAGGGCTGTTGGCACTATACATGGAGAAGATGACAGATGTAGGCAATGCTGTGGATAGCAGAACAACTGGGCTCAACCCAAGAATCAAAGGTGACTCCAAGACTTTGAGCCTGAATAGAAAGATGCGGTACTATCAGAAAAAGAAAGAGAAAAAGGCAAGGAGGAAGAACAGGTGTGAGCAGGAAAGATAATGAGCTCAGTGTGGACATGCTGTGTTTGAGTTGGCAATAGGACATCCTATTAGAGATGTTCTTCTTTTTTCAAAACTATTTGACTTTAACCCAGTGCTCCACTCTTTCTTTATTAACAAAAGTTAAACAAGACCAAGATACACCACTATTAACAAGCAAACAATGGCAGCCACGTGTATTCTTGCACAATGAGTACAAGAACGTTATACATCCCTAAGCAAAGACCAAAGGGATATGAACCATAGACAATGTGAACATCGGACAGAATGAATCAGGTGAATATAATAACCATTTAAAATAGAATTGGTGCCATTTAGAGTCCTGATGACATCAGTGAAGTTGTTCTTTCCTTTGGAAGACAAAATCTTCCCTAAGCATCATGTCTCTCAGTTGTTCAACGAAGTGTCACAATCTATCATCTAATGAAAACTTGAAGTAAGATATTGTTGTGACATAAAATCTTACAGAAAACAGTAAAAATAAACTTAATTTTCTGCTGAATTACCAAAGAAATAATGATCTATTTCCATCACTTACCATGTTCAGGAAGCACTGGTTTGTAGGAAAGAAGATAAGGGATAGTCTTGGAACTTCTGAATCTATGCGTGGTATAATTATTTCCACTGAGTTTCAGAATATCTCATACATGTAACCTGTTTTAATTTTTATATATATATATAAACCAGGTTGCCGAAAAGGACAAAGCCAAAAAGAAAGGTCTTATATTTACATAATATTTTACCACCTCTGCATGAAGAAAAGGAGGTACATTTTCTTAGTTCTTCTTTACAGTCAAGCTTGGTTATTATACTTATAAAATCTTTAGTTTTGTTTTATTATTTTTCCATTAACATTGTTATGGTTTTTATACACATTGTTTCCTAGTTCTTCTTACTTCACTCTGCATCAGTATTATGTTTCCCCTCTATCTCCAGTGCTTAATACAGTGCCTGGCACATAGTAAGCACTTAATAAAAGCTTTTTTGATTGATTGAATTCTCTATATTCATTGTTTCTTATGGTGTGGTAATATTATATTACATTCATGTACCATAATTTGTTTAGTCATTCTCCATTAATCAATTGGCAACTTCTTTGTTGCCAGTTCTTGGCTACCATAGAAAAATGATACAATGAATAGTTTGTAAATATAAGACCTTTTTTCTGTCTTTGTCCTTTTTGATGGGTCTCAGCTAATTTTATTGAACATTTTTTTCTTTAAAAAAATCATTATTACAAAGGAGGGCTCAAAAGGTAAGGGAATGGATATATTCAGAAAAGAATGTGATTCAAAAACAAAAGACCTGAATAAAAATAAACTAAACTGGTTGAATCCTATCAACAGCTTTTTAAGACAAATAGTCCTAACAGCTAACATTAGTGCTTTAAGGTTAATAAAGCACTTTTCTTATATTTGATTCTCAAAACAATCCAGTGATGTATTATCCCCACTTTACAGAAGAGGAAATAGGTTCAGACAGGTTAAGTGAGTTGTCTAGGGTCTGACATGTATTAAAAATTAGCAACTGAATTTGAACCTAGTTCAAAATAGCTGTTTAATGCAGTAAATGATTATATACTTGTTTGGGGGAGGAGGTGAAGACAGTTTAATGAAATTAGCACTCTACTTGTTCTTTTTAATCTAGACCTTTTATTTCATTGTCCTAGAAAACACCCTCCTTCAGTACAGATCAGCAACTCATTCTACAACTTATAGTCTTATCCAGATGCCTGGGGCAAGTGACTTAACCCAAGGTTATATAGTTAATGTTAATCAGAGGCAAGATTTGAAGCCAGGCCTTCCTGACTCCAAGGTTTACTTTCTATCCACTATGCCATGCCATGCTAGGTCTAAATACCTTACGATACCAAATTATTTACAAAGACTGGTTCCCTGATTACTGACTTAGAGCTAAAAAGCACCTTAGAGATTATCTAGTCCAGTCCTCTTCTTGCTCTCTATGTCAGACAGTCAATAAACATTCATTAAGTGCCTACTATGTGTCAGGCACTGTGGGGGGTAGATGCAAAGAAAGGTTAAAAAAGAAGTCTATACTCTCAAGAAGCTCACGGTGTAATAGGAGAGACAATGTGCAAACAACTATGAACAAACAAGTTACATACAAGATAAATTGGAAATAATCCACAGAGGGAAGGCATTAGCATTAAGGTGGAATCAGGAAAGATTCCTTGTGGAAGGTGGGATTTTAGCTGCGACTTGAAGGAGACCAGAGAAGCCATGATGAGGAGGGAGAACATTCCTGGCACAAAGGATAGCCAGTGAAAAAGCTCAGCATTGAGAGATAGTGTCTCATGTAAGAAATAGACCAATGCTCTGGAGGCTGTTGTTACTGGATCACAGAGGCCAGTGAAACATAGAAATATGATGGGGCAGCACAGTGGCATAGTGGATAGAGTGCCAGGATTGGAGTCAGGAAGACCTGAGTTCAAATCTGGCCTCAGACACTAGCTGTGTGACCCTGGGCAAGTCACTTACCCCTGTTTGCCTCAGTTTCCTCATCTACAAAATGAACTGCAGAAGGAAATGGCCAACCACTGTGGTATTTTTGCCAAGAAAACCCCAAATGGGGCCACAAAGAGTCAGACACGACTGAAAAATGGCTGAACAACAACAACAAAAAGAAATATGATGCTAATTCTGTTAAGTAACCTGAGATCATCTAATCTAAACCCTTCATTTCACAAATGAGGAAACTGAGGTTCAAAGAGGGAAAGAGACTCACTCAGTCTCACAACTAGTTTGGAGTAGAATACAGAGATCTCAGGAATATCAACTATTGGTTTTTCCATTGTTTAGCTTAGGGCTCGGCAGCCCTGAGTTCGAATCCTTGCTCAGTCACTTACTAGCTTTGTTATCCTGGACAGGTTTCCTCCTCTGTAAATTGAGGATAATGATGCTGGTGTACAGCCTCCTGACAAGGCTATTGTAAGGAAAGCTCTTTGTCAATCTTAAAGCCACTACAGAAATGTGAGTTATTGGTATTTCTTGATTGATTCATTGATTCGGTCACAGCTGAGGAAAGTAAAAGAAATAGAAGTCAGAGATTGTGTTGGTTTTTTTTTTCCTATATGTCCCTTTTGGAAATGTTTAATATCTTTTAGTGATACCAAAATAATAATAACAACTTTTATTTTAGAGATTCTTAGCTCCAAAACAAGATTATTTTGATCAAATTTTTACAAAGAACCCTCAAGCCTGGCAACATGGCTCTTTAAAAATAAAATGACCTATAGTCCCAGGCTCCACATGTCCCTTGACACTAGTGTTTGTATTGTTCATTAATCAACAGTCTGCAGGGTTTATT
This sequence comes from Vombatus ursinus, assembly GCF_900497805.2. Classification (NCBI taxonomy): domain Eukaryota; kingdom Metazoa; phylum Chordata; class Mammalia; order Diprotodontia; family Vombatidae; genus Vombatus; species Vombatus ursinus. The sequence goes on along the minus strand of NW_020954571.1, from coordinate 21,344,382 downwards.
TGACAAAGAGTGTGTTGCTTTCACATCTAATAGCTGGGTAGAACTGACATGATACCAAACAAAATGCCTTTCAGTTCAGGAGAATTTATACTCGAGGAACGTTTTTTCCAGAAGCCTCCATTTATCCATCATGATGATGAGTAGCAAGGCAGCAGTGACATAAGGAATTTTTTCTCCTTTTTCAATCTGTTTGGGGTTGTATTTTGAGAGGCATACCTATAAATGGAAGGTGTGATAGAGACTCTCTCAGTGCCCCTGGCTTCTGCTTATTTCTGAAGGAGAAATATTAAGGTTGGGTCTATACAGGCTTTTACTGAAGAGGCAGCCTCACAGCCTAAGTACACCGTTAGCCAGAAATAGTTTCAGGATCAAGACAATTCCAAACTTACTTTGGTAACAATAAGGATGCAGTTTCAGCTGGGCAAATGTTTCCAAAGCAATTCCATTCATTACTTTCAATGGGAAAGGAGTGAGTGCCCCCTGGTGAAAATGTGAGAAACATTTCTATACAGTGCTTTTGGCTGATAAGAAGATGCAGATGTCTTTCTCCTTAAGAACTTATTACTATTCATAGAACTTTAAAGGTGGAAGGGGCCTTAGAGGTGGTTTAGTCAATTGCTTTTGGCTTACAGATAAGGAAACTGAGGCCAGAGGTATTCCAAGAGTATACTGTGAGGTAGCAATAGATCTCTGGGACTAGAACCCAATACTCATGATTCTAAGGCCAGGGTGCTCTTTGCTGCCCTGCACTGCGCTGAGTCTTGCTACAACGTGTATTTCCAATTCAAATTAGGTATTTCCAATTTTTTTTTTAGTAGTTCTCATTAAGAGCTTTGGGCTTTGTCTACAAAGAGTTGTAAAGGATACAAAAAAAGGAGGTGGGGGGAGTTGTAGAATATAGGCTCCATGAGGGGAAGGGATGGATTTTTTTTGGTATGTTTTATCTTTCTATCTCTAGCAACAAGCATAGTGCTGGCACAAAGGAGGGGCTTAATAAACACTGATTTAACTGAATTGAAGTAAAATAAGATTATCCAAATAATTCAGAAAAAAAAGACAGAAAGAATGATGAAGTCATGTTAACCTGTTTCTAGTTCCTTGTTCTGTGTAACCTCAATTTCTAAACCTGTTCATCAGAACATGTTCAGGGTATCATAGACATGGACTGGAAGAGGAGAATCGGGATAAGGCCCAGATTCCCATGACAACATGTGAAGGGCTATTCCTCAAAAACGAATCCTGGCCACCATCACCGCTTCAGCACAAACCAAATTCTTTGGCCCAGAGCAGAGATCCACGTAAATGAAGGAGTTTCTGAGGAGTGGAATGGAGAACTAGAATTTCCTTACCCCTGTAGGATGTATGTGCATGAGCTTCCAAGGTCCATGTGTGTGTCTGTAAGAAGGGAGTGGTTCTAAATGCAGCAGGAAGGGGATCAGCATTACATATGCCCAGGATTTCTCCCAGAACCATTCATTCAACAAATATTTATTAAGCATCTGCTAAGTGGAGGGCACCATGCCAGGATCCAGCTGCTTCCCCTATACCTCCAACAAGATCCCCACCTTGTCATTCCTGAAGCTGCTTAGTTGTTGGTAACACATCCATTCCTTCTGTAGCTTGGCCCTTCTCTGCTTAGATAATAAACCTGAAAAATTATCCTGATGGGATCTTGCTGCCTACCAGTTCCTCCAAAGTGTCTTCCCACCAGGTGAACAGCCCTTCTCTTATTCTTCCTCTCTTTCCACCCCTTTCTTCTACTCTTCCTCTCTTTTTTTTTACCCGACTCAGTTGTTTTGCCTGCTCTCATCTCTTCAGTTCCCATTGCAAGCATTTGATTGCATCCCAACACTGTGGATAAGGAAGCACAGGATTCTACATACACATGTTTCTCACCCCCTTCACAAAGACAGAAGGGAGAACAAGTTGTCATACCATAAGGAATTAAAAAGAATTGAATAAACATGAGAGACGGGTTTTATCGGCTGTGGGTTGGGAAAGCTAAAAGCTTTATGCTCTAAAATAATATAAAAACTGCCTTACTGGATCATATCCCTGGTCCATGCAGTTCAGTATCCTGTTTCTGACAGGTGCATTAAGAGACCTACTGTAGAAGGGTCAAGTTGTCCTCCCTGACATTTTACAGGTTCCCAAACATCCTCACTTCCCTAACTAACCCAGTATGGTCCTATCATTCCACAGACCAGTTCAATTAAACAATTAGAGGAGGCAGCTAGATGGCACAGTAGATAGCACCAGGCCTGGTGTCTGGTTAGACTTGAGTTCAAATGTGACTTTAGATACTTAGTAGCTGGGCAAGTCACTTAACCTCTGTTTGCTTCAATTTCTTTAACTATAGCATGAGGATAATAATAGCACCAACCTTGAAGGGTTATTGTGAGGATCAAATGAGATAATATTTATAAAGCACTTAGCACAGTGCCTGGCACATAGTAGGCACTACATAAATGCTTATTCCAACTCCTTTCCTTTTTTGCATAGTAGGTACTGGGGGGACATACAGAAGCAGATATGCTTCTAAAGTACATACAATCTAACAAGAGAAAAGCATGTGAACAAATTACTAGAATGTGTGGAAATGTGAGATGATTGCAAAGCAGAAATCTAGATGAAGTACTAGGAGAAATCTAAGTAGGAAGCAATCATTCTCCCTTCCTGGGGTATAGGTCAAGGAAGGCTTCATAGAGGAAATAGCACTCAAGTTGAGACATAAATTTATCTAAATTTTTTTAAGTTCTTGCTTTCTTTGGGAAAATAATGAGCTCCATTAGAAGCAATAAGGCACAGTGAATTAAATATTGGCCTTAGACTCAGGAAGGCCTAGAAATCCTTTCTCTAACTCCCAGCAAACATCATCACTATGAACTAGTGACATCACAGCTCTGATCTTCAGTTTCTTCATCAGTAAAATGGAGTTGATATGTCACAGGGTTGATTTGAGGCTGAGATGATATAATGCCTGTAAATGCTTTGCAAACCTTAAAGCATGACAATAAATGTCTTATTTATTCTTATTACTGCCTGCTGTACAAAGCGTAGTGTCTTTTATTTTTCAAAACTTACATCTTTCATGCTTCAAGGGCTGCCCTGCTGTTATCATGTTCTCCTTAAGTAAGTCTGGGTTCACCCTCTCCACTTCCTTCATGATTTTATATGCTTTGATCATATCACTTCTCAGACTCTTTTTCTAGACTTGAGTCCAATCTCTTTAGTTGCCCTCATGCTCCTTTCATCTTGATCAATTCAGCTGCTCTTTTTTTCTGGACCTTCTCTAGGTCTATTATGTCTTTCTTAAAGTTTGGTAATTAGAACTGCAATGAGCGAAATTGCTTAGAGAAACCAAGGAGACAAGTCTCCTGCATCACTAAAAGCTTTGCAAAGCCCTTATCTTTATCTGGGCTTTGTAGTAACAGAAGCAATGGATTTAATCTGATATGTGATATAGTAGCAAAATAGAGGGAGTCCACTGTCAGAAGAGGGTGGGGGAATAATTTGAAACTTTGGGCAGACCCTATTGCCTACATACCAGTAGGGATTATATAAATATTGGACTGAGTTTTAATTAAAATGCATCACACAATTATTTATGGTATAATGTTTTTGGCTTGGGTGGGTAATTGGTTGAAAGTATAGATAGGCTGTAGTTGGCATGTTATTAAATTCCATCAAAGTAACATTCTGAACAGTATGCTACTTGGTGAAAGATTCTAAAACTTTTACTCAGGAGTCTTCACGCATCTATCAGGCAGGAACAATTTCGGTGGGGCTTTGTCTCAGAGAGGGTACAATATCATGTGAGCCATAATGGTTGTTAAGACATGGCTAAAACAAAAGCAGTGCCTCAGACTTTCCTGAAAGAATTATTTAATTTTTCCTTGCATCTAATTGGCTCTTTTCCACATCCCACTCTATCCCACCTACCCATTCTCCAAAGATCCATTCAGTGGATGGGTACAAAGGCATCCATCAGAGCTCAGGATAGAGGATTAGGCTAAGGAATGCTTTTTTTCCACAAATCTTTGTGGAAGTAGATGGCTTTCTTTGTCACAAGAATAAAATCAAATTTCATCTAGACCACTGGTATCAAAATTAAATAAAAATAAGACCACTAAACCATATATGAGGATCCCTTATGTTTCTTTATAACTTTTATTCATTTTATTAAATATTTCCCAATTACATTTTAATCTGGTTCAGGCTGTACTCAGGGGTGTTGAAGCCCTGACACCACATGTTTGATACCTCTGACCTAAATAATACCTTGGTGCCAGAAAGATGAACTAAACTACTGATAATTTTGCTCCAAGACTTAACAAACAGTGAAGCCTACTGTCATATTTTTGAGGTCTCATTCTAAAATGGTGTAACAAAATGAGATTAGGCTCCCCTTTCTGCCTTAAAGAATCACAGATGTGCCTATTTTACAAAGAAGAAACTCCAAAAAGCTGAAATAACAAAATGAAGTTTTGAAAATTAAATCATCTTAAGTATATCAAGGGGGCAGCTAGGTGGCACAGTGAATAAAGTGCCAGCCCTGGAATCAGGAGGACCTGAGTTCAAATCTAACCTTGGACACTTATTAGCTATGTTTGTCTCAGTTTTCTCATCTGTAAAATGAGCTAGAGAAGGGAATGGCAAATCATTTCAGTATCTTTGCCAAGAAAACCCAGAATGGGGTCATGAAGAGTTGGACATGACTGAAAAACGAATAAAACAAAGTATATCAAAGGAATTGCCTACTTAATTATTTTTCATAGGATCATTGATTTAGACCTAGAAGGGACCTTAGAGGTTATTTAGTCCAACTCTCTCACTTTACAGATAAGAAACTGAGTCCCAAAGAGTTTGAGGGGCTTGCCCATGATTATAGAGCTGGAAAGTGGCTGATCTGAACCAATATACATCTAGTTCTAGCAAAAACTCTAGCAATATACACCCAGCTGTACAAAGCTTCCTTTAAAAAAATTTAAAGCAAAGAATAACTCTGTCATGTGAAAAATCAATTTCTAATTTATCTGTTGCTTGTATGCTTGTATATCTGTTGCTGATTCATATGCTACCTTTGGATTTAGAAGACCTAAGTTCAGACATTGCCTCTATCATTTATTTACTGCATGTGTGACCTTGAGCAAATTTAACCTCCCTGGGCCTCAGTTTACTCACTTGTAAGACAAAGAGATTGGACTAGTTGACCTCTAAGGTCCCTTCTAGCTCTAATTCATTCTATAATCCTATTCTTTTTCTTGTATTTTCTTTACTTGAAGCAAGGAATACCTTTTATAACAATAGATAAGTACTATGTACTGATTAGTATTTTTCAAAAAAAGATGTCTGCTAATGGCTTTTTGAATATGCCCTCCATATCCCTGGTATTCCTCTGTTGGATTGCTTAATAAATAGTTCAATGAATATGAATTTTCTTTATCCTGCCTCAAGAAATCCATAACAGACCAAATCGCCTGCCAATAACATCACTAGAAATTTGGATTCTCCCCAAGCCCACAAAAAAAATGCAAAAGAGGGCTCCCTTGGAAAACATTTTGATTTCTGAGGAGAAAAAAAAAGTCAGCCTACAAGGACTGCCTCCCCCACTCAATGTAACTCTAGCTTGCTCATCATTGTCTCTTGCATTTTCTCCCATGCAAAGCTACATAAATAATTAACTCCCAACTAGTCAGTGAATTTATCTTCTTCAGCAAGTGTGTTCCTTCTGCAAGTTTAAAGGATTTAGTTGAAGTGAGCCTTCTATTATAAATTTATTGTTTAAATGGCTCTTAAAAATTTCAAATAATGCTCCTTAGATATCATTATTATGAATAATGATAATAATTCACTTTTTCATGGTGTTTCATTGAATTAGCATAGAGATTATAGATCTAGAGCTCCAAGGAACTTCACAGATTATCTAATCCAACCCTTTTCATTTTGCAGATGAGGAAACTAAGGCCCGCAGGAATTAAATGACTTGACCAAGATCATATTGATAATGAGTGTCAGAAGCAGGATTTTATTTTCCTAAAACACAATTCTAACCATGTCACCTTCCTACACAATAACTCTAGTGGAGCCCTATTGCCTCCAGCGGCAAATACAAAATGTCCTATTTGGCATTCAAAGCCCTTCATAACCTAGCCCCCTCCTCCTTCCAGTGCTCTTACACCTTCTTCCTTGATATTTGATCCAGTAACACTGACCAGTTCCGGGCTGTTCCAGGAACAAGACACTCCATCTCTTAGCTCCAGGCATTCTAAAAGGCTGTCCCCCATACCTGGAATACTCTCCCTTCTCTGCCCTGACTACTGACCTCCCTGACTTCTTTTAAGTTCCAACAAAAATCCCACCTCCTATAGGAAGCCTTCCCCAACCCTCTTAATTCCTGTGCCTTCCTCTGTTAATTATTTCTTATTTATCTTATATATGGCTTGCTTTGTATATATTTATTTGCATATTGCCTCTCCAATTAAATTGATCCTTGAGGGCAGGGACTGTCTTTTGCCTCTTTTTGTATCACCTTCCCTATTCCTCCCTCCCAGATTAGTACTGCTGCCTGGCACAAAGTAAGCACTTAATAAATGTTTATTGAATTGAACTAAGTTTGAATCCAGGTCTTCTGGCTCCAAAGTCTGTGTTCTCTCCCGTGGGCCTGGTCAGCCAACTCTGAGGCTGAATGAGAGTGTACAACCTGAAGAATAGGAAATGTTTATGGGTGTGTACATGTCAATCCACAGCTATCATTTCGGATTCCATATTTCTAGCTTCTAGTCCATGGTGTCACAAGTGATGAAAGAATGAATGCATAAATACCATTACCAGGTTTGTATCCCAAAGAAATAATAAAAAAGGGAAAAGGACCCACATGTACAAAATTATTTATAACAGCTCTTTTGGTGGTGGCAAAGAATTGGAAATTGAGGGGATGCTCATCAATTGGGGAATGACTGAATAAGTTGTGGTATATGAATGTAACAGAATACTATTGTTCTATAAGAAATGATGAGCAGGCAGATTTCAGGAAAACCTGGAAAGACTTACATAAACTGATGCTGAGTGAAGTGAGTAGAACTAGGAGAACACTGTACACAATAACAGCAACATTATGAGATGATCAACTAAATTAGACTTAGCTCTTCTCAGCAACATGATGATCCAAGACAATTCTCGTGATGAAAAATGCTATCCATATCCAGAGAAAGAACTGTGTAGTCTGAATGCAGATCGAAGCATAAGATTTCCACTTTTTTTGTTTTTTTCTTTCTCGTGATTTTTCCCTTTTCTTCTTTCTCGTGATTTTTCCCTTTTCTTCTGATTCTTCTTTCACAACATGATTAATGTGGAAATATGTTTAACATGATTGTACATGTATAGCAAATATCAGATTGCTTGCCTTCTTGGGGAGGGGGGAGGTAAGGGAGAGAGAAAAATTTGGAACTCAAAATGTTACAGAAATGAATGTAGAAAACTATCTTTACATGTAATTGGAAAAAAATAAAATTAAGTTTAAAAAAGGAACAAATACACACAAACACACATACACACACAAACCAAAACCCTACGTTTAATTTTCAAAGGGAAATGAACAACTTGTAATGGAGTTGATCTGATGGCAACAAGCCTCTTTAATCTATGGAATATTTGAGGATAGGAATCAGGACTGGATTTCATTGGTCTAGGCAAATCCCAGATGAGGAAGCTCCCTTTAGCAATGAAAGATGGCACTTTTCCTGCAACTTATAGTTTTAAAGAATTGTCTAGTACACAGAGAGGTTGAGTGCCAGAGAAGGGGCTGGAAGGGGCTTGAAGTTAGGTCTTCCTAACTTCAAGGCCAAGTATCTATCTACTGTACTGTGCTGCCTCTCATGGACTAGAAAACATTTGCCTTATTCTTGTGACATGGCAGTACCTAGGCCGATCAGCAGGACTTGTGGTGGGAACACTAGGGACTCTCCCTCTTGACCTTCAGCACTTCCATCTTTCGCCTTTGTCGTCTGAAGACAGTGCCCCTACAGAGCAATAACGTGATGGCTGATTTACTTGGGCCTTCAGCATGTCATAGTCTATGCAACCACAACTCCTAGCATGGTACCTTGTATATGATAAACACTTAAAAAGTTTGTTTTAACTGAAATGGTTTCCACCTCCACTTTATGTCTCACACACAGCCCAGGCCCTCATCTCTTTTTGACTGGACTACAGTCACAGTTTCCTAACTGATCTTCCTGCTTCCAGTCTATCCCCTCTCCAGTTCATCCTCCATGGTAGTATCTAAGAAAACTCATTGATATGCTGCAATGATCAGACCATTGGAGATACGTGATCAAATTCTGGCCTATTTTGTCCAGACTTATTCCATATGACTACCCTTCCTGTAGTTTACATTCCCTGTTCTCCTTCTCTCTTTTCCCTTTGCTTATAGCCCAATGCTATAAATAGAGTACTCTCCCCTTCCATCTCTATCTCCCTTCCAGGCCCAGTTCAAAATCTATCACCTCCACAAAGGCCTGACCTTCCACAAACCTCAATGAAAGTGATCTCTCCTTCCTCAGATTTCTCATAGTACTTTGCCAAGATCTCTCCTTTTTATTTCTCACCTAATTACATATGTACTTGTCCTCTAAGTCCCTCATTAGATTGTAAGCTCCTTGTGGACAGGACCTGTTTAATATCTTTGTGTCCATATTACCTATCATAATGCATTGCAAATAGTAGTTAATTAATGTTTCTTGACTTGTTAAATGTTCTTCTTTGGCAATATTGATGCATTCTGTACACATTACTAAACAGTATCATTAGGCTACGTGCCTAATGCTTGCACCAGAAAGGTAGCATCAGATTTAGAGTTGAGAGGAGCCTTCCAGCTCATCTAAACTAAACCAACTCCCTAAATTTACAGAAAAGGAAACTGAGGCCCAGAGAAAACAACTTGGCCAGGGTCACAAAACTAATAAGTAACAGAACTGGGATTTAAATCTTGCTCTTTTGATCACAAATCTAGCTTCCTCCACTAGACCATACCATGCTTTCCCACTCCACCATTCCCCTCCTTCCCCAAAACATCTTCCCTTTTGATTCTAGATAACACTAGAATCTTACAACCATGTTCTTCTAAGGAAGGAATTGGAACAGAAAGGAATTTTCAAGCCAGGTTTGACAGTCTGTATACACAGAATGGAACCCAGAAGCAAACCTTGACAAGCGTTGGAAATCCCCTCCCTTCCTTCCAAACTAGAGGACTGAAAAACAAATCAATGTGAGATGAGAAACCAGAAATGGATTAGAAGAAGGGAGGGCAAATAGTAGACTTCACAGTTCCTAGAACACTGTAAAAGCCAAGATCAAAAACTGGATCTTCATTCTAAATGCTTGTTGATTCCTAACTTAAAATTAGAGGACGCTGTACTTAGCACAAGACATTACTGTTAACTCTTTGTTGAGTGAAATGTGAATGGAATGAACAACAGGACGTTGGGTAATGAGTCAAAGAACTTGTTACCACTTTCCCTTCTCTCTACCTGCCACCCCATTTACCAAAGAGTACCTGAAGTAGTGGGTTGGATTTAGCTTATAGCTTGCACTTTGGAAAGAAGGACAATAGATTGGATTTGAGGTAAAATTACACAAAGCCAAATTTCTTGTTGTTTAGCTGAATGCTAACTTGCTATCTTTTCCATTTCCACGATACAAGCTCTTAGAGCCAGAAAGTAAACAATGGGGACCTTAGAAATGCTAGGTTTTTAGCCTGGTAGCAATATGGCCTTTCAATTGCTTTGCACAGTTAGCATTGGGATGGTACAGAGGAGGAAAAATAAATGAGGATTTCACTTCTGATACTGCTAACTAGGGGCCTTCTTCAAGTACTTGAATTGGGTGGGGAGAATGAAGAAGGGGAAAGCTGATTCTTTTGTTTGGTTTTTATTGTGCATGACTAAATGTATTAGACATGTTGGATCACAGAGAATGTGTGCTGGTGAATCATAGCACTGCTGAATCTGTATGTGTGATGCCTGCTAATGTCATTTAGCCCTTCAATGGCACTTTTCATCTTCAAAGTGCTTTCCAAACCAATATCATCTCAGAATTGCTTTAACAAAATTAGAGACATAGCATGCTACACAATTCCTCCTTAAGGAACAAGAGAGTCTTCCAAACACTACCCTACAATAGCAGTGATTTTTTTTTTTAACAGCAGCAGAAAAAGAGATAGAAGTGGGGAGGGAAGAGTCTGGCAGCCGGGAGAATTGATTAGTGATCATAGATTTCAGAAACTACCCCTCCTAGGCCCTAGCAAACTGCAAGTAAAAACAAATCTCTGAGGTCGTGCTACAGTTGAACCCTGACAAGTTATTAAGACTTAGAACAGATCATTCTTTGATGTATGTAGGTTGTTTTCTAGTCTTTTGTAGATAAAGTACAAATAAAGTATTGCACCAGGTTACTACTAGACACTAGGGGGGAAAATGCAAGCATCAAAAGGTTTTCATCAGCTTTATTGTCATTCCTTGGGAAAGAAAAATGAGATTTACTTAATCTCAGAAGTATGACAAATTTCTTTCTCCAAAACTTAAAATGTTTTTCATTGAAGATTTTCAATTGAGCAAGATTATTTTTTCGGGAGGGGAATTAAAAAGGGGGAATGGGGGAGAAAATCTTTAAAAATGTCTTTGCTCCATGTTGGCAAATCCTCCTGTGAGAGGATTACTACTCACTGTCTTGCTTGCACTAGGAAGCCAAAGTATCCTGGGGTTTGAAGCAAAGATACCCTGGTCAAGGAGGAAGAGCCCTATAGAACTGGGAGTCAAGAGGCCTGGGTCCTACTCCTAGTTCTGGCACTAATAGACAATCAGACAAGTAACTGCTCTGTGCCTCAATTTCCCTATTTGAAAACTAGAGGATTCTGGTTGGATGATGTCTAAAGGCCTTGTTGAGCTCTAAAAGGTTTCTTTCTCTAATGAATTTAATTTCTTTCAGGTCATGGAGCATTTGTAACAATTTTTTGATAACTGATTGCCTCTGCTCTGCTTACAGTGCTTCTGTGTGCCCCTAATTGAAGAAATTTTCAGTGTTGGATAACTGAAGTTCAAATTTCATCCTCTACCTGCACCACTTCATTTAAGGTCTCATCATTCTACTTGGAAGTTCAAAGGGTGGGGAAAGGGGAGGGCTGGGAGGACTCTGTACAATGAAGACCATGGGAAACCATCCCCCCCACCCTTGCAGCTGCAGTCTAGGCAGACCCTGCATTGTGATGTAGATGTGCTCCAAAGTGCATCTGCTACAAGACCATTTCCATAGGTCTTTACTGTATTTCTTCTATTATTCATAGAACACAATGTAAATGAAGCCATAAATTTTACCCCCCACACTCAATGTAGAAAGGAGATAATGGAAAGTGTGAATTATGAATGAATCACTGTTATTGTAATTCCTCAAGGATTCTGATGGAAATGATTAAATTCCTACAAAGACACAGATTCTAAACTTTCACATCCCAGTTCTTCATAGTGACTCTGAGAATTTCACAAATAAAACATACAATTCCTGTTTGGATTTTATCTGCCAGAAAGATAATCCTAACCTTCCAGGGCCCAGCTGATAGCCTTAACTTGAGTTGTAAAATAAAGGCTTGGGATGAATTTGGGTAATGAAAGGGAGGGGAGGAGACAGGCATTAAAATATCTGTGTTTTCCAGTAATCCAGAAATACTATTGGGCATTCAAATGGGCTATAGGAAAACTGTGGGAATTTTTTTAGGTAAACCTGTTTAAATCCTCAATCTGAATCCATTGCATTTATTCTGTCTCTAGGGGAAAGAGGGTGCCCCATGGAGGGAGATGGGAGGGCAGAACTTTGAGTAGAGAGGAAGAAATGTTGAATGAATCAGTAGGCAGTCTTCCATTTGAAAAGATGAACCAAGAGTCTAATGAAGTCAAGATGTAGAGTTTTTTTTCTTCTTCTAAATTTGTTTTGATAACAAGGGATTCTGGTCAGCAATTATCCTCTCAACCATGATAAGCAATTCTTCTAACTAAATGATAGTAGAGTTTGAGATGCATAAGCTATTCTGGTTTTGATAATGATAGAAAGTGATTGGAATTACTTCACTGATCCAAGATAAAGCCCCTGGAAAATTTTAGCCTTAATCCACTTTAGTCACATGCCAGACTTTTTAGAGAGTTGAAGCCCCCAAAATGAGATTCAAGCTGATATTTAACAGTCCGTGCATCATTCCCAGAAAAATTTCTCCTTTACAGAACCCCAAAATAAATTTGACATTTTTTAAACTCCAGAATATGTATGTGTAGATAAAGATATCAATACATAGACACTTACAGACTTTTGGACAGTAACTGCTTTATACTCTCAAATACCTTGGGATAATTTTAAATTAGAACATATAATGTAGGGATAGGGAGGTATGGCACTAAGGCTATATCAAAACCATGCCAAAAAAAGACTAAGGAGTACTATGGATAAGGTAGTAACAGAGAAAATAAAGTGAGACCTCTATTATACATTGAGATACATAATAGATGCTAGAATCACTAAGCTATCAAAATATATAATACAAGTTGCTTTAGTTTTGTTACTGCTTCTGTTAATATAAAAAATGATTAATGGTAAAATACCTATTTGAGTCAAATAATTGCTGGATGGGAGGGGGAGCATTTTCAAAATCATGCTGTAGCCAGCTCTAAGTGGCAATAGAGAGCTGATGAGTCTCAGTGTGAGTGTTTATGTCTCTGAAATCAGCAAATGCTACAAATCAGGACTTGATGTATTGTTTTATTGATTGTCCACCAAGGGTGGGGAACCTGAGGCCTCCAGGCCACATGTGGCCCTCTAGGTCCTCAAGTGCAGCCCTTTGACTGAATTCAAACTTGATAGAACACTTGAGGATCTAGAGGGCCACATGTGGCCTGGAAGCCTCAGGTTCCCCACCCCTGGGACTCTAGACTTAAGAAAGTGAGGGAGAAAGTGCTAATAATGCAAATTAACTTAAAAGCATGTCATGACTACACCCCTCCTCCCCCAAAGCACCAGTTGTTAAACATTCACCATCACATCCCTCTTTGGGGCTGAGCTAGAGCAGAAAGAACTTTGGAGTTCAAATTGCTCAACTTTCTCGTTTTACAGATGAGGAAACAGGCTCAGAGGCAAGAGACTTGTCCAATGTCATACTGACAATAAGCAGCAAAGTAGGGATTTGTATCCAGGTCTTCTCATTCCAAATCCAGCTTTCTTTTCTCTGTACAGCCCCTTCTTCTCCTAAACAAAAGAAAGCTGCCCAATGGGGTGTGTTGAAAAGAATGATGAAGTGAGAGCTGGAGAACTTGACTTTGAGTATGGGCTTTATCACAAAAAGTGGACTTGTGCATTTTCACCTGTAGGCAAGTCACCCCAGTGTCCAGAAAGTACACTGGATTTGGACTCAAAGGAGAGAGGATTGAATCCCTGCTCTGTCACTCACTTCACTCACTCCTCTGTCAAATGAGGGAGTTAGACTGGACAGTCTCTAAAGCCCCTTCAAGCTAGAAATCCTATGATTCAATAAAAAAGAAAGTTTCATTGAATACTCACCTCTTCCCTAAGAGTGTGAACAACATAGGATTTTTTTTTCTTTAAATGCAAAGGAAAGAACATCCCTTCCACATTTTTAATTTCTACATTTGGACTGTTGGCTAAGATGGCTGTCTCCCACGTACCTTTTGTTCAGTCATTTCAGGCCTATGTGACTCTTTTGTGACTCCATTTGGGGTTTTCTTGGCAAAGATCCTAGAGTGGTTTGATGTTTCTTTCTCCAGCCCATTTTACAGCCGAGGAAACTGAAGCAAACAGGGATAAGTGACTTGCCCAGGGTGATACAGCTAGTAAGTGTCTGAGGCTGGATTTGATCTCTGGTCTTCCTGACTCCAGACCCAGTGCTCTATCTACTGCCCACATACCTGCCCCCAGCAAAATCCTGAATTCACACCAGAGCCAATGATGATAAAGAAGTCCAATGAAAAACAACAATAAGTGACTTCTTTTATTCCAGAACGTCATGAAAAGTCATACAAAAGTTCACAGGCAATAGAAAAGGGAGCGCCTGGCATCAAAACCATCACCAATGCACAGTAACTTTCCATAGTGACCAAAAATGGGACATAGGTAGCTTGCAAGGCTTTGTAGTTAGAGGAAAAAAAAAAGAAGGTTCCCCTGAGAAAGCCCCAGGGTGGTCAGAAAGTCCCAGTGGACACCTTGGAGTGCTAGGAGCAAAAGTGAGCAATAACCAGTGACCAGCGTGGTGCCACAGTGCCACACTCCAGGCTAAGGGTTATGAGGTGCCTTATACTCTGTCCTGAAATGCCAGAAAGGGTCCTGAAGATCCACCACACTCACCCTCAAAGACCAGAACAGAGGTGAGGAACCTAGTTTGGATTCCAGTTTGGATTCAGTCAGAGGGCTGCACTTGAGGACCTAGAGGGCCACCTATGACCTCGAGGCCTCAGGTTCTCCATGCCTGATCCAGGGGGACCTAATGACAGGAAGTAGAAGTCAGCCCAGGAATCCAGAGACTCAGAAAAATATCAAACAGAGCTGACCACTCCACCCCAAGCAAGAGGCCAAATATGGCCCTGACACAAAGCTCCAGTTTAAGAACTAAAGCTAGAAAGGGATGAGTAAGTCCAGGACAACACTGACCACTGTCAACAATTATTGGAAGTCTAGAGATCCTCACAAAAGGAGCAAATAACTTCACAATAACTGCAAGCAAAGACTCAAAGGAGTGGGAAGAATTGCTTTTTCCACAAGGACTACATGAATACCTAGAAAAAATAAAGCAAGAGATTTTTTAAAATTTCATCAGTCAGTCAATAAACATTTATTAAGGGCATACTATGTGCCAGGTACTGTGCTAAGCTATATTTGATGGCAAATATTTCTACAATGTGTGGCTCTTCGGGGTATATCAGGACCCATGCTAGGAAGAGAGATCACACACTAAGCTTCCATATCCAAATTAGATTTACTGAAAGGTAGTTACTACTTATGAAGGTCTCAAGAGGACTGAAGATAAGAGATATGGCAGGTTTGGGGATGTGTGTCTCCAGATTCCATCAGTTATCTGGGCTTCCCATGATATCAGATCAGTGGGGCTAGGGAAGATCACATCCAAGATGACTTCCCAGATTTCCCTTTTATGTACACAAAAAGTCTAATCTCTGAGATGTCAGTGGTGTTTTCCACAATTTCCCTACTTCACAGAACATTGATTGAATGTGAACTAAGGTGTTATCTCTGTTTACCACTGCTCTCATTATCTTTACCCTGGGATCTTTAAGCATCATAATTTATTGAAGGAGGGCAAAAAGGAAACGGGAAAAAAGCCTGGTTTGTTCTATGACTGACTTATTGGTCCTATTCTTATGGCCCTATTTGGACTCTGAGAAACTCTCCCAGAACCCAGGGGCTCAACCCTCACACAGGTGGCCATTAACCCGTAATAGAAACAAAGGTACCATCAAATTTGTTGTTGGTCTGAATTACTAAATTAACTCAACTCTACCGAACCAGTGTCTGGACTCTAAAACACATGATAATGTGCATAAAACAGGTTATTAATCAGTCAAGGCCTTTTGTTTTTTTCATGTGTTTGGGCATCTTGCCTTTATGAGATGGGGCAACATGAATATATATCCTTTTTGGCAAGCAATGTCAACTCAAATATATTTACAAAGGAAGGATGGTATTTGTAGTTACAAAAGTCCTAAATAGGAAACATACCTTTATGGAAAGAGTCAGCAGGGCCAAACTAGACATTCTGAAATGAATTTTGATGGGTTGCAATATGATGGTGCAGGGAATAGAGTGCTGGGCTTGGAATCAGGAAGACCTGAGGGGGTTGAGTCAAAATGGCTTCCAAAATCCCTTCTGGCATTCAATGTCTGATCCAGGGTAACGCAGCGGACGGAATGTTGGATTTCGAGTCAGGAAGACCTGAGTTCAAACTCAGCCTCAGATGCTGAATAACTTTGCGACCTGGACAAGTCATCTAACCTCTGTTTGCCTCAATTCCTTTAACTATAACATGAGAATAAGCACCTACCTCTCAAGATTGCTCTGAAGATAAAAAATGAGAAAATATTTGTAAAGTACTTTGCAAACCTTAAAGTGCTATATAAATGCTAACTTTATCATTACCATTATTATTATTATCTGAACCACTGGAAGAAATGCCCATGTCTATGAGATTTTGGATCTATTGAAGCTAAAGTTGCTTCTTTGAATGAAACCATGATGTCATAGGATGATAATAACAATGACAACAGTAACAGCTACAACAATAATAAATAACATTTATATAGCACTTTAAGGTTTGCAAAGTTTGTAAATATCTCATTTTATCCTCACAATAACCCTGAGAGATAGATACTATTATTATTTCCATTTTACAGATGAGGAAACTGAGGCACAGAACAGTTAAGTAACTTACACAGGTCACACAGCTATTAGCTGTCTGAGGCTAAATTTGAACTCAGGGCTTCCTGCCTCCAGGTCCAGCACTCTATCTACTGCATTATCTTGGATCAGAAATTGAGTGCTGGAAGGGATCTTAAAAGCCATGTTGTCTTAACTCTCCCATTTTATAGATTTCACACACTCTGATTGGAAGGTAGAGCCATGAGCTCCTTGACTTCCATTTAAGGAAAGGAGACAGGAAGACATCTCTTCAGACGTCACATTGCCCACCCCACTGCCCTTGTTTTGTGATTCCTCAGCTCCCTAATATAGTGGTTTTTAGCCATTTTCCAAGCTAGCCCCAACCTGATAGTAGCCATAAACCCAAAGAAACATTGAGGAAAACATGTTGGGCATTTTTTAAATTGCACAAAAGTACAAAAAACCTATCTCTCACAACTTGTTTCAGTTATAAATTCGTCACATTCCCATGATTAGAGACCTGTTATTTGGGAGCATGTCCAAAAAAGAATTTTTTAAATTTGTTTATTTATTATGTTTTAATTTGTTTATTTTTAAATTATTTAAATAATTATTTATCAATTTCTGCTTTTTCTCCAACTAAACTGTTGCCCCTGAGTAAGTAATGGTGCCTCTTCTTTCGAAAGTAGAGCAAATACAGCAGTTTAAACTGTGAACACATTTAGGTGAGGGCAGTTATGATGTAAAAGATTTGAAGACAAAAGATGTGAATTCATAGTCCAGTTCTCCCATGTGTGAGACCTTTAGCAAGTCACTTAATTGTGCTTGACTTCAGTTTCCTCATCTATAAAATTAGTGAACTGAAGTAAATGATTTCTTAAGGTCCCTTGCAACTCTATAGCTGACACTCCAGGAAAAGGAAGCTGATCCATGTTTATACAGAAAATATAAGTATTTATAATAACAAAACAAAATAGTTAATTTAGTTGTCAAATAAACCAAGAAAAACCAAGATAAAATCAAAGGAAGAAAAATCTAAATATGAAAAAGCTAAGTGATACAAGCTCTGAGCCTATAGTCAGGAAGGCCTAAGTTCAAATTTGACCTCAATACCTACTGGCTGTGTGACCTTGGGCAAGTCATTTAACCTTGTTTGCCTTTGTTTCTTCATCTGTAAAATAGGAATAATAATGGCACCTACTCCCAGGGTTATTATTAGGATCAGATGAGATATTTGTAGAGCATTTATTAAGCACAGTGCTTGGCACATAGTAGGTGCTATGGAAATGCTAATTATTATTATTATTATTATTATCATTATCATTATTTTTAAAAAGCTTTGCTACATCTCTTTATTAGTCTCTGGTGATTCTGCTTTGTCCTTCCCTATCTTAGCTTAATCTTATGTATTCCTAGTAAAGTCCCAGTATTTACATAACATATTTACACAATACTACAAGTTAAGGGCCTCCATGTCTTCAACTTTCTTGGTCTGTTTGGTTTGTGTTGGTTTTGTTTTTTTTTTCCTTGACTCTCAGATCAGCCAGTATCTGCTCAGCCATACCTGTCCTTTCTGGAGTCTCTTCTGGTAGAACAGTTTGTACTAACTCTCCTTTCTCTCTAACTGGCCCCGGAATCTCTCAGCTGTTGCCAATTGCCTTTAGCCCCTTCCCCTACCATCTGAATGAACAACTGCAGAATGATGCAGCAACCTGGCTCTTTAAAAAGACCATAATCATTCAGCAATCTGGCTCTTCAAAGGAACTTTTTGAACCACACCAAGGTGGCGAGAAGCTTGCCCAGTCGAAGATGCCCATGATCCTAAACTGGAAGATTTCACAGGGTGTATTTCGTAGATCAATCTTTGTGCTACACCAAAAAAGCTACAGCATATCCTTCAAAGAAGTATTCTTTGACCAGAGGGAGGATGGAAATCAATGGTTTCAGAGAAGACTACCTCCACGCTGAATAATCCTGAAGCTGACCATGACTTACTGGAGGATATATAATTAATGTAAATATAAACTGCACTCCATTTCAAAGTCCACTAACTTGACAACATTTTGTTGGCATGGATTTGGGAAACTATAGATCAGGGGTGGGGAGCCTTTGGCCTCGAGGCCACCTGTGACCCTCTAAGTCCTCAAGTGCAGCCCTTTCCACAGAACATATCCTTTTATTTGTTCTGTGAAGTTTGGATTCAGTCAAAGGGCCACACTTGAGGACCTAGAGGGCCACAGCCTCGAGGCTGAAGGTTCCCCACCCCTGCTATGGAAAATATGACTTAAAATAAACATGCTAGGTTAGTACATTAATAGTATTGAAATGAACATAAAGCAGGGCTATGGAGGAGGTGGTCCACTGAGTAACTGGTAACCCATGACACTTGTCACAGGAAGAAGACAAGTTGATGTGCATTCAAAGGAGGTAAGAATAAGTCGTTTCTCCCTGCTATGTAGAGCACACAAGCTTGTCTCCCAGATGTGACAGGAACTGAAAGGAGCCATTGAGCTTTCAGAGGCCCCAAAGCATCGAAAGGGAGCCAAGGCCCAAATGATCTGGGGTTTGTCTAGCTGATGAAGGCACTCATAATGCGACAACTGCACAGTTCTGTTGAGTCAATATTAGAAATTCTGAAGGCCCAGGAGGAGCAAGAGCAAATGTAAAATTTTTAAAATTTTTAATATTTAATTTTTCCCCAATTAGATGTGAAAACATTTTTAATTGATTAATTGATTAATTAATTTAATTAATTGATTTTTTTTAAAAGTTTTGAGTTCCAAATCCTATCCCTCTCTGCTCCCTGAGACAGTAAGCAATCCAATATAGGTTATACATGTGCAATCATATAAAACATTACCATGTTATTCATTTTGTGCAAGAAGACTAAAAAAAAAGGGAAATTGTATGCTTCAGTCTGTATTCAGATAATATCAGTTCTTTCTCTGGAAGCCAATAGCATGTTTCAACATGAGTGCTTTGGGACTATCTTGGATCATTGTATTGCTGAGAATAGCTAAGTCATTCACAGATGATCATACAATGTTGCTGTTTCTGTGTACAATGTCCTTCTGGTTCTGTTTACTTCACTTTTCATCAGTTCATATGAATCTTTCCAGGTTTCTCTGAAATCATCCTCCTTGTCATTTCTCATAGCACAATAATATTCCACCACAATCATATACCATAGTTTGTTTAGCCATTCCCCAATTGATGGGCATCCCCTTGATTTCCAATTAAAAGAAGACTTTTTAAAGGAGAAGTATTGGGATACAGCAGAAAGCTTTGCTGCATTCAGAGTCAGAGGATCTGGGTTCAAATTCCACACTACCTGTGTGACCTTAGACAAATGACTTAACCTCTCTGGGTCTCAGTTCCTCATCTGCAAAATGATGGGGTTGAACTAGATGACCTCTAAAGTCTTTGCCAGGTTGTGGTTTTGTCCTGGCTTTTTCCACTCACCAAAAAAAGGGCCTAGAAGAGGAAACATTATCTTGGGCTCTTAGATCTCAGCTAAACAACAGGTTTGGAGAGAAAATGGCAAACTATTCCAGTGTCTTTGCCAAGAAAAACCCAAATTGGTTCATGAAGAGTCAGACACGATTAAATGACTGAACAACAACAAAAAACAGAAGGTTTTATAGGACCGTGAAAAATCCTCAAAATGCCTTTTTAATAGCCTAGAAGAGCACGGTTAAAATTTGAATGAATGTCTCCTTCAGCCTGGACCTGGCTAACATTTTGGCTGCCACTGATAGAGTACTTTACGGTATGTATGGCACTTGATACATACAATTCTATCCTTAGATCCAAATGACAACCCAGCATAGTAGTTAGAACAGGAAGCATCACTATCATTTTACAGAGGAGGAAACTGATGCTCAGAGAAATGAAATGACTTACTCATGGTCCCTCTACTAGTAAATAGCAAACGTGAGATTTGAATTTTAATCTTTCGACTCCAAATCTACATCATTGAACTAATCTACCCAGCCTGTACAAAATATCTAAACCTGAGAGGTATTCTGCACCAGAGGTATATGGCACACTAAAGCCAATGAAATTCCATTTCCTTTTTAACCTGATCTCTGATTTCATTGGCACAGGGAACTCCCATAGACAAAACTCCCTCTACCAGCAAAGACTGGCATATGCTATGTAATTTACAGTTTTAGAGATTTGTCTGGATACCAAGAGTGTAAGTGACTTGCCTAGTTACTTTGTGTCAGAGGATAGACTTGAACCCAGATCTCTCTGACTCTAGGCTAGAGCCATCTCTCCTTCATACATTGCTGACCCACCAAAGCTAATGCTGTTTCAAAGAACTTATTTCCTGGCCAAAGGCAAGCCTGAAAAACAATACAAACTGGTTAGGAAGAATGAAAGGCTCTCTGTAACCCTGATTTTATTATGTAAATACAACTTTTCCCAGAGTTCCTTGCCCTTATAATATATGCCCTTTCTTCCTAAGAGCTCAAAATACTTGCATCTTCTTTTTTCATTACAGAATGCTTGTGAGATAAGGCCTGAGATTATTCCCACTTTACTTCCACGTTACAGATGGGAAAATTAAGACCCAGAGAGGCTAATGCACACAAGCAATTTCCCTCAGGAGACACTGACAGGGCCAGGCACTAGGACCCAGTTCTTCCTCCTCCCAGACCAGTGCTCTTTTTCCCCATGCCAAAAGATGATACTAACATAAGCTAGCATCCATGGAAAAGCACTTCACCTAGACTGGTGCCATATAGCCTTTGGGCAACCAATAAGTATTCACTGTCAATTTAAAAATGTTTTGCTAAGTGGTTCCAAAAAAAGAGACTCATTTTGCTAAATGTCACATTTCTAGTCATTTTACAGCTGGTTACTGCTAATATTCATCTGTTAGGTTGGAAATCAGAATGTCTGTCCATCTGCATTGCTCCTCTTTGGGCTTGCGTATGCTTCTTGTTCTCGCTTTGCCTGTTGACAGCCAGTCTCCCTCCTCACCACTCCTTCTCCTGAACCAGTTCTTGTTGCTAAGGGCTTTGAGCTTAGCAGCTACTAAAGACTTCATTTTTTTTTTCACATGACCCTGAGATGTCCATAATGAAAAGTGCACTAAGATGAGTTATACATTTATACAGACTGACTTTCAATACCCATGGCTCTTTACATGGCTCCCCAGTGGAGCCATTTTTAGACATCTAGATTTTTTTCTACACTAATCTCAACCCAGTAGTGCCCACATCCTGAAAAGGATTCAGAAAAAAAAAACACATAGATGAGCATCTTTAGAGTTGGACAAAGGTAGGGAAAACAGACCTCTTTCAAGCAATTTGTTACAGACCCTCTGGAGTCTCTTTCCCAGGAAAGTTCCTGAGGTGGACAATGGTAAGGTTAAAAAGGAGTCATCTTTATGAATGATATCCCCCCATCCTCATATCCCAGGCCCTTGTCTGCCAGCCATATGCATTGCTCTTTTCTCTGTCCCTCTTTCTCTCTCCATCTTTTTCTTTCCTCTCTGCCTTACTTCACACTGCCTTTTCCCTCAATCTTTCTTTCTCATCTTCTTAAGTCTATCACCTTCCATTAAGTCAACCAAGCACATTCAATGGCAGCAATGGCCACTACTTGGTCCCAGTGACCAAAGAGTCCTAGTTTTCAAATTCTAAATCCAGTGCACTTTCCACTACATCATGCTCCCTCCCATGACTTAGTGCTATCTTGAGATCCTCATTGTCCACCCCCATACAGATACTCATGCACAGCAGTATTTAAAACAAAAGAGTGATCCTTGTGCTGGCATTTCAGGCAATGGATCAAGTTAGCGGGGAGAATTTTGTTTTGTTGAGGGGAGGGATTAGTTCTTATTGATACTTTCCAAATGATGGTATTTGGACAGTTTCTTACTCTGCCCATGCATAAAACCAATCTTTCTCTAAGCTAGAGTTTCCTACACACTTCCCTGGGCCTTTGAGATTGGATGAGATTTAGGAATTTATGTCCCAAATGGCTTCTAACTGGCAATTGGGAGAGGAAAAACTAGTTACCTAAATCATGTTGTCATGTAAGACATGACAATTGTGTTGTCATGTAAGACACAGTGAACTGAAAGTCAAGAAGCCTGAATTCTGGTCTCAATTTTGCCACTCCCTATCTTAGTCAAGTTATTCCCTGACATAATGATGTCATTTTGGTCCTCTTTGAGAACAAAGGACAACAACCAATCCCCATAGAATAATAATAATAAGAGCTAACATTTACGTATTGCTTACCATGTACAACTCACTGCACTAAGGGTTTCACAATTATCTCATTGGATCCTCACAACAACACTGTGAGGTAGGTGCTATTATAATGCCCATTTCACAGATGAAGAAATTGAGGCAGAGAAAAGTGAAGTGATCTGCCCAAAGTCCCACAGCTAGTAAGTATCTGAGGCTGGATTTGAACTCAGGTCTTCCTCACTCCAAGCTCAGTGTTCTAACTACCGCATGACCAAGTTGCTCTAAAAGAAAGAAGTAGGATTAAATGATCATAATCATTTTATGTTTAGTGTGCCTCTGGCTCTGACATTCTGTTTTAAGGCCACTCTATCTCTGCTGCCCTAGAATACTAGAAATGTATGTCACAATAGGCTTGTAAAAGGAACTTTTACAGTTGGGGTGTTTTCAAAGGCAGATAGCTGTTCCCTTTCTGCGTAAAGTGACATTTAAGAATGGGGGACCGTTTTTGGGTTCTAGACCTATAAGAGCCCTCAGAGGCTATCTAATTCACTCTGCCCATTTCATAGATGAGGGAATGAGGCCTATAAAGGATAAGTAACTTGCTCGGGCTCAGCCAGGGAAGAAGCATCAGAGCAAGTTGTTGAACCCAGGTCTCCAAAGCCAGGGTCTTTCTGCCATACCCCACTGCTTCCCTTCTCCTTCCTTTCTGGATCATGCCCACACCAAGTGGTAATGCTGCACTGTAACATCCCATATCTAAGCAAGGTTTCAGGTGAATTAGAATGGACACATGCGGCAGGCCTGAAGGATGGTAGGGAAGTCTTATTGTATTAGTCATTTTCCCTGTCATCTTGGATTAGTGTCATATTAGCCTAATGCACCACTAACATGATACAGAAATGTTAGCATATTACAGACTACTCAGTGTGTCAAGTAAGAACTTTATCATATCACTCTGTGGCTGATATTTCAAGGAAGGAGAAAACAGAAAATGTGCGGGTGCCCATATGGGAGTGCCACAGGAAGCAACCAACAGGCTTGGCACCAGAGAAATGCCTAGGCCCTCTCAGAGGCTCAGAAAAGCCTAAGAGACTTCCACCTTCTGAGGGCTCAGATAAAGATAAGAGGATGATGATGACTGTCATTGTTATTGTTGTTTTTGTTATTGTTGTTGTCGTCAAATTAAGATGTATAAAATCAAGACACTGTAAAAAGTGAGATATAATTTTAATTTTTTTGATCCAACAAATGCTTTTCCAGCTTTTTTCTTTAAAATATACAAATATTACAAAAAAGCAGTAATGATAGAAGAAAACTCTCACTTTCAGATACAACTGATTTTAATCCATACAGGCTGACCATTCAAATGTTCTTGTCCCCTAATTGAATGGTGGTAGAACTATAGCCACTAAATTTGAAATCCCTTTTGAACTTCAAGTTCAAACTCCCCCTCAGTCCTTGTCTCCCTCCTGCCTTTTGATTTGCTTAGAATCATCAGCTATGGGTTTTTAATAGAGTAGAATCCCTTGGAATATCAGATCCATGAACCTTTCGAGCACAAATGTTGAGTAAATAGAAGCAATGTGTGTAGCTGTATAGCAGTGAACTTAGACTCAAAGAAGTTGTATTGAAGTCTCAGTTCTGTCTCTCATAAGCCAGGTGACTATGGGTCAATCAGAAACTTGGTTCTTTAAGTCCTGATTTCTTCATTTATAATGATGCCTTGCACTTATATAAGTATTTTAAGGTTAGCAAAGCACTTGACATATATCATCTCAGCTGAGTCTCCCAACAGTCTCATGAAGTAGGTACTATTAAAATTCTCATTTTACAAATGAGGATACTGATATTCATAGAGGTTAAGTGATACCCAAGGTAACACAGCTGCTAAGTATCTAAAGCAAGATTTAAATCTCAATCTTTCCCATGCCAAGTCCAAGGCACTATCCACTGTGCCATGTTGATTCTCTAGAAGCTCCTTTAGTCAATTTCTGGTCTTGTTGCTATGGGTACTCCCTCAACAATTTCAGATGCAGACTTCATCTTGTATGCCCCCTCATCAATTTCCTTGCCTCCATTCTCTCCCCTCTCCAAACCATACTTCAAGTAGCTGCGAAATTACAATTTATAAAAGCCAGATCTAACCATGTCACCCCCATATTCATGAAGCTTCTGTGGCTCTGTATTGCCTGTCGGACAAAGTAAAAACTCCTCTGTTTGGCATTCAAAGTCTTTTCTACTCTGTCTCTGACCAATATTTTCTGGCTGATCACAGGTACTGGCTGATCACAGGTCACTCTCCTTCATGCCCTCTACTTTCCAGTCAGACTTGGCCCACTTACTGTTCCATACACAATATTCTACTCTGTGTCTTTGTACACACTGTTCCCTTTGCCTGGAATGTTCTCCTTTCACACCTGTACTTTGAACAATTCTTTGTTTTCTTCAAGGTTCAGCTGAGGCAAAACAGGTTTTTCTTGATCCCCCCCCCCCCCACCCAGTTGTCTTTGCTGTCTTTTTTTAGAGGCAATTGGGGTTGTGACTTGCCCGGGTCATCCATTCTAGTAAGTGTCTGAAGCCCGATTTAAACTCAAGTCCTCCTGACTTCAACACTGGTGCTCTATCCACTCCACCATCTAGCTGCCCCCATTGCTGTCTTCTTACACACAATCCAA
Organism: Vombatus ursinus; assembly: GCF_900497805.2. Classification (NCBI taxonomy): domain Eukaryota; kingdom Metazoa; phylum Chordata; class Mammalia; order Diprotodontia; family Vombatidae; genus Vombatus; species Vombatus ursinus. The sequence goes on along the minus strand of NW_020954571.1, from coordinate 21,319,058 downwards.
AATTAACTTTGTTTTTGCTCTCTCATATCTGGAAAGATGTTGGTTCCCTCCAAGAGAATATAAGCTGTGTGAGGACAGGGAATCTTTCATTTTTGTCCCTAGCACCTAACACAGTGGGGAGAGCATATGGTCAATATGGTGGTCAATAAATGCTTGCTTTATTGAATTGAATTAAGTTCTCCTGGGTCATCAAATCAGGTGGGGGAAGAAACTCTCAAAAGTAATATTCTGAAGACAAAGGGGCAAACCATTCTAATTAGGAGGAAAAAATTATAAGTTGCTTGAAGAGGCTGATGCGAATGCCAATTTTGATTTTTATGGAGATATTCACAGAAGATGGTAGCAATGACAAGTAACAGAGGGACTATTATATACAGTACAGTATTATAAGAATAATATCTGGAGTACCAAAGCTCAGAATGAGTTAAGGCTGGCAAGAAAATCTAAATAAATGAAAATGGGGTTTCTATTTTGTTTTAGCTATACTGGGGCAAAGAACAAGATAAGGGGAAGGATGGGACCCCACTTTGAGGCTGATGGGATGATAGTGACAGACAACACAAAGAAGAGAGAGCTACTCAATCCTTCTTCTATTTCTTTTGTTTTCTCTGCCAAAAGAATGAATGGCTTTTTTATTTAAAAGGACAAAATGAAAAAGGCTAAGGGGGTTGATACTCAATATAAGTAAGGATATAACAGGAGAGCCTCTAGTTGCTGCTGATTAAATCAAGGCAACTGCCATAGTTGGACTCCATTGCAGGTTCTGAAAAAAAACTGGTAGATGTGATCGCTAAAGCACTATCAATGATATTTGAAAGATCATGGAAAAGAGGAGAGGAACTGCAGGACTGGAAAATGTCACAGGTTGTCCTGATCTTCAAAAAAGGCAAGGAGGGGGAGGGCTTTGAATGTCAGAGAGGGGAATCTGCAAGTTGTAGCCCAGTGAGTTTGACTTCAACTTCTGGAAAAATATTGAATGTTTTATTGGAGAGATGGGTAGTAAATGCCTCGAAAAGGAAGCAGTAATCATCAAGAACCAGGATGCCTTTATGAAGAAAAGGTCATGGCAGACTAACCTTATTTATTGTTTTTGTCATGTTACTTACCTGGTAGACCAGAGGAATACTGTAGATATAATTCTCAAATTTTACTGCTATTATTATAGAAAAGATGGAGATATATAGGCTTGACAATTGTAGAATTAATTGGATTCAGAACTGGTTGAATGGCCAAACTCAAAGAGTCAGCATTTATGGTTCAATGTCATCTTGGCAGTATGTCTCCAGTGGAGGGCGCCAGGGATCTTGGTTGACCCTACTGTTTTAACATTTTCAGCAATGACCTGGATAAAGGTACATATGACAGCCTTAACAAATTTGCATATGACATAAATCTAGGAGAGACAACAAGCATAATGGAGGACAGAGTCAGTGATCCAAAGAAGATCCTGGTAGCTAGAACATTGAGCTGAAGCTAGTAAAGTGAGATTCAATAAGAACAAAAGTAAAGTCTTACATATGGGTTCAAGAAATCAGTTTCACAAGTGAAAATGGGAAAGGCATCATAAGTTACATTTTATGTGAAGAAGATCATGAGGCACTGGTAATCTGAAATCTCAGTGTTAGGCAAGAGTGAAATATGGCAGCCCAAACCTCAATCAGTCTTGGGTTATGTTGAGAAGCAAAATTTCCAAGAATAAGGAGGAGACGGCCCTGCTCTACTCCTTCTAGGTTAGAGCACATATGAAGTAGATGTTCAATAATAGGCCCCATATTTCAAAAAGGACATCTGGAGAACTCCAGCAGAGGGTAACCAGAGTGAGGAAGACCCTCAAGTCCATGAGAATTGGTTGAAGGAATTAGGTATGTTAAGCCTAGAAAAGAGACGACTTAATGGAACGGGGCCAAAATGGAACATGAGAGCTATCTTCCAGCACTCTAGGAATGCTATTAACATTGAAGAGGAATTAGATTTTGTTTTTCTTAGTCTCATAGGGCAAAAATAGGAGTAATGTGTTCAAAGTTGCAGAAAGATAAATTTAAGTGTGGTGTAAGGAAAAACTTCATAACATTTAGAAGCAATTATCCAAAAATATAATGGGCTGCCTCAAGAGATAGTGGGTTCCCCTTCCCTGAAGGTCTCCAAGCAGAGGTTGAATGAGCATTTGTCTGGAATATGGCAATGGGGATTCTTTTTTAGGTATGAGATGGACTAGCTAGGCCACTGGGTTCCCTTCCAAAACTGAAATCCTGTGATTCTGCAATCTACCCAAATTGTTAGAGGTCTTATTCTGTTGCTTTTAATATTTCATCACTGAGGCCCTTAAGCTGCCCATCTGTTCTCCCTCACTCTAATGATAATAATAGTGATGACTGCCCCTCCTTCTTTGCAGTAAAATAAAGACATAATACTTGTATTCCCTACCTCACAAAGTCACGGTGAGGAAAGTGCTATGCAGAACCATAACGCATTCTAGGAATGTGAGCTATATTTATACATCAAGAGAGGGCTAGGAAATCAGCCCTTGGCTGACGTGATGGAATGAGAATGGACTGGTTACTCTTTTGAACCTCTTACTCCTTGCCTAATGATGGAAAAACAACAGACATATTGAAAGATCCTGTGGATCAGTGAATAGGAAGAAGGCAGATTTGTTTTCTCTCATATGGGCCCCAAATTATGCATGTACAGACAAATCTCATTGCATACCAAATGGTGCTTCTATTAAATAAACTGTGTTGTAGTTTTATTCCCCTCCTAGACTGGAAGCTCTGCAAGGTTGGAGACTGTATTTTTTTTCAATTTTATCTCCCCAAAGGCTTAGTGCAGTATTCTGCATACAACAAGTGTTTAATAAGTGTTTGTGTAAGGGAAGGAGAAGGAAAAGTAGGGAAAGAAGGAAGGAAAGAAGGAAGGAAGCAAGGAAGGAAGAAGAAGGAAGGAAGAATGGGTCATAATGTGGTAGAAAGAAAGAGTGCTAGCTTGGGCAAGAAGATAGCTGAATCTTTGTATTATACTTGCATGTCTATACACTGTGTCCTCCCAGTAGAATGCAGACTTCCTAAGGTCAAGGATTGTTTCTTTTTCGTCCTCCTGTATTCTTAGTGCCTTGTGCATAACAGCCATTTATCAAATTATTTGTCGAATTGTTGACTTCCAGCTCTAGCTTTTCCACTGACTTTGTGTAGCCTTAGGCAGATTATTTAACTTTGATGAGTCTGAGTTTCTTCATCTGTAAAATGAATATCATACTACCTGCCTTGCTTGCTCTACTTACCTCATAGGGTTGTCTGTAGGGAACAAATGACATAGTGAATTCAAAAGACCCTTGAGAAGTACAAAGCACCAACTACCTACCTACCAATCTATGTCTCTATCCATTCACCTATCTGTCTATCTGTCTGGCTGTCAGGCTATTTAATATCATGAGAAGAAGTTTCTGGCTCCTATGTATAATCTCAGTTGCTTTCAAGTGAGAAAATCTAAAGAAATGTTCACTGATGCCCTGCCCCCAACCCGTGGTATACTGAGAGCTAGGTTTTGTTTTTAAGGTCTCAGATAACACCCAAATCGACCGTTTCCATTTGTAGGATCATAAATCTAGAGCTAGAAAGGACCTGAAAGACCATTGAGTCTAACTCCCTCGTTTACAGATAAGAAATTTGAAATGAGAAATGGAAATTAAATGGCATGCTCCAGCTCACACAGGTATCAGAGATTTTGAACCCAAGTCCTCTGACTCCACAGCCAATGTTCTTTTCATTCATTCATTGATTCACTCAACATTCAGTAAGTACCTGCTACGTGCAGTAAACTGTGTTTGAAGGTTGGAAGGGATACAAAATTTAGAGGAGACATAGACCTTGCCCTCATGAGCTTACAGTCAAGTAGGATAATAAAACATGGACATAGACACCTAAATAGATGATACGTGCATCAGAGAGGTGCAAAACAAACCGCTATGTAAGGTCAGAAAGCAAAACTGTTACCAACAGGGAGAACCTGGGAAGGCTTCAGGGAATAGGAGGTATTTGAGATAGGCCTTACACAATAGGAATTTAACAGGCAGGGAAGAGGCCTCTAAGGACTAAAAAATTTCCATCTGTCCAGTCCCTGATGTAACTGTCCAGTCTATAGTACAGAAAACCAACCTAGAATTATTATTGACTCTGGCCAAAGAAACTGAGTTAGTTTCTGGAATTTCAGGCCATGGCTCAGTGACTGAACCAGGGGCAAAATACAAAGCAATACAGCTCTAGTATAAATGTGTCAGTTCCCCTTAATTAAAAATCTATTAGCAAATTTCCTGATAGGCTGAGGGTATTTGCAAATATAAACTAATAGCTATTTATTAGAATGTTTATTCTAAGTCCCGAAAATGAGTTTTTCCTTGTAGTGTGATAATTGTTCAGATGGCTTCCTGCTGTTTTAATTACTTCAATTAACAAGGATTCTAGGAGATGAGCTTTACTTGGCTTTGGTTCTTCTGTGCTTCCAGTATCTAGGTCTCATTCTATGTAGCCCAAGGGCAGAGTAATCTTTGTACCACACATGACTGAAAACTAGTGTCAGAATCTTCCATTCAAGAGATGGAGTCGGTTTTGCAGATAAAAAACCAAGCTTCCTCATACAGACAGTTCTCCTCAGTCCTAAATAAATGTGCCATTCTTAGTAGACAAAGAAGATACTACCAACCTCTTGTCAATAAAGTAAGGATGCCTTTCGTGTGAAAGGATTTCTCAAGTCAAATTACCAAAATTACTATAGTTCTAATTAATATTGTATTTATTTCTGTTTAATTTTTAAAACCCTACACATTACTCCAGTTAGTCTTTCCTGTTCCATTGGACCTTGCTCTCCTTTCTGCAATCTACAATCCAGCAAAACTGGCTTTCTCTCTGCTCCTCACATGCAGTACTTTTGTCTCCATGCCTTTATGCAGGCTGTCCCATGTGCCTGGAATGCACTCCCTCCTTTCTTCTGCTTCCTAGAGGCCCTCTCTTTCCTCAAGATGCAACTTAAATACTCTCTTTTACCTCAAGCCTTTCCTGATCACCCTAACTGCTAGTATACTTTCTCCAAACTACCTGACATTTAACTAATCATATATACATACACATATTTTATATATATATATATTTATATACACACATATATACACATATATACACAAACATGCATAATACATATAAACATATACATACACATACATATATGTGTATATATACACATATGCATATGTACTTATTTATATATGTATGTATATATGTATATGTGTGTGTGTGTGTGTGTGTGTGTGTGTGTGTGTGTGTGTGTGTGTGTATATATCCCATTAGACCGTGAGCTCCTTGCAAATAGAGAGTTTCATTCTTTGTACTCGTACCCCCAGGGCCTAGCACAATGCCCCACATATAAAAGCCACTTAAATACTAGTTGGTTAATTGACACTATATATATTTATTCTGTATATATTTCTGTACATTCTGTATATATTTATTTATATAAAGGCCACCTCCTTTAGAGAGAATATAAGCTTCTTGAGGGCAGGAGCTGTTTTATTTTTGTCTTTGTATGTCCAGTTCCTAGCACTTAATAAATGCTTGCTGATTGATTTGTTGGATTGGTTATAGGAAATAGATCTTGGACAAAGAAGAGAGCCCCAGAGGGCAACAGAAGGGAGGGTTTGATGTTATTAGTTTAAATTAATGTTAAATAACAATTGGGGTTGGGATCTGGGAATCAGAAGACTTGGGAAATTGCACCAGACTGGAAAAGCACCAGTTTTTTTCCCAAAGTTGACATGTAGAAATAGCTAATCATCCACAAAAATCCATTAGAATAAACCTACAATAAACAGGATGCTTGGGGCATGTGGGGTTCTCATGAATTTAAGTTTGTGACTTAGTAAAAACCAAAAGTTGTAGTCAGAGATGTTGCAGTGGGAAGTATTCTTTGAAAATGGGTTGAACTAGATGACCTCTGAGCAGAACTGCAACTAGGGTGGGGCGACAGGGACTTTACAACAAAGGTACCAAATTTAGAAGACTCTGGCAGCACTTGAAGTGCATTAATAGTATATATAAAAACAACAAAGATTAGCAACTAGTTAGCAAGAATAATTAGTTCAAATGGGAAGATAGCAGATGGCATGCTTAGAAGAACAGTTCTCCCCCTCTGCTCTCCCTACCTGTAGTCGTAGTCATTTCCTTAAAAGAAACCTGTTCCCACTGTCAATGTATCTGGGTCTCCCTCCCACAGGACAATATACTGACCTCAACCAATGACGACAGTTCATGACACTTGCCCCAGGTGTGGCTCATGGTGGTTTCCTTGTATGCAAAAATTCTTAGTTACAGCTCTGCTTCTGAGGTCTTCTTCTACCCCAAGAATCTGGTGAAGATATCATCTTCCTTAATAAGCCAAGTCAAGTCACCAGAATGGAATCTTTCTCAGAACCATAGAATTTAAGAGCTTGAAGAGTCTCTAAAGACAACATGGTCTAACCTCTACCTCATTTTACAGAGGATGAAATTCAGAGAGAAAAAAAAAAGGTACTTTAAGTCATAGAATTTAGGGCTAGAAAAGACCTTAGAGGTAATCTTTTTCAACTGCTCGTTTTACAAGTGAAGAAACTAAGGTTCATAGAGGTTAAGTGACTTACTCAAGGTCATACATACAGAAGTGGCCAACCCAGTATTTGAACCCAAACCATCTGATTTGAGCCAGTTCTCCCTTTACCAGGGCAATGCACTTTCCACCTGCCACATTTTCTCTATCTTATTTTCTTGTCATTTCCCTCTTTCTCTTAAAAAAAACAACTGAAATGAATTGAAGGTTCTGATTAGCTGAGTACCAACTAATCAAGCTTGTGGTATATTTAGGATCAAATAGGAACCACTCCTAGGAAGAAAAACAATCACTGGACTCATCTACCTCAGCCTGAAGTACCTGGAGAGAATTTTTACCTGACTTCTGAGAGTTTGAGCTAATACATGATCCTCAGTACAACATGATTTTGCCTTAAAATGGATCAGATATTGTTTGCCGCTGGTACAGACAAATGTCGCTGGCCTAGCTCCAACTCTCTGGAACAAAAAGGGAATCCAGAATCATGGACGATATTACTGTATTTTCATGGGCTGCTCAAACTCTAAGCATTAGATTTGATGAACAGCTTTATTGAATTTTTGGGATAAATATTTAATGCTTTCAGAAACCTGTGTAAATCACGCCCAGGAACACTCACTTGCTCAAAGCGCCATCTGCTGGCAACCACAGCTTTTGAACAAGTGAGAAACGAAACAAAACAAAACAAAACAAAACTATTGGAATCAAACCTTTTCTAGGTCAGGGATGGAAGATCCTGTTGCCAGTGTCAGGGTAGTTTTGAAGGCCCAACTCGGAACATAGTTCTTTTGCCAACAAACTCCAAGTTTCCAGCAGTCTTAAGAAAAACTGGGACTCTTTGAGATAGATCAAGATTTTTCAAAATGCAGCAGTTAAAGGAAGAGGGGGAAATGGAAGGAGAGCCAGGTTGAAGGATAGAGACAGCTTGGTATACAAGAGAAAACAGCACTGGAGTTTAAGTCAGAAGGCCTGCTATGAAATTCTTTTGACCTTGGGAAAGTCATTTTCACTTCTGAGTCTCAGTTTTGTCTTCTGTTGTTGGTATAAATCAGGAGTTCTTATACTGGTTTCCATGGACACCTTAGGGGTCAGTCCATCAGTAGATGTCAAGGACTCATGAACCAGTATGGGGAAAAGTATATCTTTATTTCAATATAAGTAGTTTCCTTTGTAAATCCTATGTATATTATTTTATGCATTTAAAAACATTATTCTGAGAAGGGGCTCATAATTTTCATCAGATTGCCTGAGGGGTGTATGACATAAAAAAGGTTAAAAATTCCTAGTCTAGGTTATCTCTAAGGGTCTTTATTGCTCAAAATCCTATGAAAAGTAGGAGCAAACAGAATTTTTATAGAATCTTGGAAATATAGGGCCTTTCAGAAGTCATCTGGTCCATCCTTTTAACATATGGTAGAAATATGCTCTAACTGGCTTACAGACATGGTTTATATTACAGCTGTAGGGATTTTGTCAAAGATAAGAAAGAACTAGCTGTCAGTGAACATTCTTAAGCCCTGAAATGCTCCTACAGAAGATTCTTCACCAGGGGGATTCCAAGATTATGATAATGACCTGACTATCTTGGGGTATTCAGGGTAGTTTAAAAGGATGAACTATATTATTTAATAAAGTCTTAGCCTGCATTGAGGAGGGTCACAAGGGAGGTGATATTACCACTGTATTCTACCATGGTCAGACTACATCTGGAGTATCATGTTCAATTCCAGGTATGAAATTTTAAGAAGAAAGTTGACAAATTGGAGAAGGTCCAAAGCGAATTGAAGACCATGCCAATTGAGGACTGATTGAAGGAAGTATAAATGTTTAGCCTACTGAAGAAAATACTTCTCCAGGAGCAAGGGAAAGAACAGCTAGCATTTATATAGTGCTTTAAAGATTGCAAAGCACTATATATGGTTTTTCATTTGATCCTCACAAAATTGCAAGACAGGTATTATTATTATTATTAGGTATTACAGATGAGGAAACTGAGGCTGAAAGAGACAAAATGACTGGCCAGGGTCACAAAGTTAGTAAGTGTCTGCAGTAGGATTTGAACTCAGGTCTTCCTGGCCTCCAAGACTAGCCCTTTGTCCACTCTGCTACCCAGCTACTCCAGTTTTTGTTGGACTGCCTTGTCAAAGGATTAGGTTTGTTTTGTTGAGCACCGGAGGAAAAAAATTAGATACACTGAGCAGAAGTTGCAAAGAGATAGATTTTCAGCTCAATGTCAGGGAAAACTTTCTAACAATTAAAGCTATCTAAAACTGGAATGGGGAGGGGGTGGCTTCCAGTAAGATGTTTATGAGTGAGTGATCATGCCCAAATCTAGCTCCCTTTTGTTACCTCAAAACAGCAGGAAATTTAATAAAAGAACAGCAAACAGAAAGAAGGGGAAAGAAAGATGTCCTCATGAGTCAAGCATCATTTTAAAGAAGCCTAAAAAAGAGACTAAAGAAATGAAGAAACAAAAAGAGAGGCCCCAATATGATGACTATATACTGTGATCTTAAAGAAGTGATGTCAAATCTCTAGAAAAAAGGAGTTATCATTATTGCAATACGCCCCAGAGTGGTTCTCTTCTCAAAGAGAGCTTCAGACTGCACTTAGAAAACAAAGTCCAACAATTCACTGCAAACAAGAAACATACTTAAAATATAAAGACACAGAGAGGGACTCGAATAATATGTATTATTTAGCCAAATTAAAAAGGTACCCTACAACTCTCCTTCTGTGGGATGAATATGGGCCAAATCAGCATAAGGTGAGGCGGGGAAAGAGAACTATAAATCAGTATCACTAATGAATAATGATACCTAAGTTATTCTAAAGATTTACTGTTATACCAATCAGATTACCAGGAGATATGTTAAATAACTAGAAAAAATAACAAAAGTAACATGAAGCAGTAGTCAATCAACCAACAAACATTTGTTAAGTACCTACTATGTCCCAGGCACTGTGTTAAGTGCTATGGATATAAATAAATATAAGAATAAGATAGTCCCTGCACACAAGGACCTTATGTTCTCATAGAGCAACATGTTCAATTATAAGTATAGACAGTATACCTAAGAGACACAGTAATCGGGTGAGGAAAGAGGAAAGTGGGGATGCTAAATATGTAGTATTGAACTGAAACTTGAAAGCAGTTAGGGATCCTAGGTGGTAGAGCGCAGAAGGAAGAGATTCCAGAGGGGGAACCCACCAATGGTGCGTAGAGTAGAGACTGGTAAACCATTTTGTTTGCAGAGTATCAAGTAAAGAAGTTTGGTTGGAGCTGGGGGTGAAGGGGTGAGTGATGTGTCATCCTTCTGGAAACATAAAATGAAGCCAGGTTATGAACATTTTTAAATGTCAAATGGCAGACTTTGTGTTTTTCCCTAGAAGCAATAGTCACAGAAGCTTCTAGAGTGGAGTGACATGGACAGACCTGCCTTTTAGGAATATTACTTTAGCAGCCTTGTGGAGTAAGAACTGAAGAAGGGAGAGATGGGGTACAGGAGAACTTGTGATAATCCAAGGTGAGAATTAGTAAGGGACTAAACTAAGGTAGCTATTATATAAATATAGGGAGTGATGGGTGCAAGACATGTTGAAAAGATGGAACGAGCAAGGTTTGTCAACTGATTGGATAAGGGGGAGGAGTGAGGGAGACTGAAAGTAGAGAATAACTTCTAGGTTATGAATCTGGTTAGCAGAAGAATATTGGTGCTGTTAGAAAAGGTAGGGAGGTTAGGAGGAGTGATGACATGTAGTTTTGTTTTGGGCATTTTGAGATACTTATGAGACATCCAGGTAAAGATATCAAGCCAGCAGTTAGAGATTTGGAACTGGAGCTCAGGAGAAATACGAGGTGGTAGATATACAGACTAGAGAGTCATCTATGTAAAGATCATAGTTGAATCCAGAGGGGCGATAAGATCAATAATAGAAAGTGAGGAGGAGAAAGCCCAGGATGGAGTGCTGGGATACACCCATGCACAGGGGATGCAACATTGACAATGGACCTTTAAGACAAAATGAGAATGGTCCAACACATTGGAAAAGAATCTTAACAGAATAATGTCAGAAGGATGTAAAGTAAGGTCAAAGAGGTCAAATAAGATGAGGACTGAAAAGAAAACATTGGATTTAATAATTAAGAGATTGGTCATCTTACTGAGAGCAATTTTTTTGTGAAGTGGTGGAAATAGAAGCCAATTTGCAAGAGTGTGAGAGGGAAGAAAATGAAGATAACCAAGGAGTAGAGATGGGTTTTTCTAGGAGGTTGACTATGAAAGGGAGGAGATACGACAATCATTTGAAGTGATAATAGGGTAAAGGGAGGTAGTTTGTTTTTGTTTTGTTTTAAGGATGGAAGAGATCTGGGCATGTTTAAAGATACCAGGGAAGGAACCAGGATAAAAGTGGTTTAAAATTGGAGGCAAGCTGCCCCTTTGATTATCCCTTCTCACTCCCTAATTTTTAGGGCCAAGAATATTAAGGGAAATAATGAGGGAAAAAATATAATGAAGGAGAATGATTTAGCATTGACAAACTTAAAGTTATATTACAAAACAATAATCAAAATTATCTTGAACTGCTTTAAATTTTTTTAATCAATAGATTAGATAAGGAAGATCTAGAAACAAATGTTTACATCAACATAGTGTTCAATAAACCCTAAAATATAGATCACTGGAGAAAGGACTATTTATTCAACAAGAACTGTTCAGAAAATAGGTTTAGAACATCATATTACACTAGACTATGCAAAAATTTCAAATAAATAAATATTCCTATTAGAAAAAGGAGCACCATTTTAAAAACAGAGAGTAGAACGTTATATCTTTAACAAATGTGGAAAGGAGAATGCTTTCACCAAAATAGTAAATTATTATTTTATAAAATCCTCTATCCCATGTTGCTTGTTAATTATTTCCCTGAGGATACTTATAAAATAGATAACAAAATGGGTAATTTCAGTTCTCTAGATATCTTGTCTGTATCTGTTTATTTACATGTTGTCCCCATTAAAATGTAAGCTCCTTAAGATTAGGATCAATTTTTTTTTGTTTTTTCTCTGTATCCACAGCATACACAGTGCCTGACATATAGTATCAATAAATCAAACTATGGATTGACTAATTGATATAAAATTTAAGTTTTTACACAAATAAAATCAACATGGCTATAATTAGTAGACGAATTGGCAAGGATACAGTTTGGAGGGGAAAATATTTGCATTGAACACCTTAGATAAAAGTCTAATATTCAAAATATACATGGAACTAACTGAATTCTATTGTTAAAAGTCCAATATACATGATCAAATAACATGAACAGATTTGAAAAGAAAAAAGCAAACTAAGAACCACCTCGAAAATTGCTCAAGAGCACTTAATTATCAGAGAAATAGAAATTAAAACAATTCTGAAGGATCGTGTCAAACCCACAGAGTTGGCAGGATTATAAAAAATGAAAAAATTCAATGCTGGAGAAGCAAGGAGAAAACAGGTAAACTATCTCACTGTGGAACTGTAAAATGGTCCAACCATTCTGGAAGATAACTTGAAATTATGCAAGAAAAATTACTAGATTGTTAATACTTTTTGACCCAGAAATCTCACTACTAGTTCTATACTTCACAAGAAGATTGATGATAGCAAGAAAATTGTACAAAAATATTTATAGCTGCATTATTTTAGTAACAAAAAGCCAGAAACAAAATATGTGCACAACAATTAGAAAATAACCAAACTATGCTATATGAATATAATGGACTATAATATTGCACTGTAAGGAATGACAAATTTGATGTATTTAGTGAGACTTGGGAAAATGCATGAAATGATATAGAATAAAGAACGCAAAAACAAAAGAAAACTGTGCACAATGACTACAACAGTGTAAATAAAGAAAACACTAGAAGAAGCCTAAACTCAGGTGAAATATCACAGATAATTTTGGTACCAAGTTACTAAACTTCTGTTCACAGTGAATAAACCACAGAAGTGAAAAGTGACCTTTTACTATCCTTATGATCACTTTTTTGGCTATTTTGTTTGATTCTTTTTGAGGAATGTCCTGTGATACCTGTCGAGATGTGTCTATTTTGTCAAAAACAAAATTTGTCAATAAAACCTTGGAGGGATTTTTTGAGTGGAGTGGACTATTTTATGAGGGAAGATCTTCTCAGAAGAGGTCTTCAAGGAAAAGCTGAGTAATGATTTCTCAAATATGTCACAGAACTTAATCCTCATCAGCTTTTGGTTGGACTAGACCAGAGGTTCTTAGCCCGGGATCTAATCCATGAAAAGAATCTAGGGCATCAATGAATGGGGAGGAAATTACATCTTTATTTTCAGTAACTGTTATCTAAACTTTAGCATTTCCACCCATTAAAAATATAGACAAAAAACCATTCATTGGAGAAGGGGTCCATACAGTTCACCAGACCACCAAAGGGATCCATAACACAAAAAGATTAAAAGCTCTTAGTTTAGATGGTCTTTGAGGTCACTGTCAAATCTGAGAGGCTATGATATATCTGGAAGTCCTATAATCTCACAGAATCTCCCTTGCTTGGGTAGTCGGCCAAGGATGCTAGATAGAAAACTCCACAACTCCAGATTTTGCCCCTATCTGCTAGCTCTGTTTCATGTGAATTATATACACAGCCAGTGGTTTAGCAAAGATATCTATTCTGTTTTTATCTTGTGCTCTCTGACCACATCTGGGTTGTGGTTTTAAGCAGCAATGACCTTGTACATGGTCTGAACAGACAGCTGACTGATTTCATGAAGTGATTTCAGAATGAGAAGGCCCCCTAAATAAAATTTTAAAAAGTATCCTCCCCTTCCTGCTCCTTGACGAACTTCCACACTTCTGCCCTGCTATTAGAAGAAAAATAATTGAAAAACATCCTGAAATCCTGCCCTTTGGAAGAGTAATTAAAGATTTGACTCTGTTTCATAGAAAAGGACATTTTAAATTCTTTTTAGAGATGATGAACTGGCAAAATCTCATTCCATTACAGCTGTGTTTATATGTCTGTTTTAGTCATTAGCATCTCAGCTGAAAGCTTCCAGCCAGCCTCCTGAAGTCAACCTTCACAGTGACTACACAATATTCATCGCTGAGGGGAAGAAAAAAAAATCACCCCTCTCTTCTTTCCCTATACCACTGTCTATCTTAGAGCCTTAGCATGACAGGCCCACAAAATGTCAGAGCTGAAAGTATCCACTGAGATCATCTAGTCCACCTACCTTATTTTAAAAATGAAGATGCCAAGTCCAGAAAAGGAAAGGCTATTTGACCTTAGAAATTACCTAAATATTTTATTCATGAGAAAACTGGAGAAAGTACTAGCCCACAGTCACATAGCAGGCATCAGAGCTTTGACTTGACCCCAAGTCCTCTAACTCCATAAACAGTCCTCTTTCCAGTAAAACCTGCTGCTAGATTGTGGAGAGCCTGGAATGATGATCAGAAGTTTGTACTTGATTTGGGAGGGAAAGGGCATCATGGCCTAAAACCAAGATGACAACCTCTAAGCAGCCTTGCTCAGTGATGCAGGATTGAATTGACATGTAAAGGAGCAGATACCTCTCTCTGCAGATGTCATCATTGCTCAGATACCTTCTTGGATGTATTCTCTTTACTATCTCCTCAGCTACGTAAAACTTAATTGTGGATACTACAAGACACCCAGGGAAACACAATCACGACACAGGAGCTCCTACCTCACTGCCCTGCCTACAGGAAGCATTTATTAAGCACCTACTATGTTCCAGGCACTATGCTAAGAGCTAGAGATACAAATAAGGCAAAAGAAAGTCCCTGCTTTTCAAGTAGCTTACAACCTAAGAGGGGAGACAACATGAAAACAACCATGTACAAACAAGGTTATATATAGCACAAATTGGAGATCATCAGCAGAGGAAAGACACTAGCATCAAGGAGGAAGAATTAACTAGAAAGTCTCAATTGTAATATGTTAAGATCCATATGGAGGAATATCCATCTACTTTGTACAGGTTAGGAACAAGACCTTAGAGTCACCCAAACTCATCAAGGTTGTTAGTTCTGACTTTAGATAAGCAATATAAGCAAACCCCTGAACAAAAGGGGAGGAGAGGGGCAGCTAGGTGGTGTAGTGGATATTGCACCGGCCCTGAAGTCAGGAGGATCTGAGTTCAAATCCGGCCTCAGACCAAACACATGACACTTACTAGTGGTGTGACCCTGGGCAAGTCACTTAACCCCAATTGCCTAAAAAGAAAAAAACAAAAACAAAAAAACAGAAGGGGAGGAGAAAGGAGCATGATATAGTGAAAAGAAGACAGGTGAAGTCAGAAGTTGTTGTTCAGTCGTATCAGTCATGTCTAACTCTCTGTGACTCCATTTGGGGTTTTCTTGACAAAGATACTGAAAGGGTTTGTCATTTCCTTCTCCAGATAATTTTACAGATGAGGCAACTGAGGCAAACAGTTAAGTGACTCACCCAGGGTGACATAGCTCATAAGTGTCTGAAGCCAGATTTGAACTCTCAAAAATGAGTCTTCAGGACTCCAGGCCCAGCACTCCATTCACTGTACTACCTAGTTGCCCCAAAGTCAGAAAATCTAGTTTCAAATATCACATCTACTATTACTACTGGTATGACCATGGGCAAATTGTTTATCCTTCCTGAACCTCAGTTTCCTCACCTATAAAATGGCAGGATTTAAGTAGATGGCCTTAAAGGTGCCTTCCAGATCTCAATCTATGAGAACTTATAGTTCTATTTTCTCTCTACCTCTCTCCCATAACTTATTAAGCCCAAATAAGTTTCATTCTTTTGTTTATTGTGCTCTGCATCATAAAGCCACAGACTGGGCTAAAATGTACTCCAGAGGTCATCTAGTCCAATTACCTCGTTATAAGTACATAAACCAGAGTGTGCTCATATCAGCCAAAAGCCCTCTTTTTAAGGGTGCTGCAGTTTTGTTAATTTAAATGACTCTTAACTTTCTCTCACTTTGGGACAGGGTAGATCTGCTCATTTGCCAATAGGTACATCCATGTGCAAAGGATCTGGTTTCCACATAAAGTGGGACCACAACCAAAGAGGGCAGGACAGCTGTTCTATGAGGAGAGAAGGAAGGACCTGTTTGTCAATGTAACTTTCTTCATCTGCTCATGGACAATTAGAAGAAACAAAAAGAAGAAAACAATGTATCTGCTCCCTATCTCCTAAGCTGGCCCTTACACTGCAGAAAGCATAAGATTTGTGTGATGACTTGGTGGCAGAACAGTGGCTTTCTGGATTATCCAATTAGCTTTCCCTGTGTTTGTGTTCCCCTATGTTGAATGTGTCCCTGGGTCAAATCTCTTGCAACATATTTTGACCTGCTAGAGGTCTTCAGTCATGGCAACTACGAAATAGGTAGATAGCAATGGCATTGTCACAAGGTCAATGAAAACTGTGGCACCTTCTGTGCCCCTTTCTATTCTCTTTGGAGTGCCTGTGTCAGGCATCATGGTCCCAGTGGTCAATGATCATGGACTCTGGCATAAGGGTCATGACATATAAATAGCTAACACAATGCACATTTCTAAAATATATTGGGCAAATACAGCATTTTTCATAATTTTTCATGCTATGTACCAAACAGTTCAGTTGCTCAGCTATTATCTCTTGGCCAACCTCAGCAAGGTAGAAGCTAGAACCCTTGAAAAATATAGTCTGCTTCTCTTTTCATTAAATATGACATCGTTAGCTATTCCATTCCCCTAAAATCTGTTTTGGAGACATGAAGGGTTTTTGTCAAGAAATTGGTTTGTTGTAGTGAAAAGAACCCTAGGTTCAAATCTTAGTTCTGCTTTATACTTACTGTGGGACCATGAGCAAATCACCTCTCTGAGACTCTGCTTCCTCATTTGTAAAATGAGAGCATTGGACTAGCTAGCCGTTAAGGTCTAAACCTATGATCCTATGATTTTATGACAACCTTGCTACAATTTAGTAGATGGTCTTCAAAAGTTGTTGTTCAGTCATGTCCAACTCTTTGTGACCCCATGGACCATAGCACGCCAGGCTCTTCTATCCTCTGCTATCTCCCAAAGTCTGTCCAAACTCATGGTCATTGTTTCCATGATACCATCCCTCTAATCCTCGGCCATCCCCTTTTCCTTTCACCTTCAGTCTTTCCCAACATTAGGGTCCCTTCCAATAAGTCTTGTCTTCTCGTCATGTGGCCAAAGTGTTTAAGCTTAAGCTTCAGTATTTGTCCTTCCAAAGTTGCCATGGCTGAAAAATGCATCACAATGTTGTCCACCTGATGGTGAGCGTGTTCAGATATAACTAGTCTGGTCCTTAGATGAAAAGCATATGTCAGCTAGGTGGTGCAGATAGAGAGAGCACTGGGCCTGCAGTCAGAAGACCTGAATTCAGCTCTGACCTCAGATACTTCCTAGCCATATAACTACGGGCAAGTCATTTGATCTCCGTTTAGCTTCGTTTCCTCATCTGTAAAATGGAGTTAGTAAGTGTACCTACTTCCAGGGCTGTTGTGAGGATCAAATGAGATCATATTTGTAAAAGTGCTTAGCACGTAGTAAATGCCATATAAATTTTTATTCCTTTCCCCTCTCATCACCAAAGCATGTATTCCAAACCTTTCTAAGTTGGCAGAATCTGCCAGAGCTTGTGATCTGTTTGTGTAACCTGTGAGAACCCAGGGTCCCCTCAACTCCATAATGAGGTTTCAGGGAAGGATTTTAGATATACACCACACGTAAATTCATTAATGAACTTAGAAATTAGGAGATACTGATTATTTGGTTATGCTAGTAAGCCCCAATTTAAGCAAAATTGACATCAGCAGCATTCAGGTATTTAAAACACACACACACACACACACACACACACACACAGAGGCTATTTCCAAAAATAATCACTATAGTATTCCCTCAAATAGAAAGCTCCTGTAATATTTTTAAACTGTGATCTGACTATATGTGATTTTCAGGATCATGGCTTCTATGAAAAGCAAAGTCAGTCCATTCACTTTCTAGAGAGGCAATTTAGCATAACTGAAGGGGCATTGGACCTGGTGAGGGAAAGATCTGGGTTCAGATCTCTCCCCCTTGATCCATTCTACCGGTGTGACCCAAAGTAACTCATTTGCCTTCCCTGAGCCTCAGTTTTCTCATTTGTAAAATGATAATAATAACACCCATTAGGGTTCCCATTATGGGGTTGTTGTGAAGCTCAAATGAGAAAAATGTGCGTAAAACACTTTGCAGATTAAGGAGCAGTAGATTTGTCAGCTATTATTGTTAGAGAACATATAAAGATCAGCATCATCATAGCCCCAGTCTCCATTATTGCTAATGGTGAATTGATGGGATCTGAATGAATGAAGGGATGTTTCACACTCATACTCCACAAACTAAAGATCAGAGATCCAAAGAGATCCTGGAGGTAGGACAAATTCAGAGACTGCCAATCTGACATTATACACACAGAGATACCCAGCTCACTTGCTTGGCCCCATCTCCATTTGAGGAAAAGCACATTTGATCAGCACTGATAAGTCACTAGAAGGAATCATACCTCTGGTGTCATTTTTTCCCCAAATCCACTGTAACACATATATTCATCTTGTCAGATTGTTATATAAATAGATGAGGTAAAACAACATGGCATTCGCTGTACTCCAATTACTTTCTTGTATAATGTCAAGAAGTAAAAGCTAACAAACCATAACTTTTCTTGACATTTCCTCCCTTAAGTGACCAGTGATGGATTTGCCCTAAAAAAGCATTTATCATTTTAAGGAACAGTAGAGACACTGGATTTCTTTGTGTTGGCTTTTTTTTCCCCTCCTCTTCTCCTTTTCTTTCAGTCAGTGGTTAAATTGAAAAGCCCAGCTCTCCTGCAGATGAGAACCAAACCTGGTTGATAAGATTACATGTTTCTAATCCTGAGGGATGTTGAAGTCATCCAAGGAAAGAGGGTATTTGCTGTCATAGATGGTCAAGAGATAGACCTGAATTCTCAGAAAAGCCCACGGGCTCCTCTCCCCATCCCTACCCACTACCCCTGTCATCTTCATTCAGCTGTATTGTTGAGATTATATTTTTCCAAGCTAATATCTTTACTCTTCTCTAATTCACTAATGCTGCATCATATTCACTGTCTATTCCCCAGTCAGGTCAAAACCTGAGAAAGAGGTAGGAGGAAGAAGAAGATGAAAAAGGAAAGGAAGATGAGAAACAGAAGTAGGAACAGGATGAGGAAGAGAACAAAGAGGAAGAAAGGAATAAGGAGGAAAGAAGAAAGACAATAATAAAGCATAATGAAAGGAGATAGAAAAATAAAATAGCCCAGTTAGACAAAGTCACAAATC
This sequence comes from Vombatus ursinus, assembly GCF_900497805.2. Lineage (NCBI taxonomy): Eukaryota > Metazoa > Chordata > Mammalia > Diprotodontia > Vombatidae > Vombatus > Vombatus ursinus. The sequence continues at coordinate 21,300,048 of NW_020954571.1, read as the reverse complement.
CATTTAATTCCTCAGTTCTAGGGCAGGGGTTGTTATTCCTTTTTTTGTGTCATGGACCCCTTTGATAGCCTGGTGAATCCTATGGACCCCTTCTCAGAATGTTTTCAAATGCAAAAAATAAAATCCATAGGATTGCAAAGGAAACAAAGGGTGAAAATAGAGATGTATTGTTTTTCTTCAACAGTTTCATAGCTCCCCCCAATCTATCCTTGGACCCCTCAGATGTCTGTGGACTCCAGGTTAAGAACCCTTGCTCTAGGGTAAAAACATTCAGTCATAGTCTAAATAACTTAAATATTTCTATTTGAAACAAAGTCTAAACAATATAAACCAAAATATTCAGAGTGGCTTTTTTTGTGGTTACAATAAACTGGAAAGAAAGTGAATACCCATCAAATGGGGAATGGCTGAATTTAACATATGGATATAATGGAATATTATTACTCTATAAGAAACAAAGAACTTGAGGAATTCAGAGAGACATGGGAAGATTAGCATGAAGTGATGCAAGGCAAAGAAAATCAGTACCAAAAGAACAGTATCCAGGACTTCTTAAACTATGAGTTGCAACCCTATCTGGTCATAACGACTTCAATAATGTGAATGAAAACACTAAAAGGTAGCTGAACTCACATCAATTACCACTCTTGGTTCTGAGAAATGAAGGATAAAACCTATGTGGTATGTGGGGGGGGGAACAATAGCTCTGGAGTTAGAACGCCTAGGTTCCCAAGCCATCTCTGAAACTTGACTAGCTATGTTCGCCTGTCCCCACACCTGGAATGCTCTCCCTCCTCCTCTCTGTCTCCTGGCTTCTTTGGCTTCCTTCAAATCCCTCCTTCTACAGAAAGCCTTTCCTGATTCCCCTTTAATTCTGTTACTATCCCTTTATTGATTATTTACAATTTACCCTATATATAACTTGTTTGTACACAGTTATTTACACACACACACATTAGAATGTGAGATCCTTGAGGGCAGGCACTATCTTTTACCTTTCTTTGCATCCCTAGCAATTAGCACATATAGTATCTAGCATATAGAAAGTATTTAATAAATGTTTATTGACTGACTGACTGACCTTGGGCAAGTCACTTTACCTCCTTAGGTGAGGAGCCACAGGTATGAAATGTAATATATACTATCAGACATGGTTACTTTGCTGGATGGTTCTGCCTATTGTTCTTTGTTTCAAGGGAGCATTTAAGGGAGTGGAGGGGATAAGGATATTGATAAATAATTGTAATATTGAAATGTAAAACAAAAAAGCTTTTGTTTGTGTTTCCACATGAAATGTTTCTTGGATGTGCAGTAGAGAAGGCAGAACAAAGAGCAGATGGTTTTACAGGTAAAGAGAGAGAGGAAACTGGACCAGAATGGATGAGGTCACATGTTCCCATCTCTCTTATTCAGAAATAGCGTAATCACACCACAGACAACATGGCGTGGTAGGAAGAGTGCCAGCTTAGGAGTCAGGAGACTGGCCTGTATTACCAGCTCCACCACTGACTCACTTTGTCATGTTGGAGAAGTAATAATCTCTGCATTGCAGTTCCCTCATCTTTCATTTGGGGATAACATTTCCTGTCCTGCCTACTTCATGAAGTTGTTTATGAGTATCAAGGAAGTAATTGATGTGAACACTTAAGCATTATACAAATGCAAAGCCATATTACATATTATTATTACTCTCCCTGGACAGCAGGGGCTAATGCATCGAGACCTCATAGCCTTGAGTTGGACTCTGCCCAAGGGCTTATAGGGAAGGTTATATTATTTAGGGACTTCCTCGTGTAAGGTTAGGAATGTGGGGAGCTTAGTTTCAGGATAGACCCTGGATTACTGAACCAGGTTGATAGATGCCAAGGTACAGGATATTTGATGCTCTGCTTATGAAAGAGAATGACCCACCTCATCTGGAAGTCATTCTATGTTCACAGTTCTCCTCTGTCCCAAACTGACCATCATATCAAACCACTTTTATCAGAGAGATTGTGGGGTGGAACAGTCACTCCTTCATCCCAATGACTCCAGAGAAGTCCCACTTCCCCACACCCTCGACCCCAGTCCCTATGTCCCATCTTCCTGAGATTTCCCCCTGGGGGCCAATCTGCAGGCAGGAACATTAACCTCAAGGCCTCACATAGGATTCCTGCTCGTTGTTTATTTTTCATTTTTTTAATCATTTTGGTTTCTATCATTTCAAATAGAAACAGAATTACAGCACTTATCCAATAATACTGTCTATATTGAGAAACAGGATGCTGGCAAGCATAAAAAAAAATTATGCTTTTTTATTAGTATGTCCAGAACTAGAACGCAATAAAACACAGACCTTTCTGAGGAAGGGAAAAGAAGAAGAAAAAAAAAGCTCTTACTATGGGGAAAGAGAGCCAGGAGGAGATTACTTACTGCTACAGAATCCAATATTGTAAAGGGTTGGGGGGTTTTTATTTTTTATTTTTTGCCTATGCCACATTTTTAATGTCTCAGTGAGCTCAGTGTGCTGTGACTATCAATCACAGGAAACTACTGACGTTATGAAACTGCTTTTAAGATATACGGAGTTTTCAGAGCCAAAGTTGTCTGAAGAATAAAAATCTTCAAAGCTCATATATTTTCAAAAATATCTATTTGATACACCAAGCTGAATAACAGCCAGCTGTCTCTACTCTATAACTGCTTGACAGAATGCATGAATATTGTTTTGTGGAGAAGGGCACTAAAATGGGGAACAAAAACTTTTTACGTTGGCTCCTGCTGGTGCTATGGCCCACCTCTTCCATTTGTGGGCACCAGAGGTCACATTAAACTCTGGATGATGAGACTGGGGAGACTTGAAGTTGAATTAATTTGGGAGACAGAAAAATCCTACATATATTTATTTAATCTACAGAAAAATCTTATGCTGATTGCCAAATTTTCCAAAAAAGGTGGTGAGGGTGCTTGGCCTAGACTGGGGGTAGGGAGGGGAAGAGGGGGTACTATAAGGGAGACTAACCTTCCTGTACCTCTTGGGGTGAATTAATTCCTCTCCCCCAACTTCAGAGCCCAGTGCATTGGAAAGAGGGCGGACCTTAGAACCATAGGCTCTGCATTTAAACCCTGGCTCTGCTACTTACCACCTCTGTGACCTTGGTAAGTCATTTAACCTCTCTGTGCCTCAGTTTACTCATCTCTAAAATGAGCAGGTTGATCTAGACAACCTCCAAGTTCCCTTCCAACTCTAGCTTATGATCTTATGATCACTACGGAGCCCTCCACTTTTACTTTTCCCTCCATCCAATTCTTTTCTTTCTTCCTTCCTCCTTTTCCCATATCTTTTTCTTCCCCTATATAGTATATCTTTTTCTTCTCTCTTTTGTGCTTTCACCTTACCCCAAAAAAAGGCCAAAGTAGCAAGGGAAATAGGAACTCATTAATAAGAGTTTAAAAAAAAAAGTTCAATTAATTTCTGCCCAAGTCCAGAACTAGTCAAATGACAAAGCACCTCATGAATGTAAAAGAAGGCTGTTTGTTTTCATCTGAAACCCAACCTGATTTTCACACGGCAGAGAAAGAGAGGCATCCAGGCAAGAACACTAGACTAAGGCACAGAAGAGCTGGGTTCTAGTTCTGAACCATTGCTTCACTAGCCATGAGACTTTGGACAAGACTTCTACCTCTGAGCCTCAGCTTCCTCATCTGTCCAATGGGAATAAACTGACAATGAAATGAGAGAGTGCCTATGAATATAATTTGTAAATTATGAAGTGATATATACCTATAATGGATTATAGGATTACTTCAGGGATCCTACTGAGAGGCAGTATGGTGCAGTGGAAAGTGTGTGGGTTCATAAAGTCAGGGGACTTGGGTTTGAATCCTAGCTCTGCTGCTTACTCCCTGGATCACCTCCATCAAGGAACTTATCCTCCCCGAACCTCAGTTTCTTCAGCCATAAAATGAGAGGGTTAGACTGGCTGGCCTCTGAAATCCCTTTCAACTCTAAATCTATTATTTTATTAGTCAGGGCTCTCCCTCAACTAATGCAAAATTCTGTGTTTCAGTAGCCAGTTTTTGTGAGCTGGCCGCATCTCTATAATATTATCCCCTACACTTTGTTAAGCTTGTCCTTGGTTCATGGTCATTACCAGGCCATATTGGAAGCCTCTTCAGTTTGGTAGAAATGGTCAGAACTTACAGCTCAATGGTATGGCCTACGTGAACCCACAGGCACAGAAGGGCTTTAGTGGCAAATTTTTATTACTATTACTTTCTCCCTCTCCTTCCCCCAAAAAGCATGAAGGCCTCTTCATATTGACTTTTCTGGGAGGCCCTGCGGAAGTTGAATCAGAAGCCCACTGATATCCACTAAGCCAGACTCAGGCTCCTGGGAAGATGTTAATCACCGATTTCTTACCCATAGTCAAAACTGGAGGAGGAGAGTTATGACTGCTCTCCTCTAGAGCTACAGATGAGCAAACTAAGGCTCAGAGAGGAAGTTACCAATCCAACACACAGCTAGTTAGTAGCAAAGTTGAGATGACCATGACCCTGGTGTGTTTTTACTCTAAACTCAGTGCTCTTTCCACTATGCAATGCAGTATCTAGAGCAAGAGTTTTTAACCTGGGGTTCATGGATCCTTAAGGGCTCTATGGATACATTTCAGGGGACCATAAAGTTGAATAGGAAAAAAATTACTTTTTTATTTTCATTAACCCATTAGATTATGAGCATCTTGAGAGCAAGAGCTGTCTTCTGCTTCTTTTTGTATACTCTGTGCCTGGCACATAGTAGGCACTTTAAAATATTCATTGACTGCCTGTCTGCCTGCCTGACTTACCTCTAAGTGAAATTTAGAATTTCCTTCAGCTATAAATGTAGACAACAACCATTATTCTAAGAAAGGGTCTATAACCTTCACCAGACCAAATAAGGAGTCTATGACTTAGAAAAGCTTAAGAACCCCTAACCTTAGAGATCTCTCTCTTTAATATTGGGCCCCCTAAAAAGCTATCCCAGGTTCAAGGTATTCTGTGGATTTCCTTCACAAGCCATAACTCAGGTGTTTTCACTGATAATATTGACTTTTACCAGTCCTCCAAAGGTCACCATCAATTCAAAGTGAAAGCATTTAATGGCAAAGCCTAGTAACAGACCTTGCAACAGAATATTTCCTTCCTAAACTTGGGGCACACTCTTCCACGAATACACACACCATAAATGGGAAGAATGAACACAGCTAGAGAGCACCTAGGAACATATTTGTCAAGGACATGTATATTGAGAGGAACATAGATAAAGGATGTGGTGACCATAGCATATGTGTTAAGGTACTCCACCATGCAAATGAGAATTGAAGGAAGAAAAGTAAGGAAGAGCAAACCACAGCCAGAGTACAAGGAGACATTACCCCATACCTTACTCCTTTGCTCAATATTTTTGCCTTTATTATGTATTTAGTACTGGCAACAAGCCTTCTAAGCTAGACTTTAAGCTTTCAGTACACTTTCAACTCCTCCTCCAGTCTCTGCAGGAGAGGTATATCTATCTCCCTCTGTGTGTGTGTGTGTGTGTGTGTGTGTGTGTGTGTGTATGTGTATGTCTCTGTGTGTATATACATATATATATGTACACACACACACGTATGTATATATGTATATTTATATGTGTGTATATATATATATAGTGTGTGTGTGTTTATCTGGACAGATAGATTTACATATGGTTTTTTGTACATATGTTGTCTCTCTAGAAAGACCATAAGCTCCTTGAGAGCAGGAATTACTTCATTTTTGTCTTTGTATCCCCCAACCTAGCACAGGGCCTGGTCCATAGTAGGTGCTTAAAGGTTTGTTGATTGGCTGATCAATTGGTTTTCATGTTAGGTAGGTAATTTATGGGAGATTTCAGGGAGTACCTTGATAAGATTTATACAAGATATGAAGCTATGGAGAAAATGATCTTTAAGGATGAAGTGTCTATGCTGATAAAATTCATAGATACTTAAAAGGAAGTTACAAACAAAACTTAGTACAACATAATTTTAGTTCCACATTTTCAAAGAGTATCCTTCATGACCCAGAACCCTCCTTCCCTGATAAAAATGATTTTTGAGATTTTTTATGAGATTTTTTAGAACTCAAATAATCTTTATTAAAGCCCTCCATCCTCACAGACAGAACCCCTAATATTCTGTTTTAGGACTGGCGGTTCTTATAAGTGATATTCTAAAAAAGGTGGGCAAGTTTCTTACCCAATTATTCCCGGAGTTCTCCCAAGAAATAACACTATTCAGATAAGATGGCTCAACTCTGCTTAGAACCAACTCAAACATTAGGTAAAAAAGAGAACGAGGAGCCTGTGAAGATTTTGTAACTTGCCCTGAATCAATGGGCAGTTGGCAGTTCAGATACAATATTTATAATTGCATTATTACATTTGAAACTCGTTTAAATTTGAAGAGTCTGGATTTAACTGACAAGGAAACATGTGAGAGGCAATGGAAATGTATTGTAAATGTCAGCATCATGTTTGATCATACCAAGGTGACCTTAAAATGCCATCTTATCCACTTTAATTTAACAAGGCTGATTTCCTAAAATATCAAATATTTGATATAACCAAGAATATATATTGAACCACTGGAACAAATAGCTAGAAGATATTTCAGTTGTACTACTTGAAAAAGCAAGACGTAGGTAAACTCTTCTCTAATGTGAGCACTTTTGCCTAAATGGAAAGTTTTAACTCTTCTCTTCATCAGAAGTAGAACCAGCCTCATACAGTTACAGTACATAGCTGCCTAGGTGGTATGATTTAAATGGATCCAAGAGAGTCTCAGGCTCCAAAAAATCTCCCCCCTCACCAATGTCGACACCTGACTATTAGCAATTCACCCCTTTTGATTAAAGACTTGTTCCTGGAATCCTCTTTTAAAATGGAAAATAAGCCCTGGAGGGTATAATGCACTAAATCCCTTACTCCTTAGAGAGAAAAAAACAAGCCAGATGAATGAGGGCCTGGGAGGGAAAGATGGGCAGGAAATGGACTTGGTTAGAAAAGGAAGTGGTACAGTATAGAGTGCTAAACCTAGAGTCACAGGGCCTGAGCTCAAATTCTGGCTCAGCCTCTTACTATTTTGATAATATATACTTTACAAAAAGGGCTGGAGGTGGAGCAGGATGGATATTATGTAGCAACACTGACATTCTTCTGGAAGCATGTGATCTAAGACAGACTCATAGCCCTGCGTACATAGTAGGGCTATAAATGTAAAGAATTAAGATGAATTTTCAGAGTAAATAGAAATATTAAACCAACACCTGATTGAGCAGAAGTGTCCATAGGATTATAGCGTAAGGATGGGGGGTTCCATCCTCACCCCAATTAATATAATCACAGAAGGCTTAAGCCTTAATCAATTAGAGTGTCATGAAGTACTTTAATCATTGGATGAAAGTGAGTATCAACACATAGGAAATATCTTGTGAATCACTGAAGAGAATCAGTCATACCTCATGGGACTATGAATAAAACAGCACACTGGTCCAGAAATCCTAGCGGGAGATCAGACCAATGGTGGTTGAACAAAATGAAAGAGTCTTGAGAAGGAACTGTCCTTGGATGGGAAGGATCAAATTTCTCTCTTCCTACTTCCTATTGATGAGATGTTGTATGTGTCAAAAGATAAGATGAAGGGGATTTCCCACCCATGTGGCAGCATCTGCATTAAGAGCTGAGAAACTAGACACACAGAAGAAAAAAAGCTTCAAGAGCCACAAAATCACCAACCCTCAGAGCCCAAATAGCTACAGCCAAGAACTTCATGAGGACTCCACAAAAGAAGAAAAGGACCTCCAGTAACTAAGAGCTATGAGTTTACCCTTCGACCATGTGCTATTTCCATGTTTGAGCCCAATTTCCCCAGGGACCTTGCATGTGGAAAGAGAGCATGCACCTCCAGTTTGGGGGGAATATTTCTGTAATATTCACTGCTTCATAAATATCCTTTCTAAAAGCTGGATATTATTTGGCTGATAATCAATGAAGAGCACTTTCTTATATAATCCCTATCATTTCCCCAAACTCTAGAACTCTCATGATGCCCCACAATAGAATCTTCCCTTGTAATGTAGTAGAATTAATAAAAAAAAATAATAAATTGATACATTGACCATGTCTGATAGTGTATGGCTCATCCTGCACCTGTAGTTCACTGTCTTCTTTACTGAGAGAAAGGAGTTAGGTTTCATCATTAGTTCTTGGGTCAAGATTATTGTAGTGATATGAGTTCTGATGTCTTTTTGTGCCATTTTCCTTTACATTTTTGTGGTCATTGCGTATATTGTTCTCTTATCTCTATTTACTTCCTTCCAAGTTTATCTGAATTGTTAATATCTATTGTGTCTTACAGCACAATAATATTCCATTACATTAATATACCACCATTTATTCGGCCCTTTCTCAATAGATGGACACCAACTCTGTTTCCAAAAACCACCAGTTCTTCCCTTCTTTTAAATGACCTATTCTGATAAGCAATATGCTTTTAGAAAAAACTAGGGAGATTTACATGAATTGATGCGAAGTTACATGAACAGAACCAGAAAGTTATACACAGTAACAGCAATATCGTACAATGATCAACAATGAATAGCTTAGCTATTCTCAGCAGTACAATGATTCAAGACAATTCTAAAGGACTTATGATACAAAACGATATCCATGTCCACAGAAAGAACTGCTAGAGTCTAAATGCAGATTGAAGCTTTTTTCTACCTTATTATTCTTGGGTGGTTTTTTTAATTGCTAGTAAATCCATTTATTCAAGCAAAACAACAAGCAGAAATTCGAGAAGTTCTACAAATTAGAACATACCACAAAATACACAAAAAGCCCTTTGCTAGAAGTAAGATGAGATCCCAGCTCAACCTAAAAGAAAAGCCCTGATCTTACTCAAGGGGAATGTCTCTGAAATCTCAAGCAAGACAAGTTGGAAATCAAGCACATGTTGAGGAAATGACTTTCCCTACATATCTGCTGTTTCCAAAGTCTTTTTTTTCTTTCTCCCAAAGAATGTGTTGAACCATGTGTGTCTCTCCCTGAAGAACTCTCTCACCAACTCCCCAACTCAGGTAGGCATGTAGCATTGCCTCTTGAATTCTCTCCATCAATTAGGAATTATGTCACTCACAACATGGAACGTGCAGCATAGGATTGCTCCTTCCCCACCCAGTTTGGATAGGAGCCAGGACACATATAACATCTCCCTGTTTTATGCCTCAGCTGGTGTTTATCCTCAGAGAGTGGTTGAGCATTGTGATTTCTGTTCGTTTGTTTGTTTTTTAATCTTTCTTTTTTTTAATTTTTTATTAATTTATTTTGATTTATCAACAATTACTTCCATAAACTTTTGATTTTTAAATTTTTCTCTCCCTCCCTCCCCAAGACAGTGTGCAATCTGATATAAGCTTTACATATACATTCCTATTGAACATATTTTCACATTAGCCATATTGTAAGGAAGAATTACAACCAACAGGAGGGACCACAAGAAAAAGGAAACAAAACAGAAGAAAAAAAATGGCAAATAGTATGCTTCAATCTGCATTCAAACTCCATAGTTCTTTCTTTGGATGTGGATAGCATTTTCCATCATGAGACTTTTGGAGTTGTCCTAGATCCTTGCATTGCTGAGAAGAGCTAAGTCTATCAAAGTTAGTCATCGCACAACATGGCTGTTACTGTGTACAACGTTCTCCTGCTTCTGCTCACTTCACTCAGCATCAGTCCATACAAGTCTTTCCAGGTTTTTCTGAAGTCAGCCTGTTCATCATTTCTTATAGTACAATAGTATTCCATTACATTCATATACCACAACTTGTTCAGCCATTCCCCAATTGATGGGCATCCTCTCAATTTCCAATTCTTTGCCACCACAAAAAGAGTTGCTATAAATATTTTTGTACATGTGGGTCCTTTTCCCATTTTTATCATCTCTTTGGGATACAGCCCTAGAAGTGGTATTGCTGGGTCAAAAGGTACACACATTTTGATAGCACTTTGGCATAGTTCCAAATTGCTCTCCAAAATGGTTGGTTCATTTCACAACTCCACCAACAATGCATTAGTGTTCCAATTTTCCCACATCTTCTCCAACATTTATCATTTACTTGTTTTGTCATGTTGGCCAATCTGATGGGTGTGATACAGTACCTCAGAGTTGTTTTGATTTACATTTTTCTAATCAACAGTAATTTAGAGCATTTTTTCATATGACTATAGATGGTTTTAATTCCTTCATCTGAGAACTGCCTGTTCATATCCTTTGACCATTCGTCAATTGGGGAATGACTTGTATTCTTATAAATTTGACTTAATTCTCTCTATATATATTCTTTCCCAGTTTTCTGCTTCCCTCCTAATCTTGGTTGCATCGGCTTTGTTTGTGCAAAAACTTTTCAATTTAATATAATCAAAACTATCTATTTTGCGTTTCATAATGCTCTCTATCTCCTATTTGGTCATAAATTCTTCTGTTCTCCATAAATCTAACATATGCACTATTCCTTGCTCTCCCAGTTTGCTTATAGTATCAGCCTTTATATCTAGATCATGAACCCATTTTGACTTTATTTTGGTATATGGTGTGAGATTTTGGTCTATGCCTAGTTTCTGCCATACTCTTTTCCACTTTTCCCAGCAGTTCTTGTCAAATAGTGTGTTCTTATCCCAGACTCTGGGGTCTTCAGGTTTATCAAACAGTAGATTACTGTAGTCATTGACTACTGTGTCTTGCATACCTAGCTGATTCCACTGATTCACCACTCTATTTCTTAGCCAGTACCAAGTAGTTTTGATTATTGCTGCTTTATAATACAATTTAAGATCTGGAACAGCTAGGCCACTTTCCCTGGCATTTTTTTTTCATTAGTTCCCTTGATATTCTGGGTAGGTCTTCTTTCTACTCACAAAGATCACAACTTCCTCCTCACCTTGGCTGATGAGCTTTATGAGTTGCTGTGGAGAAACCAGTTCATTCCCTGGTAGCCAAGTCCCTTTGCCTTATATTCGGCTAGAAGGCCCTTATTGCATTCATGTTCCGTAGACATATCCTCTAAGATGCCAGGATTACTGCCTCACTATGATGAGGCATTAGAGGAAGATTGGAATGGTAAATTCTCTTACCAAGATAACCATCATTATCTTATTTCTTGCCTCAGAGATAGACCATAGATTTCCTTAGGATCATAGACCTAGAGCTAAAAGGAACATCAGAAACCATTTAGTCCCAACTCCCTCATTCTGCAGAAGAGAAAACAGAGGCCCAGGAAGGCTGTGGCATGCCCGAGGTCAGTATCAGAGGCAAAATTTAAACACAGGACCTCTGACTTGAGAGCCCAGGCTATTTCTGCTGTACAACACTTTCTTTCCTGTGGTGACACTGATTACCCATTCCTTCCTGGAATGCAGTTTCTAAACACTCCAGGTAGAGAAGGAACAGAACCAATTAAGGGGAAAGCATAACCCAGGTAAAAAGTAACAGCTTTAAAGGAATACCCTGTCATGCAAATACAGGGATTGTTCACATCTGTAGAGCTCTTGAAGCACTTTCCTCACTACGATCCTGTGAGGTGGGGGTACAAGTATCATCAGCCTCACTTTATAGATGATGAAGATGAATCTCAGAGAAGTTGTGACTTGCCCATGGTAACATAACCAGCAAGTGACAGAAGCAGAATTTAAATCCACATCTTCTGACTCTTGTCACTTTCTCCCATGTGCCACTCCATCCCTGAAGATGCCAGTAGCTTTAGGAAGGTGGACCTATAAAGGCAAAATAGCATATATGAGAAGGAAAGGAGCCTCATTCTATTGAATCCTGCCCTTCCACCCTGCCAAGGGTCTGACACCCATTGTTTGAATACATGCTGACAGCTCTATTTTCTGTTTGTTGGCCTCTGATCTTAGCTCCATTTAAGGTATTCGTCAATGACCTTGTGGGTAAGTGAATCTATTCACACATCTAAAGCAAAAAAAATGGAGGTACAATTACCCATCCCCCAAATCTAAAGAATTTTAGCCCAGTGAAAAATTAGCCTATACCATAATTATTCCAACCTAATGATCCCAGAATTCCATCTATGTAGGCACTGCTCAGTCTATGTGAACACAACTAAGGCTTTCTGAGTAAAGGTGGTTTGGAAAATATGAATTGGTCACTTAACTGGTTGCAAAGCAGTCTTAACTCTTTCTTGTGTGTGAAGGAAATAGAAACTGAAATATTAGGAATTTTAGATCAATCTCTTTTCATTTTTATCTTTCTTTTATTATTTGGATTCTTTTAAAACTTCTTGTGGCAAAGCAGTCTCTTCCTTAATCCCTAAATCTGTTCATTTCTCTGTTTCTAAATGCTATGAGAAGATATGCAAAATAAGAAAGGAAAATATCCAATTTTTAGAAGTTTTTGCTGTTAAAACTTACATTTGATAAGAGTGGGGAAAGCCCTGGATTTGAAGTCGAAGAACCTGAGTTCAAATCTTAGCTTTTCTACTTACTAACTTCATGACCTTGGACAAGTCACTTCTCTCTCTGGGCCTCAGTTTCCTCATCTGTAAAATTAAAGGTTTGGACTAGATAATCTTTAAAGTCCTTTCCAGTTATAAATTATAGGAACTCATAATTTTAGATATTTTTAATTTACCAGCTCTGGGAATAATGTTTTTCTGCCTCCAGAGAAAAAAGTAATACCATAGGAAATGTACCCTCGGCTCTTTTGAGTCTACTCTCCTCATACCATGCTCATATTCCTCTTCCTACCATCTCAATACTTCTATTCATATTCTCCCCCTTTCTTCTTCCTTTACTATACAGCCACATCTCCCTAAGACTATAAGGATCAACCTAGCATATGCAGAGGGAAAGTGATGTGGTATAAGAGCAACAGAGTAATGGTTAAGGTCTGAGTAATGCAGACCATGTGACAGTGGTACAACTCAATGCTGGGGCTGTCTGCCCATCCTACTCACCCTGATCTTTGATGGGTTTGTTGTGGCCAGATAAGCACAGAGGTCCCTCAGTGACCAAATAGCTGAGATGAGCAAAGCATCAAACTACCTAAATTCCAATTCATACTGAGTCTAGAATTCCACACTTCCATGCCAAGAGTTAGATGAAATGTGTCTTTAGAGTTTCTTTGTCAGAACCTGATGACCAAGCTAATGGAAAGTGCTTGAACCACCTGTGGGAATTGGTTGGTACATTTCTTTGCTTGCTTTAGGAAAGATTCAAATAGTATTCTATGTCTGTGAGAACTTTTAAGTTTTAGGAAAATACAAGGGGTTTTATGTTTGTTATATGTTGTATTGTTATTAAATATTTTTATTAAATTATCTAGTCTATGCTGAGTGAAAATGCTGTATGTAGCATATTAGCATGTAGATCTCCTTTGGGGGACCAACTCCATTATAATAATGTCACATAACTATTACTCATTAAAATACAGCACAGTCAAAAGAAGGCAGTGTTAGCCACTGGGTGGGGTCTCAGAGATAAGTTCTAATTGGTAGTTCCACAATCAATTAATTGATCAGTCCACACATATCTAGACAAGTATGGTTCTTCATAGTGAGAAGCAGAGCTGAAAGATAGAAAGAATCTCTGGTAACCATAGAGAACATCACACACTTACTCAGCACAGTCTCCCAGTGGAACACACAACAAATAGCCAGAGTAAGCCTGGTAATCCCCAGAAAATGGCCATCAGAACCACCTAGTGGGTTAATATCCAATTTGACTCATCCTTCAAAGCCCAGCTAACACAGCCCATCTCTTCCATGAAACCTACTGAAACTTACTGTTCTCTACAGCTTAACACTTTTTAGTTGTATGTTCCTTACTTGCTTTTCTAGGTTTGGTAGATATAATTAGCCACAAAGCCTCTTTATTACTTCTAGGATAAAATATAAACACTTCAGGATAAGACTCGAAATTTTCCACAGTGTGGCTCAAACCTTTGTTTCTAGCCTTATTTTAATTCAATTCAACAAACATTTAGTATTTCACATTATTCCTTTTCATACATCAAGCATTCCAGACCAGTGGGCTACCTACCAGCTGTTTTCCAAACTTGGCATTCTCTCTTCCTCTTCCCTAAATTCACATAAGTCCCATACCTGAAATGCTTTCTTTTCTTAATTCCTCCTCCGAAAAGTCTTACCTTCCTTGAAGGCTCATCTATACATACATATACACACATACATAATCTGTCTACATGTTGCATCTACCCCCTCCCAGCAGAATGTAAGCTCCTTTAATTTCTTTCCTTCATATCCTCCACCAACATAGCACATTTCTTGGCACATAGTAAGCTATTAATAAGTAATTGTTGGTTGATTGATAAATAAATACTTAATACTTACAAAACGAAATTGAATGCTAGGTATCATAGGGAATACAAGTGAAGTTTCAAATGCAGTCCTTGCCCTGAGGAAATTAACTTCTTGTTGGGATTTAATATCAATATGCATTAAATACTTAAATAACAATACAAATTGTTGTTGTTCAGTTGTTTTTCAGTCATGTCTGACTCTTTGTGACCCTATTTGGGGTTTTCTTAGCAAAGATACTAGAGTGGTTTGCCATTTCCTTCTCCAGCTCATTTTGCAGATGAGGAAACTGAGGCAAAAAGAGTTAAGTGACTTGTCCAGGGTCACACAGCTAATAAGTGTCTGAAGCCAGATTTTTTAAATGTAAAATTGAAAATAGAAATACCTCATATTTATATATTAGAAGTAATTTTTAATATATTTTATTTTTCCCCAATACATGTTAAAACCATTTTTAACATTTTTTTAAAGTTTTGAATTCCAAATTCTATCCCTCTCCTCTCCCTCCCTGAAACAGTAAGCAGTCTAACATAGGTTATTTTTAGGCAGATTTGAACTCAGGAAGATGAGCCTTCCTTATTCCAGGCCCAGTGCTCTATCCGCTGTGCCACCTAGCTGCCCCAAAAATACAAAATGATGCATGTCAAAATGAATAGCTCAGATTATGTCTGCCATGTTTCCTCATCCAAGAGTTCCCTATACCAAAGAAATCACAGGTTCAGTCACCCTTCCTCTGGAAGTTTACTGAAGGGGGAGAGAAATATGAAACTCATTCTATGTATAAGAAGCAGCCTCAGAGCATAAGTAGAAGTCTGGTCTCTGCATCAGGAAAATGTGGGTTCAAGTCCTATCTCTGACACATACAATGTGAACATGAGAGAGTCACTTCACTTCTCCCCCATGCACCAGACAGCTAAGACTACAAGTTACAGATGAGATACCTATCTAAAATCAGTAGAGAAGTTTTCACTTAGCAACTTCCCTGCAGCAATGAAATCACATATCAGGAACCAAAAAAGAAAAAAAAAATTATCAAATAAATGCCACAACACTATCAAAAGAAACCTTATATGGTTTTCAAAAAAAGGGGGGCGGAAGGGGGACAGAAGGGGAAGGAAGGAGGTTGAGAGAGAAATGTCTGAATTAAACAGAACAGCTGTCTGAGTTGATTAAATTATCCAGAAAAGGTCTTGGATCTTCCATTCATTCTTGCACACCAAGAATTATGTCACATTGCCCTCGTTGAACTCCAAGGCTCCATGTCCTTTCTTGTGACCCCATGTCTGTGAAAAGAAATTGGATTTTTTTCAGTATATTATCCTCCTCCCCACCCCCACTTCCAGTACTCATTCCTCATCATGCAAAATCAGCTTTCAAAGCATTTTGTTGCTCAGAACCT